>NC_072385.2:125216130-125518430 GCF_028885625.2 Pongo pygmaeus
TTTAAATTGGAGTTTTAAAGTGATAATTTGAAACCACCTAGGCTTTTTCAGTTATGGCTCAGTGTAAAAGTTGGTTTTTTTTTTTTTTTTTTTTTTTTTAGCATTTTGCTTTTACAACTTCTGATAAAATGTAATTTTTATAGAATTACAGAAAGTTGTATTTTTTCCCCTTTATTCTCATTTTAAAAAATATTTATGTAACTTCATGTTAATGTGTTTGGCTATCAGTTTTGAGAAAGATTCTTAAGTATTAGATCAATTAAAATAATGTGGGTAGGCTGTATGTGGTGGCTCACGCCTGTAATCCCAGCACTTTGAGAGGCTGAATCTCTTGAGCCTAGGAGTTTGAGACCAGCCTGGGCACTGTAGTGAGACCCTACTTCTAAAAAATATTAGCCAGGTGTGGCACCTTTTAGACCTAGCTACTTGGGAGGCTGAGGTGGGAGGATTGCCTGACCCCAGGAGTTCAAGGCTGCAATGAGCTATGACTGCACCACTACACTCCAGCCTGGGCAACAGACTGAGACCCTATCTCTAAAAAATATAAAATAAACAAATTTAAAAAGGGGTAAAATTGCCTGATACTGTGCTTATTAGCACATAGTTGGCCACAAACAGTGAATTCTAATTTCCTTTTATTGCTTTATTTATAAACTAGACAAATCTTTGGCCTATGAATAGTCTCAATGATGGCAAATCTTTGTCCTTTACAGAGTAGTGAAGAGTTTTTATTTTTATTTTGTTTTTGAAAGAAACAAACAGTCACTGTCAGCTGTCCTTGGTGTAAGGGAATAGTGTTGAGGCTGGTCATTTTTCTCCCGTTTAAGAAAATGAACTGAGACTTTAAACAATGGATTTTTCTGTATGTTTATGAGTAAACTTTATTTTATCTTTTTGAGACAGAGCCTTGCTCTGTTGCCCAGGCTGGAGTGTAGTGGCATGATCCAGCTCACTGCAGCCTTGACCTGCTGGGCTTAAGCAATCCTCCCATCTCAGCCACCTGAGTAGCTAGGACTACAGGCGTGTGCTACCACGCCTGGCTCATTAAGAAAATTTTTTTTTGTGGAGATGAAGTTTCACAATGTTGCCCAGGCTATTCTACAACTCCTGGGCTCAAGTGATCCACCTGCCTCAGCCTCCCAAAGTGCTAGGATTACAGGCATGAGAGTCACTGCGCCTGGCCTGTAAATAGACTTTAAAGGAAATTTCAAAGGAGGATTTCAAAATGTTTTAGTTTCACTGTGGTTATTGGAAGAAGTAGAAACCCTCCAGAAGGACTGCTTTAAAAAAAACAGTGGTTATTTAGGTCTCATACACTTAAATAAGTAGAAATGGGAACCTAGAAATTGGGAAGAGCAAAAAGATGCTTGAATAGTAGCTGTTTTTGCATTGTAGTCTTCTGGGAAGCTGAGATAAAGTCCAGTATTTCAGTAGGTGCATAGTGTTCTGTTTTGTTTTTGGTGTGTTTTGGCTTGAGGTCACTATGAGTAGTAGAGCGGGGATTATGTGAAATGTAATCCTGTGTTTTCTAGAAGGAGATAGGCATGGAATTTGCTGGGATGTGTGGGGTCAGGTATGGAAAGGATCTTTACTGATTCATTTTCAAGTAGAAAAATGAAAGTTTTCATGACATGAGTTACTCTATCTCTACAACTGTAGTTACTGGACTGGTTAAGCAAGAACTAGGAGAATCCAAAGATAGGCTTTATTTTCAGGCCCAACTTTTAAAATAACAATCGTTCTATTTTTGGGGATCCTGTAAAACTTTATGGCAGCCTTTCCTGAAAGTCATTATCTTTTTGGATAGTGTAGCTACAAAAGGTGCATCAGTTAAGAATTGCTTTGTACTGCATGGAACAGCTCTCAAAACAGTGATTTAGACAAATTAAGGTTTTGTTTTTCTCACATTATGACAAGCTAGATGAACCATTTCAAGGCTGATATGATGGCTTCAGAACCCAGGCTCCTTTCTTTCTGGCCCAGTCCTCAATGTGTGCCTATTGCATCACATCAGTCATGTAGCAAAAGCTCCAGCACTGTGTCTCAGTATCAGGCAAGAAGAAGGAAAAGGCACAGACCAGCTGAATTAGTACAGAGCTTTCCTGGGAGAGCTAGCCAGGGCACCGTTGTGGGATTATTTCCAGCTGCAAGTGAGGCTGAACACTGGGCGTTTTTTTTTTCAGCTGAGCTCATTGCCACCCCCAACAAGCCCTGTCTTTCTAGATACTGGGTGGACAGCTAATAGTTTCTGCAAGAGAAAGTAATGACAATTCTAATCTTTCATTTGGCATGTTTCTAGGCTATCAAATTTATACCATCTTTCCTACTTGTGTTATATGTATTTATAACATTTATATTATGTTATATAACATTTATATTATTAAAACATTTATATTATGTTTTTCTCTCATTATCTAGAAACACTTATCTATGTGAACATCTGAAATGTAACTGTGACCCAGAGAGTAAACAGAAAACTTCCCTGAGTCTTTGGAATTATAATTTTGAAAACTGTGATGTAAAATTGATGTATTCTCAGGACTGTGGATTTAGAGTTTGTTGCTTTAATTTATATATTCTACCAATGACTTTGATACCTGACTTTTTATCCCCGTACATCAGAAGGGAGAACAGTTCTATAGAATGTATACCGAAGAACCTAAAGCTGACGGAGGCATGCATGGCATAGTAATTGATGTTGGTAGTTATGACTCAGAATTATAAACATAACGTTTAAGGTAATCTGTTTAACAAGTAGCAGTATGTGCATAGCTTTTTAGAATGATGATTATCATAAAAGTTATAATCAGCTTTAATGTTGAGAAGATAAATTGTTTCACCCAGAAAATCTATTTATGTGTAATACGTCATTCCCTAATGACTCTGGTTGGATGACATGTGGCTACCACATATAATTTAGCATCCATCCTTATATAGGAATGTCTGTATTTAATGTGACCGATATTTGAACTTTAAACCAGTGTTTGTGTTTAAGTCCTTACTTGTATTATTCTTATAATAGCATCTGTTGTATTTTGCTAATCATTATAACTATTTGCTTGTTTGGATGTTGTGCCCAATAGATTTTTAAATTCTTTGAGACTTTGCTCACCCGTTTACTCAGCACATATTTGGGTACCTGTGTGGCAGTCACTGTCCCTCACACTGGGTATATAGCTTTAAACCCATAAGCAAAACAGACATGTTTCCTGGCCTTTAGGAGAGACAGACAATAATCAGTTGTTAATCACACAATACAAGTGTGGTTACAAACAAGGATTAGTATAGGAAAAGTAAATTATAGGGGATCAGTAAGGAGGTGGGAATGAGCAAGAGGACATGTTGAGGCCGGGGGTGGCACAGGCTGGGTTGAGAGCCAGGCATGCCCTGCTCTGCATCACTCAGGGTTTGTGTCAGCTTGGGTAAGGATGTCAGTTCTTATCCAAAAGAACTATGGCAAAACATTGAAGGGTTTGAAGCAGAGGAATAATGTCAGGTGGGTATTTAAAAGAGTCATAGATATTTCCCCCCATACTAATGTAGTAAGTAGATGTTTAAGTGTTTGCATAATTAAACTTAATTTTTGGTGTACATTTTTCTCATATGCCTTAGTGTGTCTTCGTACCTTTAGTATCATCACTCTTTAACCTGGTACTTCCCTTTTTGAAAAATTTTAATTTAAATATTTTTTTGAGACAAGACTTGCTCTGTCACCCAGGCTGGAGTGCAGTGGGTGCGATCTCAGCTCGCTGCAACCTTTGCCTCCCAGGTTCCAGCGATTCTCATGTCTCAGCCTCCCAGGTAGCTGGGATTACAGGCGTGTGCTACCACGTCTGGCTAATTTTTTGTATTTTTAATAGAGACAGGGTTTCACCATGTTGGTCAGGCTGGTCTTGAACTCCTGGCCTCATGTGATCTGTCCACCTTGGCCTCCCAAAATGCTGGAATTACAGGCTTGAGCCACTGTGCCCGGCCTAACCTGGTATTTGCCGATCTGTTTCCTGTCATGGCACTTACAGAGAATGATAACTTTTGTACTGCACTTGCAGTAGATGAGGCTTGCTGTTAGGGGTGACTTGTCCAGGCACCCAGCTGCCTGAGCCCTGCCCTCGTCTCCAGGGCTGAGGGAGCATCGTCTCTGTACTCCTGTGACTCATTCTTAACACAGAGGCTGGGACACTGATTTCAGCAGTAGGAGTTTATTTAGTTTAATGAACTAAGTTTCTAAGAGAAGGCTTTAAAAAACTACATATGTATATTATACATAGCACCTGGTTGTTCTTATTTATTATTTTACTTTTCTTCTTCTGGTCCTATTTCAGACAAAACATATATATAATTAAAAACACATTCTAGATCATATTCTACCTGTATGTTAGAGAATTTGGCTACCGTAAGTATTCTGAAATTTTATGTATATTTCAGTAATTGCATTCCAAATCCTAGTGTTATTCATATTTAGTTACTTTAAATGAATTTGCAGTGCTAAAAACAGATTATTAATACTGTGGGAAGAAAAATTATGTTTTATTTTTTCTTTGACTTTTAAGTTATTAGTAAACTGAAACTTAAAGTTCAAAGCTGTTTTTAAATTAAATATAGTAAACACAGCTAAACAATGCTTAACATACATTCATGAAAATGTGTGGTATATTTAACTGTGATGTTTTAGTAAAAGTACAGTATCTTGATAAGTTCCCTGTGTCTTTTATATTCTCTAGTGTGGCCAGACTCCACTGATGATAGCTGCCGAACAAGGCAATCTGGAAATAGTGAAGGAATTAATTAAGAATGGAGCTAACTGCGATCTGGAAGATTTGGTATATATTAAAATAATTTACTCATCATTTGCTCACTCTTTTCTTAGCTATTTTTTTGTTTTTCAGAAGTGATTCAAAAGTAGTAATTAAAACTTCTACATATATTTCAACTTTGCCTAGTGGGCTATATCAGTTTTTTTTAAAAGGAGTAATACAGGAGAGAAATTTTTACTTTCAATGAAGGATCTCAGCTCTTTGGTTTTTTTATATGGATGAGACTGGCTGAATAGAGAGCATGTGTACATATAGTTAAATGTCCGCCTGGAAGATATCCACATACGAGTCATGTTAAGTAACTCCCCATAATGGTAACTTATTATAAATATCATTACATGTGATAATGGCCAGGAATATATGGTCCCTTCTGATATCACTTCTGAGGGGTAAATCAACATTCCACACGGTTACATTTCCTCTGATTGTCCCTGTATTTTTGGAATTGCTTTTGAGGGTCACACAGCTACATCTATTTTGTTTCTTAATTGAATGATCATTTGAATTATATTACAGTTAAGAATTAAAAAATAAAAGAGAATAGTTCTTTATCACATGGTTTCTAAACACATCATATGAGATCTCTGTAGTCTGCTAACCTGTGAATGTGCTTTTAAATCTGATTACAGTCTCTTTAATTCCAATTTATATTATAGTAATGGTGGCTAGCCATGAGGATTAGCTTTGAGGTTTTGATGATCATCTTTTCTCGTTTTTAAAAAGCACAGTATATGATTAGAAGTTCAGTGAGTAGACTGAACAAGCAGTTGTAAAACCATGTTTACCCCATTCTTAGTGATGCAAGTGGACAGATAGAATCTTAGGAGAGCTTCAGTATGACTTTAGAGTAGT
This sequence comes from Pongo pygmaeus, assembly GCF_028885625.2. Classification (NCBI taxonomy): domain Eukaryota; kingdom Metazoa; phylum Chordata; class Mammalia; order Primates; family Hominidae; genus Pongo; species Pongo pygmaeus. The sequence continues at coordinate 125,221,797 of NC_072385.2, forward strand.
TTAGTTAGCGTGGGTCACATCATGTCAACTTGGTATGATCATTTGGTATGTAAGTTCAAATTTAATTTTCCTTACTTTGAAGTGTTATTTTTGGTTTGAAAATGATAACTTTTAAAATACATGTTCAAGGATAATTGGACAGCACTTATATCCGCATCGAAAGAAGGGCATGTGCACATCGTAGAGGAACTACTGAAATGTGGGGTTAACTTGGAGCACCGTGATATGGTATGGACATTTTTATATGTTCTTAATTAGCTGAAATCTTATTTATAATCATAGATATGTGTGAAATCTTGTATTTTTATGTGTGAAATGATATTATAATAATGTTTTTAGAATTTGGGGTTGGGCATTGAAATGACCCTCAAGAATGTTTTAAAACCCAGGTGTTATAATATACCTCTTAGAATATTCTTAGTCATCATTTTTCATTTATTTCGGAGTTTAAAATTCTGACATATTGTTACAAATAACTCATTACTGTTTAATATATCAACGTTTTGGAACTTCTGAGACAGTTATTTCCTTTAGGTAGGACCTTAGGAGGGACAGCGTATGGTTTTAAAACTATTATCAGGTGTTCGAAGTTATACTTTTCAGAATAATATTTTTAGATTTATTTTAAAAAATGTGATTATTTTCAGACATGCTATCTGTGCATGACAGAAGTTTAATAAGATGTGATCCTTAATTATTACTTAGCTCTTACTTGAGTTTGGCATCTGGTTAAAGCATAAGGTGAAGAGAGAGTTCATTTCTGGCTAATTCTGTAAAATGTTCAGCCCTTTTAAAAGTTGATTTTAACAGTAGAAGAAAGGAAGAAAATGATCTGCTGTGATATATAAAATATTTATTACTTAGCTGATGATGGTTTTTGAAGTACAGATGGTCTGAGTTTTTAAGAAGCCACAGCATTTCACCATTTTGCCCTTAATAGCACATTATAATTTAACAGTAGGTCAACCTGTATAATCTTATATTTGTTCTCAAGACTAAGTGCAATGGGTGGTATCCTTATTTTTATAGGAAGATACAGGGAACCACTGGTATCTTATATATTTCCAAAAAGAATTTAAGTACATTGCAGTGAAAGTTTAGGGAGAGAAGATAATGATGTCAGTAACTGAGGCAAAGATGGATATGACAGCCGAGAGTGAAATGTGGTTCTTGCCTTGTTGGTACGAAAGGTAGAAGGGAATTGCAGGGAGTTATCGAGTTCTCAATATTTTATTAAAGGTACCTTACCAGATTATCAGATGGGTTAATGACACAGCGGCTGTAAAGCACCTAGAGAGGCCAGGCGTGGAATAGGTACCATACCAATAGGTACCATACCAGTTATTCCATGCCTGGCCTCTTTAGGTGGTGTATAGCTGCTGTGTCATTTAACTGACTTCTCAGAACAATCCTATGGACTAAGGGTTGATTTTATTCTCAATGTATAGTTGAGGAAATTGAGACTGGAAGAAGTGAATCTTTATCCTAAGTCACACAGCTAGTAAGCACTTAGGCTGGGTTTTGAACCAGGTCTCCCTGCTCCAAAGGCTTTCTCCTCTATCATTGTTTTACATAGATCAGCAAGGGAATTAGGAACAATAACATATACGTTATGAATGTATAAAAATGCATTAAGATTTGTAAAAACTGATTTCTTAAACTTTTTTGGCTCTTCCTATTTCTTCAAAGTGATGACCAGAAAACCTTTAACATTTAAAGGATCTTTATTAAAGGTTCTTTATTTTGGCTTTAAAACACTGAAAGTTGGGGAAACTGAGGACCATGTCTCTCTTAATAGCTAGTTTTGTGGGACCTTAACCTCAAAGGATTGGGTGGGTGGGTGGTAGTAACTACCCAAGTAACTACTCAACTTCCCAAGTTGAGGGAAGACAGAGTCCCTGGGACTTGTTTAAGGAGAGGAGAGTGACCACTGAGGTCCTGTGGGGCTCAGGAAGAATTCCAGGATTTAATATCAGAAGTCTAGTGAGGACTCTTCCTGTGAGGACCTTTCCTGGCACCAAAATGAAGAAAGAGTTCATGAAATATAAAGCTATACTGTAGTTAATTGGTCTCAATCTTTTGCCAATTTAGCTTCATTTTCTTGAGATTAAAATTTTATCTCATAGGTTCTTACGTAGGGAGCCAGAGGGACATTATTCTTTATTTTATTTTTTTCCCCTGAGACGGAGTCTCGCTCTGTTGCCCAGTCTGGAGCACAGAGGCACAATCTTGGCTCACTGCAACCTCTGCCTCCCAGGTTCAAGCAATTCTTCTGCCTCAGCCTCCCGAGGAGCTGGAATTACAGGTGCATGCCACCGCGCCTGGCTAACTTTTTGTATTTTTAGTAGAGACAGGATTTCACCATGTTGGCCAGGCTGGTCTTAAACTCCTGACCTCAAGTGATCCTCCTGCCTAGGCCTCCCTTTTTTTAAATTTTTCTTTTTTTTTTTGAGACAGGGTCTCTGTCACCCAGGCTGGAGTGCAATGGCGCTATCTCAGCTCACTACAACCTCCATCCCCTGGGCTCATGTGATCCTCCCATTTCAGCCCCCCTTGTACCTGGGACTACAGACGCACACCACCATGGCTGGCTAATTTTTGTGTTTTTTATAGAGGCAGGGTTTTGCCATGTTGCCCAGGCTGGTCTTGAATTCCTGAGCTCAAGTGATCTGCCTGCGTCGGCCTCCCAAAGTGCTGGCATTACAGGCGTGAGCCACCATGCCTGGCTGGGACATTATTCAAATTGAAGTGAGGACGTGATGTTAAAAAGTTCTGGGCAAGTATTTTACAAGTTAAAATATAGATGTAAGACTTGACTTGATCAAATGCCCAGCTCTGTAATTTGACCTAAATTGTGTCTTTCATGGCCTTGACACTTTAGAGGAGTACTCATCAGTAATTTTAGAATGTTCCTCAGTTTGGATTTGTGGATGTTTCTTATGTTCAGTTGCAGATGTGCTTTAGAGGGAAGGATGTCCCAGAGGCGATGTGCTTTTCTTGGTGTACCCCCTAGGGGGAACGTGATTTCAGTTTGTATCACTGGTGATGTCAGCCTTCATCTCTTGATTAGGGTGGTGTCTGCCACTGTAAGGGCACTATTTTTCACTTTGTAATTACTAAATATTTGGGGGAAGATACTTTGAGACTAAACAAAATATCTTTATTCTGACTAAAACTTTCACCTATTTGATTTAGCATTCATCAGTGACTCTTAAACTTGCAGCAGTTATTACCATAACTGTGGTGGTGTAATGATGATTTTCTGTTCCCTCATATGTTGTACATTAATTAGTTAGAATTCTTCTGTAAGGAAGAGTGCCTACTTCCCTTCCCCACACCCTACTCTATCTGTCTATCATCTGTCTGTCCATCCATCCATCCATTCATCCATTCATCTATATATCTATCTATATCTTTCTATTTCAGTATGGACTTACGAATATTTATTCCATGGGTTATAGCCCAGTACTAATATTACTGCTCAAGTTGTTCCAACTTTATCCATTAGAAGCTCTTTCAGGCTGGCTCTGTGCCCTTTTATGATGCTCCATACTTAAAAAAAAAATTCCTTAGTAAGATTTCATTACATTGGTCTTTTTTATTGAATCATATCGTAGTTAAGGAGAAAATTGCTCCTGTAGCTTAGCAAGTAGAACATCATCAAGTGTGGTGCTGATTCATACCTGATGACTTTGCCTACCTCTGGAAATCCTGATCACAGATGAGATGCCTTAGCATCCTCTCTCTTTTAGCAAGAGGTACTATAATGATCTGGGGTTTAAAGGATGTGTTTAAATGCAGGAGTTGAATATGATTGTTAGAATCTCTCTCTGAATAAAGTTTAAATTCATAGAAAGAAGTGAATATCTAGGAACATAGAAAGTTTTCTGAAGAAATTTTTTTTTTTTTTTTTTTTTTTTGAGATGGAGTCTCGCACTGTCGCCTGGGCTGGAGTGCAGTGGCGTGATCTTGGCTTACTGCATCCTCTGCCTCCCGGGTTCAAGTGGTTCTCCTGCCTCAGCCTCCCAAGTAGTTGGGACTACAGGCGCACGCCACCATACCTGGCTAATTTTTGTATTCTTTTAGTAGAGATGGGGTTTCACCATATTGGCCAGGCTGGTCTCAAACTCCTGAGCTCATGATCCGCCTGCCTTGGCCTCCCACAGTGCTGGGATTACAGGCATGAGCCACCACACCTGGCCTGAAGAAATATTTTTGGACAGACAAAATAAATCTTAGAAATTTGGAAGAGTTCATAATGAATGTTCTCTAATTCAGGTTTCATAATATATTATAAACTTCGGACTAACCATTTGTGGATGCAAGAGATTTGACTTATTTCATGTACTATTGTATTTGGGGAGCCTGGGAGCTTAGAACTATTTAATACTACCATCATGAAACAATGATTTATAAAGATATTTACTAAAGACATTTCATTAGTGACATTTTTTATACTCAGAGATGATCTAAAGTTTGATTCCCTTACCCCTACATTTTTTGTTTAGGGAGGATGGACAGCTCTTATGTGGGCATGTTACAAAGGCCGTGCTGACGTAGTAGAGTTGCTTCTTTCTCATGGTGCCAATCCAAGTGTCACTGGTCTGGTAAGCATTAACAAAAAAATTTGTTTGTATTGTAAGTGGTAAGTTTTCTTAGGGAATACTTAAGGTTGATTATACTTGGCTTCGTGGTGGATAGAAATATTCTTTATCTTAGTAAACGTAACATATAATATGATTTCAAAACACAGTAATGATAATTTTTTTCTAAAGCTATTTCTCAGTTGTTTTCAGCAAAAAGGCAGCTCTTAGAGCTTAAATGTTAATTATAACTATATAACATTGCAAAAGGAGATTTTGAGATCTTTAGTCATCTTCCTGTTTTCTGTGTGTGAATCCTTAATCTGAATTTAAAGAAAAGAGACATTTACAAAATAATCATACTGTTTTTCTATACATTCTGTTATATATATTTACGTTCCTCTTATTTCGCCTTCTTCTTATTAGTATTGCCTGTTGGCCAGATAACCACATTTTAATGTGTTGAATTTATAAAAATAAATGTGCTCATAATATATGTTTACTTAAGATTTATTATATCTTAGTTGCCAATTATGTATTATGAGTATTTTGTCTATTTTTAAAGTGGAGAATGGTTTGTAATCTGATTTAAAAAGAACATTACTTTGTGTTACATCCTTTGATGTTTACTTTACTTAGCAAATGTGTTGTAAATATCTACCTAAAAGATTTTATTTCTCCTTCCCTCCCTCCCTCCTTCCTTTCTTTCTTTCCTTCCTTCCTACTTATCTACCTACCTACCAACCAATCTATCCTAGCAGTACAGTGTTTACCCAATCATTTGGGCAGCAGGGAGAGGCCATGCAGATATAGTTCATCTTTTACTGCAAAATGGTGCTAAAGTCAACTGCTCTGATAAGGTAGGTCAGCAGCATCTTTTCAGGTTCCAGCCCGTGTTATGTCCACTCAGTGTCTAAGTTATAAACATTTATATATGATTTCATGAGGCTTCTTTAATGTATTTTATATTTTTGTATATTAATGTATTTTATATAGATATATATCTCATAGATGGATTCCCCGGGTGTATTATGTAATAAGTATCCTTCTGATGTTTTCTTATGTCACATTCATCATTCCCAAGAAAACTGACCGGGATAATAGAATCCCTGTCTTCATTGTGTGGAGTTTTCTATTGTAACTCTCCTTCCTGCTTTCAGTCCTGTCTGCTTTCTCTGTATTGTTGTGTGAGAGATCTTTCTAAAATTGAAGTTTGGTTATGTCTCTTGTGCTTAAATTCCTGAAGACCATCTCCGGTATGATGGGTGAAGATGGGCCTTGCCTTCCTTTTTCCCCTTCACTTGCTGCTTGTCCCCCATGCTTCCTTGCGTGCCAGCGGCCGAATGACCCACGGTCCAGGGCCCTTCACAGTGTGCCCGCCTCTCCCTCCTCAGCTTCTCTTCATCTCTGAGGCTCCGCCCATTTGCCATCACTTCCAGAAAGCACCCCAGAATGATGTGCTATTCTTTTTTTTTTTTTTAAATCCTTAACACTTACCTCAATCATTGCATAAATACTTACCTAATTATCTTTTTTTCTTCTTACTTTTGGAAAGCTTCGTTGGCTTTCTCTGTTTCGGGATGAAACCCAGGCTTCTCAGTTTGGCTTCAGCCTGTCTCACAGGCTCACTTCTTGCCATTTCTTTCCATATATGCTGTGTTTTAGATACAACAGATTGTCTAACATTCTGTGAACGTTGTTTCTGTGTTTATTCTGTTCCCTCTGCTAGTAATGTTATTCCCTCCTCTGCCTGATGAACTCCTGTTTATTTTTCAAGGCTTATTTGAGGTGTTACCTTCTTTGTTAAGTCTCCTTACCCTAGGTGCCCCTTCCTGGGTACTCTGCACATTGCCATTAGGGCACATAACCTATTGCCTTGTAATGATTGATTTTCACATCCTTCTTACCACTAGAGTGTAAGTTTCATGAAGATAAGGACTGCTCTTTTTTTTTTTCCCCCCCATTTTGTACCTCCATTATTTCCAGTAGTGGTCTTAGAATTTGGCACCTTGTGGGGATAGTCATAGTCTTTTCACATTTATAGCATTGTAGCTAAATATAGGAAAATAGCTATTACTTTAAGATTTGTTTTTTGTCATTAAAATAGATTCTGTGCATAAATTTCTTTAAGTACAACAGTATTGTTTAACCTTTTGTGGCTGTTGGAAATCATTCATATCTTGATCTGGGCAGTAGTTATGCCAGTGTATACATATGTAAAAAATCATCAAGTAGTACAGTGAAAATTAGTGTATTTTTCGCACTTTGTGCATGTTATACCTCTTTTAAAAATATTACACAAAATAATAGCTTAATGAGGAGCGTAGGGAGGCTGTTGTAAATATTTATATTATAATATGGCATTTAAGAATATTGCATTTGTACTGTTGGCTAATTCAGATTGACTGAGGTTTGAGGTATGTCTAAAATGGATACAGTTTTGTCTGTTGATGGAATTTTTTTTTTTTTTTTTTGACCGAGTCTCGCTCTGTCACCTAGGCTGGAGTGCAGTGGCACGATCTTGGCTTACTGCATCCTCTGCCTCCTCGGTTCAAGCGATTCTCCTGTGTCAGCCTTCCGAGTAGTTAGGATTACAGGTGCATGCCACCACGACTGTCTAATTTTTGTATTTTTAGTAGAGATGGGGTTTCACCATGTTGGCCAGGCTGGTCTCGAACTCCTGAGCTCAGGTGATCCACCTGGTTTAGCCTCCCAAAGTGCTGGGATTACAGGCGTGAGCCACCACGCCCAGCCTGTGATGTAATTTAATTATCATAGAGAAGCCTTTATTTTATCCTTCTTGCCTATAATAAAATGTTTCTATATAGCTTGGCTTTCAAGGCCCTCCAGAATCAGGTAATAATGCTACCTAATCTGTCACTCATTAGCATTTTGAGAAAATGTTTAGTACCCACTATGCAGTGCCCTGTACCTGCACTTAGCACAGAAGATACAAAAACAAAGAAGAAATGATCTCTGTTTAGAGAAGCAGGGAGATAAGTGGCCCATGTAAAATGCAAAGGCCCAGGGTCAGGTGACTTAGGAGTGTGGAGGTGGGAGAATTCACTGATGGCGCAGCAGTCAGTCAAGATTTGATAAAAGAATGCGACTTCCTCTAGACCTTGAAGAAAGGGTAGAGTTTACATCCGTGAGAGAGGAGGAGCAGAGATGAACTGGGCACAGGGAAAATGAGAGCACAAGGTACCAGGGGACGGCTTCAGGTGGCCTGTTGAGCTAGTGTTGAGTGCACCCTCAGTGGTGAGGAGAGGGGTGGGAGGGAGAAGCTGGGCTGCAGGTGGAACCATCTTGGGGTGAGTCTTGGATACTTGGCTGAGGAGCTTGGACATCTGGCCTGTAGACACTCAGAATCACTGGGGGTTTTAAGTAGTAGGTGGTCGCAAAGGGGTGTTTTAGAAAAAATTAACATTTAATAGTACATGGTGGGATTGATTGAAGATTGAGAGTATTTTTATTTCTGACAGAAATAGGGAGGTTTCTATGGGAACTGATTTTTAGAGAAGGGAAAGGAAGTCTGTTTTAGATGTGTTGACCTTGAAGTGGTGGAAACCTATAGTTGAAGGTGTCCTACTAGATAGCGGACATAGAGATTTGTGTTGCCGGTGATCAAGGGCTTGCCTAGAGGTGATTCTTGAAATTGTGAATGCGGATTTGGCAGCTGAGATCAGTAGTAACGCAATATGGTGAGCAAAGGGCTGATTATTAGGAATAATAATTATTATTTTCTTAATTATAATACATAATTATTTATATAATTATTATTAATCTCCAGAGCTAGGAGAACTTGGCTGGTGTAGCATCAAAGGTGGTGAATGAATCAAAAATTCAATTTGGAAGGGACAGTCAATATAGTTCAAAATACTGCAGAGCTTTCAGGAAGAAAAGAAAGAACTTAGTAAAAGATACATAGGTGGCCGAGTGCGGTGGCTCATGCCTGTAATCCCAGCACTTTGGGAGGCCAAGGCAGGTGGATCACCTGAGGTCAGGAGTTCAAAACCACCCTGGCCAACATGGTAAAACCCCATCTCTACTAAAAATACAAAAATTAGCTGGGCATGGTGGTGGGTGCCTGTAATCCCAGCTACTTGGGAGGCTAAAGCAGGAGAATCACTTGAGCCCAGGAGGTGTGGAGATTGCAGTGAGCTGAGATTGTGCCACTGCACTCCAGCCTGGGCAGCAGAGTGAGACTCCCTCTCAAAGAAAAAACAAAAAAAACAAACAAACAAACAAAAAGACCAAAAAAAGATACATAGATCTGGAGTTTAGGTAACTATTTGGGTGACCTCTGAAATGGTGGTTTTGTAATATTTATAGCAGAAACTAGTTTTTTAGGGGGGTTTGGTAAGGGGTTATAAATTATCTTGAAAAGCTTAAAAGAAAGGACAGTGATTATCTTCAGAGGGTAGCCTGCTGGAAAAATTTGTTAGGATAGGAGAGACCCACATTGGAAGGACCTCATTCAGAGACCTAGTAGGAAGAGGGAATAAGAAGAAAAGACTGATGATGTGGCAGGAGATTATTGAGTAAGGGCTTGGGTGAAAGATGACCATAGGGTCAGGAATACGCATAAAGGGATTAGATTGAGAAGGGATAGAGACCAGAATTTGAGAGATGAGAGACTTATTGAGGTAGTTCAGAGTGTGGCTGCAGAGCTGTTTTGAAGCAGACAGCATGCAAGGTGAGGGAAGGTCTTGCTGGATGTCAGGAATTCTTTGTAATGTTGAAAGTGGGACTGTCTCCCGAATGGGAGTGGGTGAGGACTAGCCGGCTCATGTGCTGAGGCAGGGGAAGGAGCAGAAATCATAGCACATAATCGTGGATAGTTCAGTTCCATCAGAAGGGCAGAAATCCAATGCAATAGGTATTCAAAGGATGAGAGCTCAGTTACAATAAGTATATTTTTAAAAGGCTTTATGAAGGGTGATTTTCTATGTGTATTATGTTTGAAGATATCTAAGATATTGATATTGTAAAGTTGGGAAAGGCATTTTAGCCAGAGTAAGTATTATCTGCAAAAGAGGGGGCTAGAAAAGAGAATTTAGTTCTTTTTAGTGGAGAAAACCACAGATGCAGGAGTGAAGTTGGGAATCTTCTCCTGTATTTCTTTTTTTTTTCTTTTTGAGACAGAGTCTTGCTCTGTTACCCAGGCTGGAGTGTGGTGGCACGAACACGGCTCATTGCAACCTCCACCTCTTAGGTTTAAGTGATCGTCCTGCATCAGCCTCCCCAGTAGCTGGGACTACAGGCATATACCACCACGCCTGGCTAATTTTTTTGTATTTGTGGTAGAGATAGGATTTCTCCATGTTGGCCAGGCTGGTCTTGAACTCCTGACTTCAGGTGATCCACCTGGCTTAGCCTCCCAAAGTGCTGGGATTACAGGCGTGAGCCACAGTGCCTGCTCATCCTGTATTTCTTATTTGTTCTTCCTAAGCCTGCTTTGAGGCGGTGGCTGTGGCAGCTGCTTCCCCTACATTCTCTTCCTCGTTTTGTGAGGTGCTGGCTCCCATGTGCTGTATTGGCAACCTTGTGATTCTGGCTGTCATGGAGTCTTCATCCATCTGGGAAGCCTGTCCAGGGCTCCAGCCCTCAACAGTGTGGTTGGTTGCTGTGGTGCCTGACATGATTTATAGAGTGACTCTGCTCAGTACAGTAGCCACTAGCACAGGACTACTTAGACTTACATTAATTAAAATGAAATGAAAAAGAAAAGAACTCAGTTCATTAGTCACAGTAGCCACATAGCATTCAAGTGCTTAATCGTCATTATTTGACTAGTGAGTACTGTATCTCACAGCACAGAATTATAGAGTATTTCCATCAACACAGAAAGTTCTACTGGACAGGGCTGTCACAGAGAGTAGATTAGATTAAATTAAATGTTAATTTCCATCTGTGGGCTCCATGTACTGAAAGGTCACTGTGGACATTCATGTGTCTGCTGATCGCTAGCCTCCCCAAAGGCAGGCAATGCCTTAATGCATGATTTATATTCCTGGATGCCTTTTGAATCATGTTTCAGGGAAAAGTGCTTTTGAGTGCAGTTTCAAGGGCTCATGGGTCTTGTCCCACCTCTTGATAGCTTTGTGACCTTTGCCTATGAATTAACCTCTTAGGGCCTCAGTGTCCTCATCTGTGAAAATGTGATACTGTGAATTGTTCTTATGATAAGGATCGCACACGCAGACCCATGTAAAGTGGTTAGGCCACTTTAGTTTGTTTGGCACTTGGTTGTTACTATTCCTGCCTACAGTCAGACTGCTGGACTTTAAATTCTGTTTCACAAGATATGGGAAGCAATGAAAGCTTGTTGAAAATTTGGGGCTGTGTTACCTTATGATGGAAACATTGTCACTCATTATAAAAGTTAAATAAGAGCATGGCACAGTGGTTCGTGTCTGTAATCCCAGCACTTGGGGAGGCTGAGGTAGGCAGATCACTTGAGGTCAGGATTTCAAGACCAGCCTGGCCAACATGGCAAAACCCGTCTCTACTGAAAGTACAAAACAATGAGCCAGTTGTGGTGGTGCATACCTATAATTCCAGCTACTCAGGAGGCTGAGGCAGGAGAATTGCTTGAGCCGGGAGGCAGAGATCGCAGTGAGCTGAGATTGCACTACTGCATTCCAGCGTGGGTGACAGAGCGAGACTGTCTCAAGAAAAGGTTAAATAAGGTTGGTTAAAAGACATTTCATGGACTGGTTAATCTACTCAGGAGAAATAAAATGGGAGAAATAGGATTTATCTAAGATTACAATTATGATAAATATATACAGTTTTCTAAGAATGATAAAAAGTAAGATTTTTATTAAAATTCATGTTAAGAGCTAGTTTCTTTGAGTATACTTTTTATAATAATTTTAAATTTATTGTTTGTTTTAATAGTATGGAACCACCCCTTTAGTTTGGGCTGCACGAAAGGGTCATTTGGAATGTGTGAAACATTTATTGGCCATGGGAGCTGATGTGGATCAAGAAGGAGCTGTAAGTATCTTATATTTTAATGCTTGGCAATAGAAACATGTTTTTTATTTTAAGAGAGAGAATTTATTTCTTTAGTGTATGCCTAGAGAAATTTCCCTCTGGTTCTAAAATGATAGCAACAGGAAAACAAGCATTATCTGTTACCCTAAGTATGTTATATTATAAACATATATAATATAAATAGATACTTTTAAGGATCTGTTGCTAATGCACACACAACTGGGGAGGCTAAAAGTATAAAGAATAGCTTTCAGTGATCCTAGTGTGATATATATAGAGTTATGTGTCGCTTAATGACAGTGATACGTTCTAAGAAATGTGTCATCGGTGATTTCGCCATTGTGGGAACATCATAGAGTGCACTTACACACATCTGGCTGGTGTAGCCTACTCTGTACCTAGGCTCTGTGGTATGGCCTGTTGCTTCTAGGCTGCAGCCTGTGCAGTGTGTTACCGTACTGAATACTGCAGGCAGTTGTGAGACAATGGTATTTCTTTATCTAAACATACCTAAACACAGAAAAAGTACAATGAAAGTCCAGTATCATAATCTTATGGAACTTATGTCATATATGCCATCTGTCATTAATCAAAATGTGCTGTGCATATTTTGGTTTTTGTCCGTGGTTCCTGGCTGACTGCTCCTATAACCTGTGTAATTTCATAAGTGACTACAGCAATAAGAGTATCTTTGGTTATATTTGGCCTTTTGTCCTTGGTTCTTGAAACAGCTCTGGATCAGTTCTAGAGTGATAAAGATGAAATACAGTCTTTTGTTACTTATCACAAGCCCCTTTTAACCACACTTGAGCTTATGTTAATGAGGTTATTTTTGGAAAGTTTCTAGATAACCCCACTGGTTGAGGTGCTGGTTGCCAGGGACACCAGCCATGTGCTCAGAGGGTTGGAACTCACAGCCCTAAGCCACCACCTCTGGGGAGGGGAGAGGAGCTGAAGATTGCATTGATCATCATTGACCAATGATTTAATAAACCATGCCTTCATAATGAAGCCTACATAAAAACCCGAAAGGACTGAGTTCAGGGGGCTTCCAGGAAGATGACCAAGAACACATCTCCGTACTGGGAGGGTGGCATACCGCAGCTCCATGGGGACAGAAGCTCCTATGCTCAGGACCCTTTCAGACCTCATCCTATGTATGTCTTCATATGCCTGCTCATTTCTATCCTTTAAAATATCCCTTATGGAAACTGGTAAATATTGCTTCCCTGAACTGTGTGAACTGCTCTAGCAAATTAATCAAACCCAAGGAGGGGGTTGTGGGAGCTCCGATTCATAGCCAGTCAGTCAGACAACCTGAGCTTTCATTGGCATGGGAAGCGGTGTCAGTCTTGGGCACCGAACACTTGCCTGTGGGGTCTGATGCTATCTCCAGGTAGGTAGTGTCAGAATTGAGTTGGAGAATACCCAGCTGGTGTCTGCTGCAGAATTGATTACTTGATGGATGTGGAAAAACCCCACACATCTGGTCATAGAAGTATTTAGTGTTGTAAGAATTTACGTGAAATGGAGTCTGTTTTTTCCTATACGTACTACAAATTGTTTAATAAACTGTTCAAATCAAATGGTTTTTAATATTGGGGGAAAAACACTGTGGTGCATTAAAATATTTTTTCTTAAAAAATTTAAAGTAATATTGTAATTTTTGGGATATTTTTAGCTGTGCCTTATTTTCCCTCTTCAATGAGCAGATTTTAAAAAATCAGAAATCAGCTGTCAGAACTCAGAAAGCTTAAAAACTGGTTAGATACATCTTACCGATTAGCAGTTTTTAATTCCTCATTCCCCAGCCTGTGCCAGTTGTGTTGGGGAGATGAAGAAGCCTAATATCACTTTTCTCTTGAGCCTATAAGAATATGGTTAAAGGAAACAATATTTATGCATAAGAAACAGTTAAAATAATGCAGACTGCTATTTATAGAATTAGTATATTATGTGAGTGGATCATAAAGGATTCTGAGAAGAGGTAGTACCAGATCTTGGGTCGTAGTGAAACAAGAGTAAACTCTTTATGTCATACTTTTTGGCACACTATCAACCAGTTCCTCCTGTTTGCATAATGGCAGGAGCTGACTCATTGCCAGCCTTCAAGGCGTAGGCCCTGTTTTTGTGCTGGTGGAGGCAGCATGGTCTGTAGGCAGCTGCAGATGCCATACCTTCCACCTGCCGCCTCTGGACAGTTGGTCAAGTGAACAGGTGGCTGGTTTCTGTGATGATTGATGGCTCAAGAATTTGAAAAGGCTGTGTTATTTTAATATGTGGGAGAATGACAGCTTAATTTTGGGGGCTGATCTAAAATATTTCTATAAGGAAATTATATGACAGCTTGAAGTAGATGAACATCTCAAGAAGCAGTTTTAATACTACTTCTGGTAGTGAGTCACATTCTTCTCTTAGTTGATGTATTGTTTGTTTATTTAGAGACAGAGTCTCATATGTTGCCTAGGCTGGTCTTGAACTCCTGGCCTCAAACGATCCTCCTGCCTTGACCTCCTAAAGCTTTGGGATTATAGGTGTGGGCCATCGTAGCTGGCCTGATTTATTGTTATAAAATAGATGTGCAGTTTTTAAAAGAATGACTTAAAATAAGACAGGTTTTGAAAATGTAGTTTCTAGATTACTATGAAAGCCAAACAGTATATTATACTTTTCTTGAAATAGCTCATGGCTATTAATTCATTGTTTACTTTAGTGTTTTTTATGGGTTTTATTATAAAGAATTCTTGAAGTCTGATTCACCTGACTTTGGATTATTTAATTTAGAATGTGTTTAGTCACCCTGTCAACTATTTTATCCTTCATTACATTAGTGAGTTAGTTTATTATAAATGAGTCCAATTTCAGATTATCATTTAAATAACTGAACTTCATAATAGCTCTAATGACTGAAGATCATTAATGTATTTTCAAAAACAAAAGATACCTTCTAGCCATTTTTGGTATGTTTCTTGCTATTTATTTTGGCATTTTATTATTGGAAATGACAATAATAGGCCACCTATTTGAAAACATTAGTTTTATGATTATGGCATAAATCGTATATTTTCTAAAATACATTAATTTCTTGGGCTTGTGTTTTGTTTTGTTTTCGTTGTTGTTGTTTTTAGAATTCAATGACTGCACTTATTGTGGCAGTGAAAGGAGGTTACACACAGTCAGTAAAAGAAATTTTGAAGAGGAATCCAAATGTAAACTTAACAGATAAAGACGGAAATACAGCTTTGATGATTGCATCAAAGGAGGGACATACGGAGATTGTGCAGGATCTGCTCGATGCTGGAACATATGTGAACATACCTGACAGGGTAGGTCACCTATTTCACATTGGTCTCCTAGTGGCGAAGTGGATGAAAGATGACCTTAGTGTCTTACTACCTTTCAAGATTCTCATGCATGACATAAACTTGTTTTAAGATAAGTTTATTTCTGCCTTTGAAACTAGTAAGTTAAAAACTGTTCAATCGTTCTGAAAAATGTCCTTTTTAATTTTTGTCAAATAATGTTGTTATTGAAAATGTCACGTGTGCTATTAGTCTGTAACTGACCTTGATGTGTCACTGTAGGTGTGCTTTCTTGTGCCCTGACTTCTCTGAGCTCACACTTACTGATCCACCTCTACCTGAACTCTCCACTTGAATGTCTAATTGGCCTCTTAAACTTACAATAAAACAGATGCCTTGCTTTTTTCACCCCAAACCTGCTTTTCCCTCATTCTCCATTTCAGCAAGTGGTACCACCATTCACCCTCTTGTTGAAGCCCCAAATCCTGTGCATTAGCCTTGATTTCTCTCTTTTCCTCATCTGCCCTCCAGCAGGCTCTGTTGACTTTACTCCAAAACAAATCCTTTATCTGTCCACCTGTCTTCATTCCACTATCACCTCCCAGCTGAAGCCACTGTCTCTGGCGGTGCTGCTGTTAAAGCAGTAACTTTGCAACTGGGTTCTCCACTCTCATCTTGGAGTGATCTTTAAAACAGTAAATCTCGTGTGTACTTCTTTATTTAAAGCCATCCAAGACTTCTTGTTGCACTGAGGATGAATGTTATCTTTTTAGTTTATAGACATGACATGACATTGTCTTTGCCTAACCTCTCTCCCCACTTTGTACCCCTCTTCTGCCAGTTTTCATAGCCTGCAGCCATGTTTGCTTCTTTCCCTTTCTTGAATGCACTGAGCTTGTTCCTGCTGTGGGGCCTTTGCAGCAGCTGTGCTCTTATTCTGAAATGCTGATCTTGGCTCCTTCTTGTCATTCTCACCTCAGCTTCAAGGTTTCCTCCTCGGAAAGGTCTTCAACTACTTAATCCAAAGTAGCTACCTGATCACTTTTTTTGAGACAGGGTGTTATTCTGTTACCCAGGCTGGAGTGCAGTGGTGTGATCACAGCTCACTGTGGCCTCAACTTCCTAGACTCAAGAGATCCTCCTTGCCTCAGCCTCCCAAGTAGCTGGGACTACAGGTGCATGCCACCACGCCTGGCTAATTCTTGTTTTGTTTTGAGAGACAGGGTCTCACTATGTTGACCAGGCTGGTCTTGAACTCCTGGCCTCAAGTGATTCTCCTGCCTTGGCCTCTTAAAGTGGTGAGATTATAGGCATAAGCCATCATGCCCAGCCTACCTGATAGTCACTTTCTAGAACATCACCTTTTTTTATTTGCATAGTGTTTGTGTGATTTTTTGTTTATTGTATATTGTCTTCTCTGCCAGGCTGTAAATTCTTCCAGAGGTAGGACTGCATCTGTCTTGTTTCCTAGTACCTAGAATGAGGGATGGCACATTTAGAAGTTTACTAGTCTGCACCCATGTTAATGCTAATGTTCCCAACTAAAATTTGTCTGCCTTTGGTTTATTTCTGCTATAAATGTGGTAGTTAACACACTACAACATGGTGCTGAACTTAATAACCCTTAAGGACCTGCATCCTGATTTATTTCATAGTACTTTTGAGGTCCACTCAGGATTGAATTGAGCTGCAGCTCATGGGCTCATTCAACACAAAAGACTACAACTGATTTTTAAGTTAGCAGTAAATAAAATATTTATGCCCATTTCCAAAATAGCTGTTTCCAGTATTTTAAGTATAGATAGATGTAACTAAAAATGATCGTTGCTTGGTGAATATAGTTTCAGGGGAGAGCAGTGTCCTCATGAGGTTGTGAACTTAGTCTTATGCTGGGGAATGAGTCAGTCTTAATGCACTACTGGCCTGTAACTGCCAAATCCACTAGGTTTTCATGGATGCTGCTCGGCGAACTTTCTCCCTTAATTGAATGTGGCTGTAGATTCACTGATAGTTTTAGCTTTATAGCTCCGTTTTTTTTAGAATTCATGGCTTTCGTCATATAGCATTATTCCAAGATATTTTTACTATATGATTTTAAAATGTTAATTTGGTTCATTGACAGCCACAACGTCATTGTATTTAATTTACATTTGTAATAGGCGGTTACCTTCAAAGAGAATAGATTATTGTTCTGGGTAACTGGTCTTTCTAAACTTGTTTAGGAATTTCAGCGTCCTCATTTTGGGGCATAAAGTCCTCTGTCCCTTACTCTGATGTCTGTTAATATCAGGTATTCATATTAGTTAAGTAACATTTTTCTCTTATTTAGAGATAGACTTTTTCCAAGAAATTTTTAGAAAAAAATATGAAAACATGATTAACTGTAACTTAAAAAGCTTATTTGTTATCAATTTACCTTGTTTTTGTTTTTATTTTCTGTCTTCTTAGAGTGGGGATACTGTGTTGATTGGCGCTGTCAGAGGTGGTCATGTTGAAATTGTTCGAGCGCTTCTCCAAAAATATGCTGATATAGACATTAGAGGACAGGTATGTGTGATTACAGTGCAGTTGCTATCTTAGAGTATAATTGGATGTAAATGTTGACTGATCATAATGTTATTCTTCCCACTTTCCTATGGAGATAAACTTGTAAACCCTAGTACATTTAACAGATGTATATTATTACTAAGTTTCACTGCCTTTATTGTAAAATTTCTGTATTAATGTCGAGTTAAATGTAGATAGAGGTAAACCAAAAAAGCTCATGTTTTTAGAATATACTGTCTTTCGTAATGTGTATATATAGATTCAATCCTTAAAACTATAATGAGTAGTTAGTGATACTGAGAGAGTCGGTGACACTTCGACTATCTGGTACTTATTTATTTTTTTAGTGTTTTCTGCCTGTTTTGTCTTCTTCCTTCATCTGCTGTTCTTCTACTGTTGTTGTTTTATTTTCTTCTCCTTTTTCCCCACTGTGCCTACCTTTCCTAGGACCACTTGGTAGTGCCTGTGGACATTGCTTAAGGCAATCATAGTTCATAGAACCACAAAGGTTATTAATTTTAGATAAAAGCCTTGCCCACAGTTGTGAATTTATCAAATACTTCAAGAGCTTTAGACTTTAGAAAAAGTTCTTGGTGTCTCATTTTGTTGTTGGACAGTCTACATTTCTGCTCAGTTTTTTCTTGTATTTGGCCAAAAATCTCTTGTGTCCAAATCCATTTTTGAATCAAACTATAACTATTATGCCAAATGTTATGGGGGAATTAACATGGGCCCCTTGTCTTTAAGACACACATATTTTAATTTGAAAGATTTTAGTTTGTTTATTTTTATGCTTTTAACATAAAAAGTGAAGCCACAAGATGGTATATGATTGATTGCCTAGCAAAAGATTCAAGTATGAGTCTTGAGGTGGGGAGAGAAGGCCTTAAGGTCTGGGGCTTTTGGAAGAAGGTAGAACTTGAGCTAAGTTTGAAGATGAGTTGGATTTAGGTAGGTGAAGAGCCTGGCGGGGTTGCTGATGCCTGTAATCCCAGCACTTTGGGGAGGCTGAGGTGGGAAGATCCCTTGAGCCCAGGACTTTGAGGTTATAGTGAGCTGTGACCATGCCACTGCACTCTAGCCTGGGTGACAGAGTAAGACCTTGTCTCTTAAAAAAAAAAAAAAAATAGAAAAGGAAAGCTGGGTGTTTCAGGCAAGGGGAGTTGTAATAGGATGAGAAAATTAGGAAGTGGAAGACTGCATTTCATAGCTAGTGAAGGAATCATTTGGCAGTGGGCAGTGGAGTGGCGGGTATGGTGGTGGGGATGGTGGGGAGAGGTGGAGAAATGAAATGGGAGGGGGTAGGGCCTGAGAAGTTTGAGTTGGGCAGCTAGTGTACATTTTTTAGAAGAGAAACTGTTGAGGAAATTTTGGTATTAGGAACTTAATGTGGCTGCTGCAAAAGTCGTTCATTATCTCCTGGGTTAAAGTAACATTGCCACTAAAAGATGGGTTCTAGGTCACCTACTTGGACTTTTACCTAACTACTTTGCGTCTGTGAGTCCTCTTCTGTGTTTGAATTCATTTTTTTGTTGTTCTCTAGCTCTACTTTCAAGGTCTACGTGGATTGATTTTTGGGTTTTGAGCTAGATAAGATTTTAAAGATCTGATCAAGGCAGTATAGGGATATGGGATGGATGGAAATTAAGAAAGCTAAAAATGATAATGCCTTATATTTGTGAAGTACATTTTCGTGCATTATCTTTTGAAAAATTGAGCAATACTTATAGCATGTGACAGATGAAAATCTAAGGGTCAGAATAGTCAAGTGACATGTCCGAGTTTATAGGGTTCAAGTATTGATGACTCCTAACCCAGTGTGTGTTCCTGAAATTTGAGTACATTACAAAGTGTAGTTTACTTTATTAACTATGTGGGATTGCTGCTTTTTAGGTTAAGTAATACGAAGTTTTCCTAGGCTTCTTTCACAAAGAATTTCTCAAAAGTAACTCCAAGATAGCATAAGGATTAATAGTGTTTCCTACCATGCTGCCTGTTGGAATGCTTTCTGACAGAAATGATGTTTTGTATTTATAAATAGCAGTTTTAAATATTGTATCTTACATGAAGTGATTGTGTTTTTTTAAATTATCTAGGATAATAAAACTGCTTTGTATTGGGCTGTTGAGAAAGGAAATGCAACAATGGTGAGAGATATCTTACAGTGCAATCCTGACACTGAAATATGCACAAAGGTATAAATGGCATTTCTATTCTGTTAGCAGCACCTTATGCTGAATGTTAGTACTGCTCATTTTATTTCAGTCGTCTTTGTTTGATGTTAGAGTTACACTGATTTTACTGGTAATATTCTCTATCAAATTGAGGAGTAACTTTGTATCCTTTCAGGATTTGTGTATTCATAGCAAAATACAGTGTGTTGTTACTTCAATTAAATACTTCTCAGAAAGTACAATATCAGCTATTCATAAATTGTTATTATTTGGACAGCTCATTTCTCCCAAATTCATTTATGCCACTGTTATCTGGGATGCAGAACACATTCCTTTGTGGGGAGATGGCGTGTGCTCAGGAATTCCAGGCCAGTCTGGGCAATATAGTGAGACCCTGTCTCTTTAAATGAATACATAAATAACCATATCACTGGTGGTTGGTTCCCCAGACTAGCTACTTTCAACTGTTTTACTCAAATCGTGTAAAAAATACAAAATTATCTAATACTGTGGTCTCCTATTTAGCCTATGTGTAATCATTTTCTATGGGGAAAATGTATTTGGAATTCTGGGTTGATATGGCAGGAATTCTTAATGAGTAAAGCAAAATTATAAAGTCACCCATAAGACAATCCTATGTCATCTGCTGTAGATCAGGACCAGCCAGTTTCTAAATCAGTGATGGTACTTCCAGTACACCAGGGTGGAAAATTTCTGAGATACCTTCTGGTTTGCAGGTGGCTCCTTAATCCTCTTTTTTCTTTTTCTTTTGGACCTTGGTGTCAGCCAGGGTGACTACCTGTGGCTTCTAACCAGATTTTTGTCTAACTCAGTGCTGAATTGTGGTCTCTTCTTGTTTCCCTTCCTTTGGTTTTGAAAGCAATCACGAACTCTTTTGAGGTTTTCTGAAGGCATACTGCTTGTTTCAAATGGTTCCACTGAGAATTGAAGCGATGTTGGTATACATTTCTGAAAAACTCTGGACACTGGCTTACCTGGACGTTGACAGGCTGGGCTGTGGGTTGGTTGGTGGGGAGAACGGGAAGTAGCCTCTGGAGGGGACCTGCCCCCAGGTCAGTGGTAGAACCTGGGGAAGGGCAGAAGCAGCCACTGCTGCCTGCTGTAGCTTACAAGCAGCTGGGGCGGGTCCCACACCTGGCTACGTGATTTACAGTCACTTTGATACAAATGAGTGGTTGTAAAGGAAAAGCACTTTTTTGTTGTTAGCTTTTATGTTTTCTTGAGAGGGTTTTAAATATAGGCTGTTACCAGAGTCAGATATTTCTTGACATGTGCATTTGTATGACATAAGCACAGGAGTCAAGCTATTAATCTGGCAAATGTTCTTATTTGTGCCCACAGGATGGTGAAACGCCACTTATAAAGGCTACCAAGATGAGAAACATTGAAGTGGTGGAGCTGCTGCTAGATAAAGGCGCTAAAGTGTCTGCTGTAGATAAGGTAAAACATCTGTGCGGAGAGAACACTGTATGGAAAGCTGTTGGTAGACTGACCTCTGTATGGAGTGGATTTAATGGGGATCTGATTTTAGGTTGTGTGGGGAGAGATGACTTGCTGGGGGTGTCCGTGTGGGATTTGGATCCCACACAGTAGCGCGCTGAGGAGTGGGTGGGCTCAGTGTGCTATTAACGCAGCTGCTTCCGACTCTCCTTCGACGGCTCACAGCAGCTGTGGGCACTGCCATTGACAACCACATCAGGAGGAGGCTCTGCCTTCGTCAGGGTAGAGCTTGCTGCGGATAAACAGGAGGAAAGAATGCACAGGGGCTGGAGGAGGCCGACTCTCAGAGCAGACCGCGTTAATGTTCACTGACAGGAGACAATGTGTTTGTTCTGCTGCGTGTCCTTGCTATAATCCTTTTAGAGGAATTTTTATATTTTCTGTAATAAGTTTAGCTCTAAGTGGATTAATACTTCATATAGATTTGATTTTTCATTTTGGTTTCTTTTTATTTTAAACAAGCTTATTTCTTTCTGTACTTTAAATTGGTTTTCCCCCAGGATAGAAGTGAACTGATGTATGAAGTAAAAAATAATATTGTAAATTTTCTCCTCTGATGAATGATATGATTTGGGCTTTACTAATTAATACTAGATTGAAGTTTATTTTTCTATTAGTTATAAGGCAGTTAAACAAAAACGGAGTCAAGAGTCAATGTGTTTGTGTTTCATTTTGCCATGTTACAACATTATTTTAAAACATAAAAGCACCTCCCCCCGTCGTTACCATGTTAACATAATGTCATATCAAAGAAAGGAAACTTTAATATTAAAAACTAGAAGACATAAAGTCAAAGAAGAGTTTTCAAAATGGAATATATGTAGCTTTCTAGAAAACTTCTTATAATGCCTGTTTTTCTCAATCTGCCATTGACTCATCTGACACTGGTCCGCCAATTTGCGATATAGAACCACCAGACTGTATCCTTCAAGGTTCCATATAGCCTTGTTAATTATATAAAATGCTATCTTAAGTAATTGCTTTATACTCATTAATAAGTTTCCTGAAGGCCTCTGCCTTGGTATTCTTTTGTGTGTTGCTGTGCCCAGAGTCAGCACATGATACTTGTTGACGAATACACATGATAGTTGGAACAGTTGTTCATTCATGAACACATTCTTACTGAGGATGGGTAAAATGCTATCCTGCTAGAATTTGGGTTACAAACTTTTAAAAGTCTTGAACCTGGATGTTCATAGAGAATTTCATAAAAACAATTTTAAAAGTGACGATTAATGTTATTTTTACC
The DNA here is from genome assembly GCF_028885625.2 of Pongo pygmaeus. Lineage (NCBI taxonomy): Eukaryota > Metazoa > Chordata > Mammalia > Primates > Hominidae > Pongo > Pongo pygmaeus. The sequence goes on from NC_072385.2 coordinate 125,244,175, forward strand.
TTGCCCATCACTGCTCTCTGATTATTTTCAGCCTGTCAGCAAAGTATGCTAATATCCTCCCTGCATTTATAGAAATTTTGTATCTGGCAGAAATGCTGCTGCTACTGTTTTGTCTTCTCACAGGTCTGGGGATGAGAATTGGAATTGAGATGGGAAAATAAGATGAAATTGGGTTTGGATATGTTTAGTTTGAGGGCTGATAAGACATTCAGGAGTCTGTGGCCAGTAGACATTGGGAAATCTAGTACTGGAATCTGGGCAAGAAATCAAGGCTGGTGATGGAAATTTGGCAATTAGTTACTAGGATAGAGAGTTGCATGGGAGTGACTAAGATGATCAGTGTGAAGAAAGATGAAGGCTGAAGTCAAAATGGACTTCCCTTATGCTGTGTGTCATATTGCAGTTTTTAAATTGTGCATGTTTATCCAGTCTCTTCCTATTATGACATAAGCTACTTAAGGTCAGCAACTATTTTGTCTTTCATCTTTATATCCTCCAAAGTACCAAGCACAGAGCCTTACATATAGTGAGTCTGGTGCATAGTTATGCTACCACATTTTTTAGGACACGGGAGGAGAGTCTAGAAGATGAAAAGTTGAAGATAAGGTCGTGCCTTGGAAGCCACAGGAAGAATGTGTAGGTCATTTTCATTTAGTGTCCTGGAGATCAGTGTGGATGAGAACTGAGAATTTAATTTGTCGAGGTGTTTGTGAAGTAATCAATAGGAGAGCACTTTGCAGCCCAAAGAGGACTTTTGAAATTTACATGTTAGCTTTCATTAGTGTAGAATGTGAACACTAATGTGATTGGAGATGCTAATATGGAGAGAAGGTGGGTTGATAGGGAAAAGTGAAAGGTGAGGAGAATGGAAGAGGAGAGGAGAGAGTCGGAGGAGGATAGCTGTACATAGAGGACTCAGGTGGAGAATGTAGAGTGATGAGATTTAAGGGTTCACTGTGGCAAATTGTTGACAAAGATCATTGGAGCTAACAAGATCACTTGTGTTAGATGGCTGTCAGCATGGATAAAGCTTTCTAGACAGATGAAGAAAGCCGTGAAATAGAACTTAAATTAGTTGAGGAAGGTAGTTGACATCCTTGGACAATAAATATTTGGATGATGGAGGGATACTAATGAAAGTGGACCCGCTTATCTCCCTGCAGCCTAGGAGGAGCTGCAGGGAGAAAGCCTATTGCTTCTCCTCTTTCACTGAGTTAAGGAAAGGGGAAAAGAATGACCTTCATTCTAGAGGGCTGTGGGAGAAATAGTATCTGAGCAAAGCTGGATGAGGAGCTACAGAAGGATATTATGGGGAAGATACAGATAAAAATTCATACTATATATGTGCTTTATATGAAAAATAAGAAAAGTTCAGATTTTGTTATTTTACAGAAACATGAAAATTGTTACTGTCTGCATACTATATATAAAGATAAGAAAGTTCAAGTTTCCTACTATTATTTTACAGAAAGGAGATACTCCCTTGCATATTGCTATTCGTGGAAGGAGCCGGAAACTGGCAGAACTGCTTTTAAGAAATCCCAAAGATGGGCGATTACTTTATAGGCCCAACAAAGCAGGCGAGACTCCTTATAATATTGACTGTAGCCATCAGAAGAGTATTTTAACTCAAATATTTGGAGCCAGTAAGTATTGAGTTTTGCTCCTAACTGAGCTTTTAAATAATCAATGTTACATTAAAGAATATGGAAAATAAGGCCAGGCATGGTGGCTCACGCCTGTGATCCCAGCACTTGAGGGAGGATTGCTTGAGCCCAGGAGTTTGAGACAAGCCTGGGCAGTATAGTGAGACCTCATCTCCACAAAAAAATTAAAAAGTTAGCTGAGCGTGGTGGTGTGCTTGTAGTCCTAGCTTCTTGGGAGGCTGAGGTGGGAGGATCTCTTGAGCCAGGGAGATGGAGATTGCAGTGAGCCAAGATCACACCACTGTACTGGGTCTCACTCTGTTGCCCAGGCTGGAGTACAGTGATGCAATCACAGCTTACTGCAACCTCGAATTCCTGGGCTTAAGCGATGCTCCCACCTCAGCCTCCTGAGTACTTGGAACTACAGGCCCATGCTACCACACCCAGCTGATTTTTTTTCTTTTTTTGTAGAGATGAGGTCTTGCCATGTTCCCTAGTCTGGGGCCAAGTGATCCTCCCACCTTGGCCTCCCAAAGTGCTGGGATTACAGACATGAGCCACTGTGCCTGGCCATGATTCTATTTTTTATGACTTTTTGTATTTTAAAATATTTTTCTTATTATAATAGTAATGTGCACTAATTACATTCCAAGAATGAAAACATGAATATAGCAGAAAGTTAAAATTCCCCATTACCCCCCACCTCCCAACTTGTAATTGTTTACATGACCCTCCAGGCTTTTCTTTATGCTTATAAAAATGTTACATACTATGTATATAGTTTTAAAAAATAAAAATTGAGTTATACTGTGTTACAAAAGCTTAAAGTGTCATATTTTAATTATTGCATAATTTTTCATACATTGAGTTCTCTATTGGTGAATATTTAGTTTGTTTTGCTAACAACTAGTGCTGCAGTGAACACCTTTGTACGTATATCCATTGACTCTTATTTTTAGGATTTTTTTTCTTTCTTTTGAAAATATTATTAGAGATTCAGGGGGTACAATTAGGATTATTTTCTTAGGGTAAATTCCCAGAAGTAGAATTGCCAAGTCAATGGATGCCCATAGTTTTGATAGACTTTCCAAAATGGTTGTAAAAATTTCTTCTCCCTCTGGCAGTGTAAGATACCACAATTCCCCACAAGCTTGCTAGCACTGGGTATTTCCAGCCTCTTACTCTTTGCTAATCAGATAAATAAGAAAAGAAAATCTCATTTCAATTTGTGTTTTAAAATTATTAGTGAAATTGAGATCTTGTAATATATTCATAGGCTATTGCTTCTCAGCCTTTTGGCTTAGATAATGTGTAATATGTTCATAGTCTATTTGTATTCTTGCCAGTTTCCTTTTTGTATCCTTTGCCCACTTTTTAGTTTTTAATATTTTAAAAAAATTGATGTGAGAGTCTTTCTATGTTATGGATATTGATCCTGGGTCTATCCTATGTGCTGCATTCCTCTCCCCCAGCATACCCTTGGTTGATGGTCATGGATTTTTATTCGTCATTCAAAAGTTCTATGTTTTGTAGTTTATTCATTAGTCTTTTCCTGCAGTTCTGGCCTTAGTATTACATTGAGAAAGAAAGGCCTTTTTAAACAAAGATTTTTAAAGTCTCTCCTATATTTCCTTCTAGTACTTCTATGGTTTTACTTTTTTCTACTTAATTTTTTAATGTTTCAGAAAATTTTGTTAAGGCTATGAGGTTATATAGCATTTTAATTTAATTTTTTTCATGAATGATTAAACTTTCCCAACACCACTTACTAATTCATCCCTTCCTGCCTTATTTGAAATGCCACTTATGTGGCATATCCTATATGAGTTCCAGAATGTTCAAATTATTGTTTTATATTTTTATTCTTCTCCAGTGACAAATACCCTTCAGTAGTCTTTAATTTTTTTTTTCTATTCTTACACATTCTTCTTTCCTTTCAATTAAAACAAAATCCTCATGGATTTTAATTAGAACTGCCTTAAAGTGATAGAATAATTTGGAAGAATTGCTGAACCTTTCTGCCTGGAATCATACAATGTTTCTTTTTCTATTATTATCTATTATGTTCTTCAGTAACATTTTACAACTTTCTTTATATAAGTATTACACGTATTAAATTTATTTTATATGCTCATTTGTGTTAATCATATTTTATCGATTCTAAAATGCACAATGTTCCCATAATTTAACATCTCTGAAATTGGAATGTGTCTTGTAAGTGATGGACAAGAAAGCATGATGTCACAATTTGGCAACATTTTGTTCTTTCTTAGTTATACGTAAAAATGATGTATCATATAATAAGTATCAAGTTCTATGAAATATCATAGTAATTTAAGAATATCTGAAACTTTTTATGAAATACGATAGTAATTTAAGAATCTCTGAAACTTTTTTTTTTTAAATTTTAAATCAGGTAGCTTTCCAAGTCAGAATAGGCTCAGAGACTCCCTGAAACTGTCTCTACATGGGTATAAACATTTGAAATAATTATTTTCTCTCTAATCAAGGAAACAATAAATGAAAATAGTGTTCCTTTCTAATAGTAATGCCACTGTTTAATGTAAGATATGATGTGTTTTAATTATAGGACACTTGTCTCCTACTGAAACAGACGGTGACATGCTTGGATATGATTTATATAGCAGTGCCCTGGCAGATATTCTCAGTGAGCCTACCATGCAGCCACCCATTTGTGTGGGGTTATATGCACAGTGGGGAAGTGGGAAATCTTTCTTACTCAAGAAACTAGAAGGTAAAGGGCTTGCTTGTACAAAGTCTGTATATATAAAACAAGGTTTTCTCTGGGGATTTTTCTGAAATAAAGAGGAAGACCACTTTCTGTATAAGCATGTGTGTTGTGCGGTTTACTGAGATGAACTCCCCTCTGGTTGGTCCTTTACACAGTCATTTGAGTTCTATTTCTAAAGCAGATCCAATTGTGTGATAACCCCACATAAAACGCTTGTTGGCAAGTTTTTTCGGGCCCTTCACAGACTTGTCAATTTGCACGGTCCCACCTGCCAGCACCACCTCTGGCATGTGCCCCAGCTTCAGTCACAGAGGACTATTTGCTCTTGCAAGAACAGACCAGATGTGTTTCCCAGGTTGTTCCCTCTATTAGCAGCTCCTTAGCTGGCCTCACTACCACCCACCCAACATGCATGCCTTTTGCTTGGCAAAAGCTTACTCATTCTTCAAGGATAGGTTTCCGTATTGACTATAAAATTTTCCCCAAGTTGTGTACAAAGAATTACTTGTGTGGGACTCCCCTGGGCTCAACATGCACCTTTAAGAACAGTATTCTCAAATGTGCTGGGAAGGAGAAGGGATGAGGAGGATCACAGTGGAATGGTGGTGATATGTAGTTTGAAGATATAGGGTATTGTTTTCATTTTTGCATGTGGAAACAGTATGCATATGTGTAATGTTTGTTGTTTGTGTTAATGGAAACCACAAAAAACAAGTCTCAAGAAAATCTTGACAGATGGGAGTATATGAGAAGGGATTTTGTACATCCTCCACGTGAAGCAGGAGAGGGTGGCGAGTCAGGCCTAGCTGTGGTCCTGGGGGTGAGGTGTTCATCTTTGGCAAGAGAACACTGGGTAAAATGGTTAAGTAGCAGTATTCTATCTAGGGACCTACTAAGTGTCCAATAAATGTTTACACTGAAAATGTGAAAACTGCCTATTGAGTTAAAAGTTGTATTTCTTAAACAAAACAGGAATAAGGTTTCGTATTAAATTCTCTTTCAGATGAAATGAAAACCTTCGCCGGACAACAGATTGAGCCTCTCTTTCAGTTCTCATGGCTCATAGTGTTTCTTACCCTGCTACTTTGTGGAGGGCTTGGTTTATTGTTTGCCTTCACGGTCCACCCAAATCTTGGAATAGCAGTGTCATTGAGCTTCTTGGCTCTCTTATATATATTCTTTAGTAAGTCTTTGCTTTTTATCTTTTTCAAAAATGGAGAAAACGTTAAGATTCATAGATAAAGAAAAAACATTGTCTGTCTTTTAAAACTTGTATGTGATTTTCATAATTGAGTGAGAAAATTGATCTTTTTGCTACTCCATAAATTTTCCTAAAGGAACATTACTCACAACTTGGCGGAAGTAGCTTATAAACTAATGTACTACTTGTTAATCTTGAAGCAAGACCCTATATTATTATACTTACTCTTTTTGTTAATTAATGATTTATATTTAAATCTTTTTCTGGGCCGGGCGCGGTGGCTCTCACGCCTGTAATCCCAGCACTTTGGGAGCCCAAGGCGGGCAGATTGCAAGGTCAGGAGATCGAGACCATCCTGGCTAACACGGTGAAACCCCGTCTCTACTAAATATACAAAAAAATTAGCCGGGCAGGATGGCGGGCGCCTGTAGTCCCAGCTACTCGGGAGGCTGAGGCAGGAGAATGGCGTGAACCTGGGAGGGGGAGGTTGCAGGGAGCCGAGATGGCGCCACTGCACTCCGGCCTGGGTGATAGAGCGAGACTCCGTCTCAAAAAAAAAAAAAAAAATCTTTTTCTGAAAAGAAGGCTTCCAAGCCATCATTGGTGTGCTCTTGAGCATTTTGACCACGTCTGTACTTTTAATTTTATCTAAAAGCAAAATAAAAAAAATATAATCCCTATTCTTGGGGGTATCTTCAGTTGCAAGAAAGGAAATAGATTTACTGTTAGAGGAACTGATAACCAACTTTACCAGTTGCGAATAGTGATAAATCCAAAGTGATTTGCATTTGAATCTGAACTGCAGTTATGTTTCTGTTTAAGGCATATTTTAGTCAGTTTACTTTTCATTTTTCATATCTTCTGTATCTTAGGGGAGGTTAATGGAATTCTTTGAGGAGTAGTTAGGAAATAGTATGGGACCATAGAAAGCTATGTAAGCTTAGCTGTCATTACTTGATATTTGATCTTTGGAGAAAAGATCTGCTTGACTAGTGACTGCTTTGGATAACTTTTTTAAACTGTGAATTTCAGTTGTCATTTACTTTGGTGGACGAAGAGAAGGAGAGAGTTGGAATTGGGCCTGGGTCCTCAGCACTAGATTGGCAAGACATATTGGATATTTGGAACTCCTCCTTAAATTGATGTTTGTGAATCCACCTGAGTTGCCAGAGCAGACTACTAAAGCTTTACCTGTGAGGTGAGTTGTTCCATTTGACAGAAGAAATCTTCAATGAGATTCAGAAAAAAATATTTTTCACTTCAAAAAGGTTATAGGGGCCGGGTGTGGGGGCTCACGCTTGTAATCCCAGCACTTTGGAAGGCCGAGGTGGGCAGATCACCTGAGGTCAGGAGTTCGAGACCAGCCTGGCCAACATGGTGAAACCCCATCTCTACTAAAAATACAAAATTAGCGGGGGCGTCATGGCGCATGCCTGTAGTCCTAGCTGCTTGGAAGGATGAAGCAGGAGAATCGCTTGAGCCTGGGAGGCAGAGGTTGCAGTGAGTCAGGATCGTGCCATTGCACTCCAGCCTAGGTGACAAGAATGAAACTCTGTCTCAAAAAAAAAAAATGTTTATAGAGTATAATTTCTCAGTGTATGTTCCAAAAAACATTGGAACCTTTTACATACAAAAATAAAAACATGCCCTGGTCAAATACCGTGGGAACACTTCAGATTATATATCCCTCTTGTACGTTAAAGGATCAGAGGCACCTTTCCATAAAGAAACCTGTTTAACTTCTATTTACCAAATTTTATTTGAGCATAAACCTTTTCTCCCTCTTATGTCACCTGTTACCATCTTTTGGAACACACTTTGAAGAGAGCACTGGATGGAGGAAGGGTCCAGCCACTGGCCTTGGTCCCCAGAGAGCTTCCCGTTGGAGACCTGACCCCTCCTTATGTGAGCGGTTAACCTGGGGAAACCCAGCTCCCCTCTCTGAGCTGTGCTTTTCTCAGCTCAGGAAATATATTCACATGTCTATCTAAAATTATTATTCATATTAAGTAGGAAATTTATGAGAAAACAGAAAAGATGAAAAATATTTAAGTCCAGGAATAAAGGAAAGGTAGAGGGCTCCAGAGGACAGTAAAATGAAAAAAAAAAAAGCTAGAAAATTAAAAGCAAAAGAAATTCAATGGAAGTAAGCAATGTAAGAATTTAAAATGTATTAAGGCCAGATGTGGTGGCTCACACCTGTAATCCCAGCACTGTGGGAGGCCAAAGCGGTCAATTGCTTGAGCTCAGGAGTTCAAAACAAGCCTGGGTAAAGGCAAAACCCCATCTCTACAAAAAATAGAAAAATTAGCTGGGTGTGGTGGTGCGTGCCTGTAGTTCTAGCTGCTTGGGGGGCTGAAGTGGGAGGACTGCTTAAGCTTGGGAGGTTGAAGGTATAGTGAGCCAAGATCACGCTGCTGCACTCCAGCCTAGGCGACAAAGTGAGACCCTGCTCAAAAAAAAAAAAAAAAGGCATTAAAAGATGAAAATTTTTTAATTATAAGAAAAAATAAGTGTAATTTAAGATGAAAATAAATAGGCCAAACCAGATAAAATATTAAAACTGAGTATAAGAGAAAAATAAAGGTAAAAACTTTTAAGTAACTAGCATATAGAATTAAGTATTAAGAAAAGGATTTAAAAGTGAAAAAGTTAAAAGGAAAACAGAATAAAATAATTGGAATATTTTTACAGAAAATAAGGAAACCAGTCTAAATTAATGAGGTGTTTTTTTTTTTTTCAGTTAGAACAATTAAAATAGCATCATCAAGACCACACAGTATATTACAGATTGTATTCTGAGAGCAATGTTTATCTACTGGACTGAGATGAGAGTTTAATTTAGAGATGGAAGGGAGAAAGGAACTAACACACAAATAATAATGATTCAGAGAGTCAGAATACAAATAATTCACTTAATTTTGAAGATCAATTGTGAAGAGAATATTTTACAGCTATTTGTCAATCCCTGGTAGATGTTGAAGCTATAAATAAAATAAGGCATGCTAAAACTTGAGTTTTTAAATGGTATTACTGGGCTTGAAATTCTTTAATGACTGTAATTAATATTTTTTCAGGGTTAGAGTCTCTTTCGTTGGTGTTAGAAAACTTTCTTTGTGCAACTCTTGGTGGCCACATCATGACACGGGTGTCACCTTTTAACCACTATATCATGAGATCTGTTGGGGTGTCTGATACTCCATGTCTAAGTTCTGGCGTAACTTTCCCCCGACTGTCCTTAGTCAGAATTACTTTATACGGCTCTGCACATTTCACTTTTGTTACTATTTTTTCCTAAGAAAAGTATGTAAGATTTTAGAAGTGGAAGCTACCTAATTACAAATTCTTTTCCCTCCTTGGAATTTAAAAAACAATATTTCGAAAGAGACAAAAAGAAAATAAAGGGTAAATGATGCAAAGATGACATACATTGAAGTTATTTGTTACTTTAGATACCAAAGTAATGTTTGATTTGTTCTTTTCTTCAAGGTTTTTGTTTACAGATTACAATAGACTGTCCAGTGTAGGTGGAGAAACCTCTCTGGCTGAAATGATTGCAACCCTCTCGGATGCTTGCGAAAGAGAGTTTGGCTTTTTGGCAACCAGGCTTTTTCGAGTATTCAAGACTGAAGATACTCAGGGTAGGATTTCCTTCCTTCCTTCTTTGTGTGTAAGGGGTGGGGGTGGGATAGATGTTCAGTTTATTTTCATGAAAACACACCTTGAACATTAGACTCATCAGGTACTGTGACTATAATGTTAGGATTTTCTAGATACTTGATATGTTAATTATTAAAACCATTTGTTGCGTTACAGGTAAAAAGAAATGGAAAAAAACATGTTGTCTCCCATCTTTTGTCATCTTCCTTTTTATCATTGGCTGCATTATATCTGGAATTACTCTTCTGGCTATATTTAGAGTTGACCCAAAGCATCTGACTGTAAATGCTGTCCTCATATCAATCGCATCTATAGTGGGATTGGCCTTTGTGTTGAACTGTCGTACATGGTGGCAAGTGCTGGACTCGCTTCTGAATTCCCAAAGAAAACGCCTCCATAATGCAGCCTCCAAACTGCACAAACTGAAAAGTGAAGGATTCATGAAAGTAAGCACTCATTGGTTATTAGAAAAAATTGTAATGCGAATATGCTGCCACTGTCATGCTCATTTGGGCTTTAGGAAGTACACTCTCTAAATATTAAAGTGTTGCATTTATTTTAGTTTAGTTAATTTGTTCATTCATTCATTCATTCATTCATTCAAGACTATAATTTAAGGTAGTTTTAAGTTCACAGTAAAATTTAGAGGGAGGTGCAAAGATATCCCATATACCCACTTCCCCCACACATACACAGCCTCCCCAGTTGGCACCATTACCCACCAGAGCAGTACATTTGTTACAGTTGATGAACTTAGGCTGACACATCATAATCACCCAGCATCCGTAGTTTACATTAGGGTTCACTCTTGGTGTGGCACATTCTGTGGGCTTGGACAAATGTATAACATGTATCCACCATTATAGTCTTATACAGAGTAGATTTATTGCCCTCAAAATCTTCTGTGCTTCACCTCTTCACACCTATTCACCCCTCTCTCCACCCTCCTCCCTAACCCCTGGCTACCATTTCTTTTTACTATCACCATAGTTTTGCCCTTTCCAGAATGTCATATAGTTGAATCATACACGTGTACTCTTTTCAGATTGGCTTCTTTCAAATAGTCGTATGCGTTTAAGTTCCCTTCATGTCTTTTCATGACCTGCTAGCTCATTTCTTTTTAGCATGGCTAACGTGCCATTGTCTGGATATGTCACAGTTCATTTATACATTTATCTACTGAAGGACATCTTTATTGCTTCCAAGTTTTGGCAAGTATGAATAAAGCTGCTATAAACTTTTGTGGACAGGCTTTTGTGCGAACATAAAGGATTTGAAAACTCCTTTGGGTAAATACCAAGAAGTGTGATTGCAAGATTGTATGGTATTTCGTTTTGTTAGAAACAACCAAACTGTCTTCTGAGGTGGCTATTTTGCATTTCCACCAGAAATGAATGAGGCTCCTGTTGCTCCACATCACATCCTCACTAGTGTTTGGTATTATTGGTGTTCTGGATTTTGACCATTCTGTTAGGTGTGCAGTGTTATCTTATTGTTTGAATTTGCATTTCTCTGATTACACATGTTGTGGAGCATATTTTCATGTGCTTATTTGCTATCTGTATGTCTTCTTTGGTGAATTGGCTGTTAAGGTCTTCGGCTTATTTTTCAGTCAGGTTGTTCATTTTCTTATTGTTGAGTTTTAAGAGTTCTTTGTATATTTTGGCTAATGGTCCTTTATCAGAGAAGCTTTTTGCAAATATTTTGCCCCATTCTTTTGGTTGCTTTTCATTCACTTGACAGTGTCTTTTGCAGAGCAGACATTTTTGATGAAGTCTAGCTTATTAATTCTTTCTTTCATGGATCTTGCTTTTAGTGTCCTATCGAAAAAGTTAACACCAAACCTATGGTCACCTAGATTTTATCCTCTGTTATTTTCTAGGTGTTTTATACTTTTACATTTAGGTCTGTGAGCTATTTTGAGTTAATTTTTGTGAAGTGTGAATGTGTCTAGATTCTTTTCTTTCTTACTTCCTTGCTTCTTTTCTTTCTTTTTTTTTTTTTTGTTTCCAGTTGTTCCAGCACTATTTGTTAAAAAGACTATTTCTTGTATTGTATTGCCTTTGCCGCGTGTCAAAGATCAATTGACTATGTTTGTGTAGATCTGTTTCTGGGCTCTCTTTTCTCTTTGTCTATTCGTTTGTGCATACCACACTGTTTGATTACTCTAGCTTTATTTTCTTGAAGTTGGGTAGTGTCAGTCCTCCTGTTTTGTTCTTCTCCTTCAATATTGTGTTGGCTATTCTGGGTCTTTTTCTCCTCATAAGAACTTTTGATTCACCTTAAATAACTTGCTGGGATTTTCATTGAGATTGCGTTAAATCTTTAGGTCAAGTATTGAGTCTTCCTATCCATGAACATGGAATATCTCCTCATTTATTTAGTTCTTCCTTGATTTCTTTCAAGAGTTTTGTGGTTTTTCTCATATAGATCTTATACATATTTTGTTAGATTTATACCTATTTCGTTTTTTGCAATGTTAATATAGATAGTAATTGTGTTCTTAATTTCATGTTTGATGTGTTCATTGCTGATATATAGGAAAGTGATCAACTTTTGTATTAATCTGAAACCTTGCTATAATTGTTTGTTAGTCCCAGGAGTTTTTTGTTGTTGTTGATTCTTTCGGTTTTTCAACATAGAGAGTCAAGCCATCTGTGAACTAAGACAGTTTTCTTTCTTTCTTCCCAATCTTCATACCTTTTATTTCCTTTTTTTTGTTTGTTTTGTTGCATTAGTTAGGACTTGCAGCACTATGTTGAAAAGGAGTGGTAAGAAAAGGGACAATCTTGCCTCATTCCTATCTTAGTAGATGTTTTCATGTTCTCCCCATTAAGTATGATGTTAACTACAGATATTCTTTATCAAGTTGAGGAAGTTCCTCTCTATTTCTAGTTTACTGAGAGTTTCTACCATAAATGGTGTTGGATTTTGTCAAATGCTTTTTCTTTATCTAATTATGCAATCATGTGATCTTTCTTCTTTAGCCTGTTTTTTTTGTTGTTGTTGTTGTTGTTGTTGTTGTTGTTGAGGCGGAGTTTTACTCTTGTTGCCCAGGCTGGAGTGCAGTGGTGCCATCTCAGCTCACTACAACCTCCACCTTCTGGGTTCAAGTGATTCTCCTGCCTCAGCCTCCCAAGTAGATGAGATTACAGGCATGCAACACCATGCCCAGCTAATTTTGTATTTTTAGTAGAGACGGGGTTTTCACCATGTTGATCAGGCTGGTCGTGAACTCCTGACCTCAGGTGATCCACCCTCCCTCCTCGGCCTCCCAAAGTGCTGGGATTACAGGCATGAGCCATTGTGCCCAGCCTAGTCTGTTGATGTGATGGATTACCTTTATTGATTTTTGAATGTGGAACCGGCCTTACCTACCTGGCATAAATCTCACTTGATTGTGGTGTATAATTCTTTTTATACATTTTGCTTATGATTTGCTAATATTTTATTGAGGTTTTTTGCATCTATGCTCATGAGATATTTATTGGTCTGTAGTTTGCTTTTCTTGTCAAGACTTTGTCTGCTTTGGGTATTAGAGTGATGCTGACTTCATAGAATGAGTTAGCAAGCATTCCCTTTGCTTCTGTCTTCTGAAAGATCCTATGTAGAGCTGGTATAATTTCTTCTGTAAGTGCTTGGTAGACTTCATTAGTGAACCCTCTGAGCCTGGTGCCTTCTGTTTTGAAAAATTATTATTGATGCAATTTCTTCAATAGATATAGGCCTGTTCTTGTGAATTTTGGCAAATTATGTCTTTGAAAGAACTGGTCTGTTTATCTAAGTTATCAAATTTGTGGGCATGGAGTTGTTTGTAGTATCCCTTTATTATCCTATTTTTGTCCATGAGGTCTAAAGTGGTAGCCTCTCTTTTATTTGTTGTTTTTCTGAATTTGTGTTTCCTCTTCTTTCATCTTAGTTAGTCCAAGGCTTATTGATTGTGTTTATCTTTTGAACTAACTAGCTTTTGGTTTCATTGTTTTATTTCTGTTTTAGTTTTTATTATTTCTTTTCTTCTGATTACTTTGGATTTAATTTGCTCTTTTTCTAGTTTCCTGAGGTGGAAGCTTAGATTATTAATTTTATTTTATTTTTATTTATTTATTTTTTGAGACAGAGTCTCACTCTGTTGCCCAGGCTGTAGTGCAGTGGTGTGATCGCAGCTTGCTGCACTCTCTGCTCCCTGGGCTCAAGGTATCCTCCCACCTCAGCCTGCCGAGTAGCTGGGACCACAGGCTACATGCCACCACGCCTGGCTAATTTTTGTAGATACAGGGTTTCACCGTGTTGCCCACACTGGTGTGGAACTCCTGAGCTCAAGCAATCCACTCACCTTGGCCTCCCAAAGTGCTGGGATTATAGGCATGAGCCACTGCACCCAGCCAGATTACTGATTTTATATCTTTCTTCTTTACTAATATATGCATTCAGTGCTATAAATTTTCTTCTTAGCTGTTCTTTTGTTGTGTCCCACAAATTTTGATAAGTTGTGTTTCCATTTTTATTTAGTTCAAAATATTTTAAAATTTCTCTTGAGATTTTTTTCTTTGACCCATGTGTTATTTGGAAGTGTGTTTTTAAATCTCTACATGTTTTGGGATTTTCCAATTATCGTTCTGTTTTTGATTTCTAGTTTAATTCCACTGAGGGAAGACACTGTATGCATGATTTCTATTTTAAATTTGTTATGGTGTGTTTTATGGCTCAGAATGTGGTCCATCTTGGTGAAAGCTTTATGTGAGTTTGAAAAGAATGTGTATTCTGTTTTTTTTTTCTTTTTTTGGATGAAGTAAATGTAGGTGTTCCAGTTGATTGATGGTGTTGTTGAGCTGAACTGCGTCCTTACTGGTTTTCTGACTGCTGCATCTGTCCTTATAGAATGGTATTGAGGTCTCAAGCTATGATAGTGGATTTATCTATTTCTTCTTGCAGTTCTGTCAGCTTTTGTCTTACATATTTTGATTCTCCTTTCTTAGATATATAAATGTTTAGGATTATTATGTCTCCTTAGAGAATCAGCTCCTTTGTTGTTATGTAATGCCCCCCTTTAATCCCAGTTACTTTCCTTGCTTTGAAGTCTACTCTGTCTGTCTGAAATTAATATAGTTACTCCCACTGTCTTTTGATTGGTGTTGGTATGCTTTCTCCATTCATTTACTTTTAATCTACATGTGTCTTTTTATGTAAGGTGAGTTTCTTGTAGATAACATACAATTAGCTCTTTTTTGATCATCTCTGACATCTCTTTCTTTTAATTGGTATCTTTAGAACACTGACGCTCAAAGGGATAATTGGTTTTGATGGATTAATATCTGTCGTATTTGTTACTGTTTTCTATTTGTTGCTTGATTTTTGTTCCTATTTTTGTCTTCTACTCTTCTTTTTGTCTTTTATGCTTTTATAGAGCATTTTTTTATGATTCCATTTTCTCACCTTTCTTAGCATATCAGTTGTACTTTTTTTAAAACTTCTTTTTTTGAGTGGTTGCCCTAGGGTTTGCAATATGCATTTACAACTAATCCAAGCCCACTTTCAAGTAATACTATATCACTTCTCAGGTAGTTTATCTTATAATAGCAAAGTAATCCTAATTCCTCTCTCCCATCCCTTGTATCATTGTTGTCATTAATTTCATTTACATTTATAAGCATACATAATATGTACATTATACACACACACACCCCCCCCCCCCCCCCCACACACACACATATATAAGCTTACATAATCAAGGAGTGGCCACTTCCAAAGTGTTTATATATATATGTAGAACCAGAAACCAGCAGTCCTTTTATTTATTTTGAGCTCTATTCCAGATTTTTCCAGTGGAAATACATATTTGGAGTGAGAAACATTATAACAGTAGCATGTTTTTATAAAATAGACTTTTATAAGTTATTCAAAAGAGTTAGCAACTACTGTCTAATAATATAAGTTCCTCTAGAACCCAGTAAAGAGATCTGTTTTTAAAAATAGCAAATTGAACCACCAAAATAAATAATACAGGGTTTTGTTTTTCAAAGTGAAAGGGACTTCATAGAATTCTGCAGCTCATTCCTGTGGCCAAGGTCAGATGCCATCAGGGAGCCAACAGCAGTGTAGCGCTTCGATCACTTGGATTTGCATCCAGATCTGAATCTTTTCACATTAACAGCTTCTGATCTTGCAAGTTAGTCACTCAACCCAGTTTGTTCTTTTTAGAACAGATATGGTAGTGTCTATCCCACAGTGTCATTCTGAGGATCAGCTGCTGTAATTTATGTGTAGTCACTTGGTAAATTGTGAAGCACTCGCTCTTATTTTAAGTGGAACCACAACTGGCAGCAAGGACTTTGAATGTCTTCTGTTCCTATTAGATGACTTTCTATCACGCTTTCTAAGAAATATGTTTAAGCTTCTTGGATCTTCCTTCAGTGCTTTCTATACCTTACTTTGCAATACAGGTTCTTAAATGTGAAGTGGAATTGATGGCCAGGATGGCAAAAACCATTGACAGCTTCACTCAGAATCAGACAAGGCTGGTGGTCATCATTGATGGATTAGATGCCTGTGAGCAGGACAAAGTCCTTCAGATGCTGGACACTGTACGTTTGCGCCACCTCAAAAGCCACCATTGTTATGTTGTGGCACTTGAGGGAATGTATGACTTCTCAAATATCTAAAAATAGAATGGAATTGGTTTTTGTTTGAGTAGTTCCTATTTTGTGATTTTTCTTTTGTAAAAACAACCATTCTTTATACAGAAACTTAGCAAGAATAAATGTTTGGTCACAAAGAGATTTAAATAATTTTAGCTTAATGGCACTGTGAGAAAAATGAATAGAGCATCTGTATTCATGAATGTTTCTCATGTGCATTGATTTACCTCTTTAGCAGACTGTAAATGTCTGAAAGAAGGACAATATTAATTTTCTTTGCAGGTTTTATCTATGTCAGATGACAACAAACCTAGATTGAGCTGTCAGTAAAATTTGCTTTTGTGCAGAATAAGTTTTGATGAAAAGAAATAGTAGTTTAGAAATATTGTCACCAAAAGGTAGCACATATTTTGAAGAGATGCCTTATTCTTTTGGACAATTTAAAATGTGTGTCACAACTGTACATTTCTTCTACCACAGGTCCGAGTTCTGTTTTCAAAAGGCCCGTTCATTGCCATTTTTGCAAGTGATCCGCATATTATCATAAAGGCAATTAACCAGAACCTCAATAGTGTGCTTCGGGATTCAAATATAAATGGCCATGACTACATGCGCAACATAGTGCATTTGCCTGTGTTCCTTAATAGTCGTGGACTAAGCAATGCAAGAAAATTTCTCGTAACTTCAGCAGCAAATGGAGACGTTCCATGCTCAGATACTACAGGTAAAGCACAGGCTCCTAAAGTACTTTGAGTTTGAAATAGTTTTGTAGTTTCCTTATGGCGACTCTCCTTTTTACCTTGAAAAATATTGTTGTTATTTCACATTTCTTTAAATATCATATACAACAGTATTTTGGTGTAAGTGATGCTGTCTTGATAAATTATTTAAGGGATACAGGAAGATGCTGACAGAAGAGTTTCACAGAACAGCCTTGGGGAGACGACAAAACTTGGTAGCAAGACAGCCCTCAATAGACGGGTAAGATGCCATTGGCTTCGAGCTGTATGTTTGTATTGCTATTTATTTGAATACAAATAAAATTAAGATGATGCCACTTAAATAATATCTTGTAAATATTGCATTTAATGCTTCAAATAAACATTATCATTGAATTTCCTTTCAGCTTCATGTGTTTCAGGGAATGTCCGCACCTAGAACCCTAACAACTGTACTTCGTATAGGGGTCCCAACCTGTTCTCAGCCCAGGTGCTGCTCCTGATCCCTGAGATCTTAAAGCTTGCCAAATGATTTCATCCAGGGTTGAGAACCACTCTGTTCATTCCTGGTCAGGTTGAGCTATGCCTGTTGCCACCATAGCAGTAGGGGAGAAAGGTTTGTAGTGTGAGAAAACTCCTGGCTTTGTCTTCCTGTTGGCCGGCCTTCCCTAAATGCTTGTGGGATGCTCACTCTTTTTTCCCTACCACATAGTAATTTGTGTCCTTCCCAGCCACTGGGGGTTTCTCCAACACATTGGTTGGAGACCTCCCCATCTTATTTGTATGGAATAAGGGCATGTTCTGTGTATATGTCTGTATGCATATGACAGGAAGATATTCACTTGCAGGGCAGTTGTGACAATGCCACTCACACTCAGTGAAGTTGGGCTAGTATTGGCATTGTGTTTTTTCTGGTTTGCCACCATTAAGTTTGGATGTTTTACTTTTTAAAAAAATGTCTTCAGTGACATTTTGATTTTATCCCTCTACCCTTTACAGATATGGATGCAAAGTTAATATGATGAATGACAGTTGACAGCACTAAATTCAGAGGCACATATAACTTACCATTTTTAATTTCTTGCCTGGCACCCTTGGGTGCCGCATGGTTGCATCCATCCTTCCCGTGCATCAGGACCTTAGACAAGAGCACACCTTGGTTGTACCTGTTCCTCCTCTTATGAGATGGAATTCCTTTAACCCACCCACCCTGTAGAGTGCCTTTCGTTCATGTGGAGATGTGAGGATAGTTAGAGAGGCTGTCCCTCAGTTTTCACATACTTTAGAATAACCTAAACATTAGGCCAGGTGCAGGGCTCATGCTTGTAATCCTAGCACTTTGGGAGGATGAAGTGGAAGGATCACTTGAGACCAGGAGTTCAAGACCAGCCTGGGCAACATAGTGACACCCTCTACATAAAATAGAAACAAACAAATTAGCTGGATGTTGTGGTGCATGCCTGTAGTCCCAGCTACTCAGAAGGCTGAGGTGGGAGGATTGCCCAAGCCCAGAACATCCAGGTTGCAGCGAGCTATGATTGCCTTACTGTACTCCAGCCTGGGTGGCAGAGAGAGACCCTGTCTAATAATGATAATAACCTAAAAATCAAAATGCTGAATCCTTAAAACCAGACAAGGGCTTATTTGCTTTTTATTTAAGGGTTTCTATAAATAGCCAGACCCCATGGAGTTTGAATATCATTCTCTTTACACAATTCTGCCTACTTATAATCTTAAAGGCATTGAGCTTCCTCTAACTGTACCACTGTGACTTAAAATGCATCTGAAGCTAAACCATAGCATTTCATGCAGTTGCTGTGAATATGACTTTACAATTGCTTTGTGAAGATTCTACCTCACAGATAATAATTTATTACTGTATGATATTCCTTTTTGACTAAAACTTTGGATTTTTTTTTTTTGTTATAAACATTTATTAACATCTCAAAAAGCCTTAAGTTCCTAGACTGGACGCGTGGGTTCCTTCTCACTGACGATGTGCTGTTTCAGGACACTTACCGAAGAAGGCAGATGCAGAGGACCATCACTCGCCAGATGTCCTTTGATCTTACAAAACTGCTGGTTACCGAGGACTGGTTCAGTGACATCAGTCCCCAGACCATGAGAAGATTACTTAATATTGTTTCTGTGACAGGTGACTTTTGTCTCTTATTGTCTATGATAGATAATAAGCTTTAGCATTCACAAAACCATTTAATTTCAGAAACAAAGGTATGTATTGTGTGTATATGTTTACATTCCTGAATACTGGCTTTATTTGTATTAAGTGCACTTAATGAAGTCAGTTTTAGTTTTGACAATGAAAAGTCAGAACTGATATTATCAACTGTCGGCTGTATACCATTGTTTTAAAACTTTATGATTTAAAAAATCTTTTACTTCAAGTTTAATTTTTCTTTCGCTATAAAGATAATTTTATTCTGATTTGTATTACTGAGTATAAACTTATAATTTAAAATGTTGAAATTCAGATGTTCTACACTATTTTTTAAAAATTTTCATATGATATTTTGAATAAAAAATATTGACAATAAAATTGAGGATTATTGCCCTGTGCCTGAAGTCCCTGCATGGAATTCTGCCTTGTGAATTCCTCCTTGCTCATTGCTTCAGGGCAACCACATAAATACTTGTAATTTAGTTTGTAAAATATATGTCTCTTTGCAGGGTATTGATTGGTACTTTGTAATATTTACTGGTGTTAAGTGTATGATAGTTATACTAGAATTGTGTTTAATATTGTTGGGGTTCATGCTGTGAACTGTATTCCAAGTGAGGTTGTATCTAACATACTTACAATATTTTTGGTACTTAAGTTCCTTTAAGTGAGTTCTCAAGCCTCACTGTATTTATGTTCAACAATGGGAATGTTTTAGTATGTTATCAACATGTATGTATTCATTTAACAAATGTGTAGCGAGTGTCTACCTTATGTCAGGTAACATTTCTGGGCATTGTGGAGATAAGCAGTGAACAAGATAAAGTCTCTGCCCTAATAGAGAAAACTGAAAGATATAACGTCACAGAATGATGTGTGTCATGAAAACAAGACTGTAAACAGGAGATGGCCCTCCCTCTCACTCGAAAATTACTCCCATCAACACACAGATTGTTTCTCCCTTCCCAAGAAAAGCTGCTTTTGACTGTACCTCTGCCTCTAGCTACTACCCCATTTCTCAGCAAAGCTCCTCAAAAGACTTGTCTGTCCCTGTGTCTCATATTAATCTCCCTCTGTTTTCTCTAACTTATTCTCATAATCTCTTGTTCTCAGTTCAGTAAAATTGCATTTTCAAGGTCACCAATGGCTTCCATGTTATAAAATTCAGTGGCCAGGCCAGTGCTCATCTTATTTGACCCATTAGTGGCATTTGACAGTGTGTTGATCACTCTTCCTCGTTGAAAAATTTTTCTTCCTTTGGCTTCCAGAATGCCACACCAACTGGATTTCCTCCTTCTGCACTGGTGGTTAGTCTTCATCTCCCTTTACCATTTAGCATTGGAATGCCCTGGGGTGCGTTCCTTGGAGTTCTCCTTTTCTATCTAGACCTGGCACCTTGGCGACCGCATTTACTCTGAAAGGCTTAAATGCCATCTGTATGCCAGTGACTCTCAAATACGTATCTTCAGCCCTATAGCTCTTCAGTTGCTTGTTTGACATCTAATGGTGTCAATAGATATCTGACACATAATATGTCCACAATTGAATATTTGATTCTCTGACGCAAACTTCATCCATCCATGTCTTTCCTATCTATTAATCCAACTCTTTTCCAGTTCCTTAAGTAAGAAAATCTTGATCTTTCTTTCATATACTACCACCAATCTACTAGTAAATTCTGTAGCACTGTCTTCAGTCTATTTCCAGAATATGAGCACTGTTCACCATTTCTAGCATACCACCCTCATCAGATACATTATCATGTTCTACCTTTATTATGGAAATAGTCTAACTCGTCTCTACTCCTGTCTTTTTCTCTTTACAGCCTATTCTCCATACGGCAACCACAGTGATTCTTTTAAAATAGAAGCCAGTCATGTTATTCTCTGCTCAGAACTCTGTAATGTGTCCTCATTTCACTGAAAACCAAAATCTAAGTCCTTATAGTTTCGTACAAAGCCCTTTACGGTCTGACTTTCTGCATCCCCTTCCTCCTTCTGACCTCATCTCCCACCATTCTCCTCCTCCATCCCTTACTGACTTCTTTGCTGTTCCTTGAAAATGTCAGATATGCTCCCATCAAAAGACTCCTCCTGCAATTGCTATTTCTTCTGCCTGTACAGATTGTTCTTTGGATATATGCATCATGGGGTTTCTCACTTCCTTTTAAGTCTTTGCTTAAATGTCAGCTTTTCTACAAGATCTTCCCTCACCATCTCATATAAAATGACATCTTCTTTGGTATGCCTTGCGTTACCCGTTCCCTGCTTTGTTTTACTCGAAAAAAATCACCTCTAATTCACTACATCATTTACTTTTTTGTTTGTTTGTTTCTTTGGTTTTTGTCTGTTTCCCCTCAGCAGAATTTAAAATCCAACTGGCAAAGGTTTTCTATCTATCTTTCTTTCCTTCTTTTTTTTTTTTTTTTTTTTTTTTTTGAGGCAGAGTCTCGCCCTGTCGCCCAGGCTGGAGTGCAGTGGCATAATCTCGGCTCACTGCAACCTCCGCCTCCTGGGTTCAAGCAATTCTCCTGCCCCAGCCTCCCGAGTAGCTGGGATTACAGGCATGTGCCACCACGCCGAGCTAATTTTTGTATTTTTAGTAGAGATGGGGTTTCTCCATTTTGGTCAGGCTGGTCTCGAACTCCTGATCTGCCCGCCTCGGCCTCCCAGAGTGCTGGGATTACAGGCATGAGCCACTATGCCCGGCATTCTATCTATCTTTCTTATTGCTGTTTTCTCAGTACCCAGAACAATGTCTAGGACACTGTTGTTGAATGACCAAGAGACCTGAATGAAGTGGGAACTGAGTTTTATATCTGTCTTGAGAAAAGCATCTTAACAGGAGGAAGAGCAAGTGTGAAGGCTCCAGCAACAGCTGGAGGCCAGGGCGGTTGCACTTTGGGGATCAAAAGAGAATGGTGGGAAGTGATGTCAAAGAACTAGCCACTGGCTGGGCGCACTGGCTCACGCCTCTAATCTCAGCACTTTGGGAGGCTGAGGCAGGTGGATCACCTGAGCTCAGGAGTTCAAGACCAGCCTGGCCAACATGATGAAACCCCGTCTCTACGAAAAATACAAAAATTAGCAGGCGTAGTGGTACACACCTGTAATCCCAGCTACTCAGGAGGCTGAGGCAGGAGAATTGCTTGAACCCAGGAGGCAGAGTTTGCAGTGAGCCGAGATTGCACCACTGCACTCCAGCCTGAGTGACAGAGTGAGACTCCTTCTTAAAAAAAAAAAATCTAGCCCCTGGGTAGTTCACTTTGAGCCTTACAGACCCCAAATCCATAGGAAGGATTTTGGATTATATTTAGACATTTTCAGACACTCTAAAGAGGACCAAATTAACATCATGTAATAGTTGATACTGAGATACACATTTTTAAAATAATGATGTTTACACATTTCAGAATAGAAAGAAAATATCTTCCTAAAGCCACATTTCAAATGTAAGAATTTCTCTAATATTATTCTGACTATACAGTAGACTTTCTAATTGTTAAATCAGAGGTATTTGTCTTTTATGTCTCATCAAATATAGCTCTGCCCATGAAAAATTTCTAAGTAAAATTTTCAATTTATAAAGCCCCTAACGCCATTAGTTTCATTGCCTAAAAGTGCTATGTTGAAAAATAACTTACAGATTTAAATCTGTGTATTTAATGAAATTTTGATTTCTTTTTTTGTGATGTTTTCCATTTCATTGGGTAACATTAGTTGGAAGTGTGTAGGGAAATATATTTTATTGGAAAGGATAGAATTTGAAGGCAAAAGACTTGGGTTTGAGTCACGGGCATGTTACTTACCCTCTTGAATCCCCATTTCCCATGTATGCAAAAGTGTGTGTTACCCGCCCAACACCATACAAATAGTTGTTGCTATTAGGAAAGTCATTCAGTAGAGAGATTAAGATCAGAAAAGAATTTGAGGTTTTAGTAGATAAATATTGATAAGTATTTAGTTGAGTGGTTTCCTAATTAAAAATTGTGCTTTATCAAGTGTACTTTATTTCAAATTTGTTTTATTGGATTATTTTGGAAGATAAGATTAAAAAATTATCTTAGACATATTCGTTGTTCGGAATTTTCTTTTGATATTGCTTTATTTTTTAGCTAATTGTAGGCTAGATATATTCTTAGGATAGAATATTTATTTTTATTCACTCATACTTTTTTTTTGTTTTTTTTTGAGATAGTTTCGCTCTGTCCCCCAGGCTGGAGTGCGGTGGTGTGATCTTGGCTCACTGTAACCTCCACCTTCCGGGTTCAAGTGATTCTCCTGCCTCAGCCTCTCGAGTAGCTGGGACTACAGGCGCCTGCCACCACGCTTGGCTAATTTTTGTATTTTCAGTAGAGGTGGGGTTTCACCATGTCGGCCAGGCTGGTCTTGAACTCCTGACCTCAAATGATCTTCCCACCTCTGCCTCCCAAAGTGCTAGGATTACAGGTGTGAGCCACCACACCTGGCCTATTCACTCATACTTTTAAAATAGTTTTCCAGTTCTCTCTGTCTACCGGTTCCTTCATGACTTTGCATGCATGCATGGTGCATTTGCTGTTCCTTTTGTCTGAATGTCCTCACTCTGCTTCCCTTGTCTCTGCCAGCCCGTGCCTTCCCACCAGACTAACTTGGGTTCATCCTTCATCGCTTAGTTCTAGTGGTTGGTTACATTCTTTTTTTTTTTTTTTGTCTTTTTCTTTTTAGTAGTTATATTCTTAAGGAAATCTTCCCTTAACTGCCGCTTCTAGATTTGATGCTCATTTTCTCTTTTCACACAGCACTGTGTGTATATCTCCAACATAGCCATATCTCCATCAAATGCTTACATCTCACCTTCCAGGGAAAAGGAATCAAGCCATGAAAATATAATTTCTGTGTATGAGCAGATTTGCTGAGGAAGTGAGGGCCTGGTTATATAGGAAGAATTGGATTGGGGCTTATATATCTATATCTATATGTATATCTGTATCTATCTATATATCTATATCTATGTATCTATTAGTAGTAGGGAAAGGAATAACTCATATTGGAACTAAAAGAAATAGGTATCTTAGTCTACATACAAACAAAATTGATAATGATGAAGTAAAATTGACAATGTTTGAAAATTTAACAACAGTATCAGCAGCTCAGAATTTCTACCAAATCATGGTGAAACATGATACAATGAAACAAGGCATCCATTCTGAAAGTTTGAGGATTGCGACTGTCTACATGTACACAAGCCTAGTGGTAGAACAGCAAATCAGAGTCCTCAGAAAATCCCAGCAATAGACAGGGTTGTTTTAAAATACGTAAATAATAAATATTAGAAACATTACAACTCAGTTGGTAGGTTACCTACATAGACCACCCTTAGTATGTGAAAATGAAAGCCTGTGGGATTGCCCATTCATCTATAATACAACGAGAATGGACTGGCATATTTGGATCTGTTTATAGTCCATCAATAGGATCTCAGCAGATGGCACTTTAGGGGATTGGGGTCCATTGTGGGTGAATGGATGGTCTGCTCAATGATTGTGGGTGGCGTTGAACTGTGTGACACAGTTCTGAAAGATGTTTGCCTGCATATATGTGGTCGAAGAAGTATATCTCACCAGTGGCAAATCAAACAACCAAAAAATTACTTTAGAATGAAAATTGTGTTTAAGCCCTAAAAGCTTTACTTAATGCAGCTCTTTGGATTTTGGAAGCCATGGCAGTACTAGATTTGAATTTGTAGTATAAATTAAATGGTAAATTTTAGAAATTTAAAATATGTGTGAATATACTAAATGTTTTACTTAACATACTATCACACATCTATTAATTTTAAAATGTTTTTGTATTTTTTAAAAGGACGATTACTGAGAGCCAATCAGATTAGTTTCAACTGGGACAGGCTTGCTAGCTGGATCAACCTTACTGAGCAGTGGCCATACCGGACTTCATGGCTCATATTATATTTGGAAGAGACTGAAGGTATTCCAGATCAAATGACATTAAAAACCATCTACGAAAGGTACCTTTTGTGGCCTCTTTGTATTTTACTTTATTTTAGGTTGGGTTAAAAAAAAAAAAAACAAACGCATATAAAGCAGACAATACAAAATAATACGTATAAAATGTATACTTCTGGATTTAATCATTCTTATTAATTCCATTATAATTTTGGAGTTGTATTAGCACAGGTATATATCCTGTCATGTAAAATCTATGACTTTATTTGGACAAACTTTTCCTTTTTCAGATATATAAAGTTTATTTAAAATTTTTAAAAATTTTTTAGAAGCAGAATCTCTCTCTATCACCCGGGTTGGAGCACAGTGGCACAATCATAGCTCACTGTAGCCTCAAACTCCTGGACTCAAGTAATCCTCCCATCTCAGCCTCCCAAGTAGCTAGGACTGTAGGCGTGCACCAAGACGCCTGGCTCTTTCTTTTTATTTTTTGTAGAGGCAGGGACTTGCAGTGTTGCCCAGGCTGGTCTTTAAACTCCTGGGCTCAAGCATTTCTCCTGTCTTGGCCTCTCAAAGTGCTGGGATTACAGGAGTAAACCACTGTGCCCAGCCTTAGTGTATAGTTTATATATTAAAACTTCTAAGATTTCAGATAACTTTTATTTCCTTAGAGTATTGTCAGTATATGGTTTTCCTATTTTTCTAGTTCCTATTTTTTATGTACACATTTAATGTTTTCTAAGTAAATAACTGGTTTTAGAATTATTGATGTTGTCTTATTAGTCCACAGATTTGAGCTCTTCTAGGTTTTGCTGTTTAATTTATGTGAAAGTAGTTTAGTGGTTTAAACCTGTGTGCTGTATCAAGTAGGTGTTTCAGTAGATGCAGTGATATATAATTACTGTCTGCCTATTGAGAAGTGGTACTGAATTGCATCTGGTCTTTGAGGTTTTACAGATCATCTTATTGTGAGATACATGATTCGTTTTTCTCTTGGTTCTGTAGTACAATATTTTATTGTACATACGAGGTTTTATTTTGTGAATAAACATTTGTATTATAATACAGGTGCTGTATAATTATGAATGCTTGCTAAGCAGTTAAAACTTAACTTTAAAAAAGATTTAAGTGCTTCGTAATAATTCATACCAATATAATGAGGTTTATTTTTCACATGTTATATTTATACATAAAGCCCTATTTAATGTAAACAGGTAATCCCTTGACACTGTCATCTGTCCTCGAGATTGTTGTTGTTATCATTCGTGTGTAAATAAAAATGTGTCATAAAAAAGAATAAGCCTTCATTTAGGAACTGTGGAGCGATGGCTTAAGAAACAGTAGTGGAAGGAAATTGTGGCTGCTTTAGATTCTTAGACCCTGTCTGAATTGGTATTGTTTAGGAGTAGTATATTACTCCAGGAATGTATTTCTAGATTTCAAGAAGTTTGTAAACTTGGGCACAGGAGAACTAGTTGTCTCACGTGGGTCCTTACTTAAGGAGGTCGAGTCGCTTAGTGTTCCTGACCTCCTTCCTTCACGTCAGGTACTTTGCTAGGTGCCTTATGTATTCTTGAAGCTTTGGAAAGTGCAGAGGTGTTAGGTGGGGATAGAATGAGGGATGTGAACTTTGCTTTGCCATTAAACCAACTCATTACTTTAAACTTCGGCATTTGGCAGGCTTGCCATCTATGACTGGGCTGGATTTGGGGTGATTTTGAGATGCTTTTCTTCTCTTTCTGGTGAAATAGGTATATTTAAGTCTTAAATGCCTGCAACTACTTACAAAGAATATTTTGTAGCTAGTCTAAGGAAGAGAAAAAGTATAGTAAGCAATCGTTGATAATTTGTATGAATTGACTTAAAATAATTATATGTAATAAGGATTTGGAGTGAAAAACTATAGGAAGACACTTTGATTAACATATTGAAAAGCCACATATTAAAGTATGTGAGAATAATCTAGATGATTATGTTTCTAGTTAACTGTAGTTGAGTTCTTTAATGCTATTGCTTGTCATCTGAATAAGAGAAAGTTTTATTTACAGCCGACAAAAAGCAGCAGTATGTAATTGATATTCATTTGTTGTATTAAAGAAATCTGATTTGGTAAAAACAATCAGAAAATAGTATTTTTAACTCTAGTAGTAAAATTTATTTTTTTAATCCATAAAAAGCCTCATTTATTTTTATAGCAATTTGATGACACATCTGCTGGCTTTATTCAGGTGAAAAAGAAAATGTTGGTTCTTGGTGTTTGGTGAAATTGTGTTGTTAAATTATTTTCTAAATTGTTCAACTTTTAACAAATGACATTTGATACTAACACTGGAAAGCAATTTCAGTGAATTAAATAGACCCCTCTGTAAACCACGGGAACATTAAGATGACACACTGTTCATTCAAGATGGTTTTAATTGGTACAATTATTGTAATTTTCTTGCAATTATGTGTTGAGCTGAAAGCTTTTGTCTGGATCATTTGAGAGGTTTTTTTTTTTTTTTAACATACATTTAGTAAGAAAGGGAGTAAAATAAAAACTAAAAATTTTCTGTCTAGTTTTTATTGCAGCATTTTAGACAACCATTGAAATATTTTAATCTAAAACTTCATTTCTGGCATTTAAAGCAGAATGATAGTGGTTTTTAAAAAAATGAATTTAAGTAGTTTTCATGATGATAGTGCTTTAAATTTCTGTTTTGACACTGCTCAGTCAATCTTTTACCCAGGCCACGATATGGTCAGAATAATTTTGCAATAAAGATAACAACATTCTTTATTTTGGTATTTTATTTTGATGTTTAAAGAACAGTTGAATAAGTTCTAAGGGTGCTTCAGAATAGTAGCCATTTTCCATTTCACTGAAGTAGCAATTTGCTGTAGAGACACTATGGACATCTAATTTATGACTTTAATAGACCTGTTATTTTTAAATTATTCAAGTAATGTTATTTCTATACATTATTCAGGGCATTCTCATAATAAAACATCATATTTTATGATAACCCCTCCTGATATTCACCCAAAGCTTTCATAAGCTTCATTTTATCACATGTAGTCATCTCATACCTCTTGTAGCTCTCACTAACCTGCTTGCTCTCTCCATCATTTTCTGGGTGATGATCAGCTCTCCTTCCCTCTCTTCCCCGCCATCATTTGGCCTGGATTATTGCACAAGCTTGTTTCTTTTGCATGTGGACTTAAGTTATGAATGTGGATAGCATGAAAAATTTAACATTAGTTTAGAGGAAGTTGTTGCTTCATCTCCTTTGTAGTACAAAGTCCATCCTTTGTACTGATAATTTTTCTCTTTAGTTTTTGAGATACTAGCAATATTTATTCCAAAAACTATTTAATGCATGCTATTTTGGTGTTTTTTATATATAGCTTAGAATCTTCATGAAATTCTTTGTTTTTGATGTATGACTTATCTGTAGGTATAGGTGTTGTCATCATTCAAAATTTATTAAATTACTGTCTTTTATATAATTATTGTTTCCATCTTTATTCTCAAAACACACTTGCTTTGACTGCAGAGATTCAGTATTTTATCCATATCTTTATCTTTTTAAAGAGAAAGCCTGATCTAGTTATTTGTAAAATTACAAGATAATTCCCCATATAGGAGAGGAAACTAAGCAGGTTTTTACTGAAATAAAGATTGTGTCATCTATAATAGAAATCATATTTTATCTGGACAGAAATAAATGACATTTGTATATTTGCCAAGTTCAGTGTGAAGAGTGAGCCTGCAAACCTTATATAAATATACCCATAATCAGATGTAATGTTGACCATTCAATGTGCATTTCTGGCTTTGCATTATTTTTATCCGTGTCTTTGTGAAAATTGGACAATTCAGATTTCTAAAGATAAAGGTGAAGGGCATAATTTTTTAGCTTATTTTGATGTATCTTTAAATCATGCCTACTTTTGTTGTTTGGAGAAAACAGTGAAATGCATTAAATTGACGTGTTTGGCTTTTTTTTAGTTTACCTATTTGTGTATTTTGCTACTTATTTATTTTGTTGTTGTTACTAGACGTCTAGCAACATCCAAAGATGTGAGAGAAATTAAGGGGAGAAAGCTTAAAATTCATTCATTTATTCAGAAAACAGTTATTGGACACCTATTATGGACCAGGCACAGTTCTAGGAGCTTGGGTGTATCCATGAACAAAACCAGCAAAGATCCCTGCCCCGAGGAGCTCGCAGTCTGTCAGAGAGTGATGGGTAATAAACAACATATATAATACATAATTAGCATGTTAAAAGGCAGCAAGTGTGGTGGAAAGGATAAAAGGTAGAAGAGAGTTAAGGAGTTGAAGAATAATGCAGGTTCTGCATTAAGTA
Source organism: Pongo pygmaeus (assembly GCF_028885625.2). Classification (NCBI taxonomy): domain Eukaryota; kingdom Metazoa; phylum Chordata; class Mammalia; order Primates; family Hominidae; genus Pongo; species Pongo pygmaeus. The sequence goes on from NC_072385.2 coordinate 125,273,263, forward strand.
AGAGGATCAGGATTGTCCTCATGGAGAAGGGAAGAGTTGAGGAAGGATAGAAGGAGGCAAGAGAGTTTTCCAGGCAGGTATCTGAGAAAGCATTTCCAGGCAGAGGGAACAGTTCCAGGCCAGAGAGCACCTGGAATCAATGTTGAAGGAACAGCAACAAGGGAGCTGATGTGGTGAGATGGGGTGCAGTGAAGCGAGTAAGTAGGAGGTCAGGTTGGGTCACCAGTGGGGTTCATGGACCCCTTTTGGAGGACCATGGTAAGGACTTTGGCTTTTACCCTGAGTAAGATGGGGATTCATTGCAGGGTCTTGAAAAATGTGTAGCCATTACCCTGATGCTTCAGGGCCTATTTGCTGTATCAGTGCAGCTTGGCCTGAGTTAGGGAAGCCTGTTGATTTAAGGGAGCTTGTTTTGAGACTCTCACGGTGGGAAGGGAATAGGAATGAACCTGGGTGGAAAAATTAAGGTAAATGAAAAGTTCAGAAAGTAATTGGCTATCCCACAGTAAAGATGAAATGATTAATAGAGTCGGGCATGGTGGAGTACGCCTGTAATCCCAGCTACTTGGGAGGCTGAGGTAGGAGGATCACTTGAGCCTGGGAGTTGGAGGCTGCAGCGTGCCATGACTGTGCCTATGAATAGCCACCACACTCCAGCCTGGGTGACTAGTGAAACCTTGCCTTTTAAAAATAATAAAAGTTGGGTTATAGAAATAGCACATTGTGGCATTTTCTATGTGAGCTAGGAAGTAAATAACCTCACCTACAGTCCTGTTGCAGGGTATTGAAAGAAAATTAGTTATTCTAAACATCTGCAAGAATTTATAAGACTAATTTCCCTTTGTGTCTCCCCTGTCGCAATACTTTCTTGTTTCTTAGGATCGTTTTATTCTTTATTTTTTAATGATGGGTTAATAGCCAACTTTTTGTATCATTTAAAAAACTGCCTTCCTTCCGTTTTCTTGCCATGGTCTGGCTCTCTGATATACAAACCCCTGGTTGAGAGTGACCAAAAGGTGATTTTTGTGGCATTGAAGACTGCTAGGTGTAGGAAAGATATCATGGGCAGGAGAGCAACTAATGAGTTGCTTTTAGAATAATAATGATTTTGACTTATAGATAGTATAAAGTGCAAATGATGGTCTGTGCATATCAAATTGGGCTCTAAAGACAAAAGGATATAATTGGTCAAAATCTGTATTCAGGCACCAGAATACAGAAACCTGTATTCAGGTTTCTGCTGGAGTTCGCAGTGTCCTCAGCCTGGCTCCGGCTCCTTCTCCCTCTTACTGTTTACTTTCCACGTGCTCTTCTCTTTGGCCCCTCCCACCTCCTTCTTCTGGTCTTATCTTAAATATTACTGCCTTAGGAAGCCTTTTGTTACCAAGCCCCCCCATCCTTCGAGGCTTTATTAGATGAGTCCTTTATGTACTAGTGTGTTCTTTCATAGCACTGGCCATAGTTACCTTCTTATAAGTATTTGCATTGCTATTTCTTTAATATTTGTCTCCTGAATGAGACTATACACTTCATGAACTGTAACTTTCTTAAACATTGCTGAATTTTTTTGCTTCTAGACAAGTGATCGGTATTTAGGCAGTAGTGGGTATTTCTGAAAGAATAAAGAAATCGGATGATAACTTTTGGATTGAGGAAGGCATGGACTGGGGAGGTGGTAGATGAGAAGCCTCACTTTATCTTGAAGAGAGTACTGTCCATCCAGATACTTCATTCTTTAGGCTTAAATATGGGTAAAATGTTTCTTTTGTTATATACCAGTATATCCCTGAGCCGGACACATAGTAGCATCTCAGTACACATTGACTGAATGATGACTGTATATTTCACCTAACACTTGGCGGTTTCTGCCTTATGTCAGGTGTTGCTAAAATCACAGCAATGTTTTTGAAGGCATTCCCTGTAACTCTGAGTTCAGCTGCATTTCTAAGGTTTCTTACATTCATAATCCATTTATGAATGCCATGGTCTGGTGGAGTTGCTTTGTGTTTTTTAAAATTTTTATTTCAATAGCTTTTGGAGTACAAGTGGTTTTTTGTTGCATGGATGAATTATTTAGTGGTGTATTCTGAGATTTTAGTGCACCCATTATCCAAGTAGTGTGGATTGTACCTAATATGTAGTTCTTTATCCCTAGCCTTCCTCCCATCCTGTCCCTTCTGAGTCTCTAAAGTCTATTATTTTACTCTGTATGCCTTTGCTTACTCATAACTTGGCTCCCACTTATAAGTAAGAACATGTGGTTGTTGGTTTTCCACTCTGGTGTTACTTCACTTAGAATAATGGCCTCAAGCTCCGTCCAAGTTGCTGCAAAATATGTTATTTTGTTCCTTTTAATGGCTGAGTAGTATTCCATGGTGTATATAAACCACATTTTCTTTATCCACTCCTTAGTCAGTGGGCACTTAGGTTGGTTCCACATCTTTGCAATTGTGAATTGTGCTGCTATAAACATATATGTGCAAGTGTCTTTTTCATATAATGACTTTTTTCCCTTTGGGTAGATACCCAGTGGTGGGCTTGCTGGATCAAATGGTGGATCTGCATTTAGCTCTTTGAGGAAATCTCCATAGTGTTTTCCATAGAGGTTGTACTAATTTACATTCTGGTGGAGTTGCTTTGGATTGGCTACTTCTAGACAGGTTCTTCTCACTTCAGAGTCTTCTTACAGACTCAGTTTCTTCTCAGAGACTTGTTGTCCAGAATTGTTTTTAAAAGGCCATGTACTTACATGACTCCAGTTCTGTTGTGCTAAACATTTTAATTGTGTTCATTTATTAAACAAATATTTATAGAATTTATTATATGCGGGGCACAGTCTAATAAAAGTAGTAGCTAATATATTATGTGAGCCCTCATTCTGTCCCATGCATTGGATTAAGCACTTTACCTAGATTATCACATTTAATGCAGGTTGCATATCCCTAATCTGAAAATCTGAAATCTGAAATGCCCCCAAATCTGAAGCTGAGTGCCGACGTGATGTTCAAAGGAAACGCTCACTGGAGCATTTGGGATTTTGGATTTTTGGATTAGGGATGCTCAGCTGGTACTGCCGAAACTCCCAGATCTGAAACACTTCTAGTCCCAAGCATTTCAGATAAGGAATACTCAACCTGTACTTCTAACCCTAAGAGGCAGAGAGCAGGAGTTACCTAAGACCTCACAGCTGTAACTGTGCACTTCCCCAAGTCTGTTTCTGGGGGCCAGGAGCCTGTCCTCTGTAGCTGCCAGCTAGGCCAGTGGGTCTGAGATACCAGAAATATAGAACTAAATATTTTAATTTCCAGATAGATTTTAACTTTTCATTAATATATCTGTGAGTATTTAGAATAACTTATTAGGTATCAATGGGAATGTTATAGCAGATGGAAATTTTTCTGCAGTGTTGAATTTATCTTTTCTATTGAAAAACACGAACAACTTAGCAACATATAAAATCTCAAATAAATGCTTTATTTAGTTCTAATTGTGTCTAGTAACTGTGCTAGGTTTTGTGTGGAAAGCTTTAAAAAATCACTTCTGATATTTAGCACTTAAACATCTGGTACATCGGTTTGTTTAAGCCTTTATACCATTTCGGTGTCTACTATATGGCTATAATTTTTTTTAGATAACTTTTTTAATGGGTTTTCTTTTCTTTTCTCTTTTTTGTTTTTCTTTGAGACGGAGTCTCGCTCTGTCACCCAGGCTGGAGTACAGTGGCGCGATCTCGGCTCACTGCAAGCTCCGCCTCCCGGGTTCACGCCATTCTTGTGCCTCAGCCTCCTGAGTAACTGGGACTACAGGCGCCCACCACCATACCCGGCTAATTTTTAAAATATTTTTAGTAGAGACGGGGTTTCGCTGTGTTAGCCAGGGTGGTCTCGATCTCCTGACCTCGTGGTCTACCCGCCTCAGCCTCCCAAAGTGCTGGGATTACAGGCGTGAGCCACCGCGCCCGGCCAATAGGTTTTCTTTTACTTTTGATTTTGAATGTATTTTCTCAGACTTCACTCTCATAATGCCATTTTCAGTGTTTAATGCAAACATAGAATGAAGAAAAAATGTTGAGTGTTCCAAAGTCATATGTTTCTAACGTCAACATGAAAAACTCAGGTATATTAACCCAGATCTTCATTATCCAAAACCCTTATTATACGAGTTATCTTAAAAGATTTAACATTGAAAAAGTATATAGAGCATTCCAAAGTTCTACAGTGTTTGGAATTGTTGGAAACTAATACCAAAGACAATTTCTTGAAATATATGTTTTAATATGTAAGAAATACATGTTTAATATGTAAAAAAAATTATTACTTGTGCAGGTTTACAGTTTATTTTATAATATAGTAAGAACATTATGTATAGTTATATTTTTCAAACAAGTCTGATTATTAAAGAATTCAGTTTACCAAAAAAATTACATACGCCTTGACAGATCAATTAACCAACTTTCTCCAGAAGTTGATTTTTCCAGTAAAGGTTTGTTATTTCAGAATTTCAAATCAAAATATTTAAAGACTTTTTAAAATACAAGAATAAACAAAAGTGATTTGTAACAAAAATGCTAGCGAATTCAAATGCTAAGAAAATGTCGAGCTGCTGGTGTAAAACCATGCTGCAGAAGTGGCTCCTGTTAGCAATCTTCAAAAAGTCCACAAGATGGGAGCATTTCACTACAAACATTATTAGCATGTTCGGCCAAACATAAGATGTAATACGTTTTGCTTTCCCCTCCCATAGAAAAACAAGTGAGAGTTTAATGAAAGGTTGAATTTCCTTTTTTGTTGTTGTTTAAAAAAAAATGGCTTCAGGACATTTTTCAGCACTGAGAATCACGATCATAGGCAAATGAATGGGTATCTATTCATATGACATAGTTTTTAAGTGTTGTACTACTTTTGTCTCCTCAAATTAGTTTAAATTAAGTTTTGGGAAAATATCGGCTATGAAAAAAGAGGAGCATAAAGAAATTGATCTGCTTACAAATTTGCATTTAGATATAAAAATATTAAATCCTAAACATTGTAGAACTTCGGTTCTATACTTTTTAAATGTTAAATCTTTTAAGAGAACTTGCATAATAAAGATTTTGCCTTAATCTGAAACATATTCATAGATGTACTTTGACTTCAGAGCCTCCTTTCTCTATGCCTGTCATTCAGTTTTATTACCGAACACTTGCATTCTATATATGATTAATGTAATACACTTTTAGATTTCTTAAAGGCGACAATTGCATGGACAATTCATCACTTGGTAGCAACTTATGATATTGCTAGTGGTGCCTAAAACAGCTATGAAAATTTGATCTCATGTACTTTTGTCGGAACATTTTTAAATATCGAGTATAAACTCTTGATGCCAAAAAGCAGGCTTTGCTTTTTAATGATAGACACTATTTTCACATGGAGTTAGTTATTAATTATTTTGCCTCTCTTACCACTTTACTAAAGTCTTCTCTCATTACCCTAGCTGAAAGTATTGCTTTGTCACCTGAATTACTAATATCTGATTACTTGCATGGTCGTAATTGGGTAGATATCTTGCAGTAATACGCTGTTTTTTAGACTTGTACTCCCAGTGGAAGCCTTTTTCCAAATCTTATGCAAAAGTCCAATAAATAAAGCAGAATTAATACAAGTTTATTGATTCAAATTATAACATTTCCTAACAAATTCAGTTAGTGAGAAAAATGAGCTATTCTGAAGAATATTAAAATTGGAGAATTCTGGACGACTGTTACAATCCTAAATTGGTTTAAACATCTATTTGTTTCTCTAATTAGTTTTGGGACTGTAACATTAAGAAAATCCTAAATCATGAGTAGACACAAATGTTACCAGTGTTTAAACTTTCTTTGCGATGACAGGATGTTTTCATTTAATCTGATCTAGAAACTTGAAAGATTGATTGGGAATATTGTTTTATAGGTGAATCACCAATAGTATCTTGGAGTTGTTCACATTTCTTATAATTATTTGAAGTGTTCTCTGCTTCTCTGATTAGGTGAAAGTCATGTCATGCAATTTTTAAATCATTTTTACAGTCTTTGCTCAGGCTTGTAGGCTGTAGTGTAGTGTACTGGTTTGCATAATTTTATAAACAAAAAGTGCTGATCTGGATTCTGAAAAAATGATGAAGGAAATTAAATATGTACATGAAGATGGAGGAGAAGCTCTATTTCAAAGTCTGCAAAAAACTGAAACTAAAAGAAAAACCCAGGATGACTTATGAGCACAGCTTATTTGTTGATCTTCTTCAGTGTGTTAAAATGTAATATGTAACAGCATTCATTTTTATTATAGTTTTAAGGAGTTAAAAATGTGTAAGTCATTACCTGAGGGATTTTGAGCCATGTCGGTGGCTCCTGTTTGAAAACTGGTACAGTGAGCAGTCAGCAGCTTTTGAAGCAGTCAGGAGCAGGTACCCGCTCTGCTGCTATGTCTGTGGTGGTGTTGCATCCATTGCTTACCTCTCTGAGCCTTAGTTTCCTCATGTTAAAAATGGAAATAATAAATACCTCATGGGATGCAGAGAGAGAAGTTAGATAAACTAGGTAAAGCACCTGCCTCAGAGAATGGCAGACAGTAGGTATTCAGCCAATTCATTCTTCTTAAATTTCCCTCTCAATTCTTCGTAACTTTTAAATAAAGTTTCCCTGTTAGAGTTTATATAAGAAGAGGGATACAGATCCCCTTAATGTACCTTCCTCAGAACATTCAGCGTAGTAGACATGAATGAAGACAGTGCCTTACCAGTATTGTGCTTGAACCTAGGCACATAGCCCTTTTGAGTTTTTATCTTTTACCCTCCCTGGTTGTTGATTGTTTTTTCATCCATCTAGTTGCCAGAATTGCAGCCTTAAAGCCAAAGACAGTTTGTGTATTTGATGACATTCTACTGAGTTTAAGGTTTTTTTTAATCCTTTAAATTACATGCGTACAAGTTTCCTTCCTTCTTATAAAAACATAATCTTGGGCCCTGATGTTCTGGCAAAATAGATCATCTTGGAGATATACACCCTCGGTGGGAAATAATTTTTGTTTAATGTAGAGTAATCTCTTCTAGTAAGTGAAATAATAACTTTGTTTAGCTCTGCCAATGGTTTCCAGGGCAGCTTATACAAGTGCTTTTATGGTTTGCACTATTTAACTCTAATCACACCGTCCTTAAACACATAAGTCAAACACATTAGATACTTGCAAATGTCTTCTTTTAAACCAGAAATAAACAGACAAACACACTTGAAGAAGGCACGCCACGATGATCTATTTGGCCTGCAGAGCATATAAGCGCTTCGTTGTTTCCTAGTGTAGTTACTCAATAAGATGCCTATAAAATGCAAACTTACTTTTGTAGGCCTTGAAAAGTGAGTGTCAGTGAGAACACCTGGCACTGTTCGCCTTGTTGTCTTGAGAATATCTGTGGCCACCACACGAGCACAGATGCCTCTCTTCTCTTCTGGCAAGTTCTGTTCTCCGTTGAGAGTTGTTGTGTACTTAATGCAGTCTTCTGCATGTGGACAGCTTCAGCTCTTAGTACTTTTATTACTTAGGCTGTGGCAGACAAAGTGTCTACTTTCTGACCCCCTAAGCTAATGTTCTTTCCGACATGGTAGGAAAGGTGACTTATGGAATAGTTACGAAAATACTTTTACAAGAATATTAGGAATGATTAAAACTTATGGGATGCAGCAAAGGCGGTGCTCAGAGGGAAATTTATGGCTGTAAATGCCTACATTAAAAAAAGAGAAAGATATTAAATTAATACCCTAACCTAACACCTTGAGGAGCTAGAAAAAGAAGAGCAAATTAAACTCCAAGCTAGCAGAAGGAAGGAAATAATAAAGGTTAGAGTGGAGAGACATAAAATAGAGAATAGAATAACAATAGAAAAAAAGCAATGAAACCAGAAGTATTTTCCTTGAAAATACCAGCAAATTGACAGATCCAGTGTCGAAGTCCAGGCTCAGAGGCAGATCCGGAGGCCAAGGTGAGCAGAGGTGCCTTGAGTTGGAGTTGCTGCTGAGGCCGGGATCTGTTCCTGAGGATTGGTGAGGGTGAACAGGGCATAATCATGGTAGATTTTTCTCAAGTATTTTTTCCAGTCTGTTTGGAACTGGGAAGTGAGGATTTTAATTTCAGGATTACATAGACAGGAAAAACCACAATTTTATTCAGATTACAGGTTGGAAAAGTCATTACTAACGTTCCTATCATCAGATTTAATGTTGAGACGGTAACTTACAAAAGCCATACAGGGCTGGGCGCAGTGGTTTATGCCTGTAATCCCAGTACTTTAGCAGGCCGATGCAGGCAGATCACCTGAGGTCAGGAGTTTGAGACCAGCCTGGCCAGCATGGTGAAACCTCGTCTCTACTAAAAATGCAAAAATTAGCCAGGCATGGTGGCTGGTGCCTGCACTCCCAGCTACTCAGGAGGCTGAGGCAGGAGAATTGCTTGAACCCAGGAGGCAGGGGTTGCAGTGAGCTGAGATTGCACCACTGCACTCCAGCCTGGGCAACAAGAGCGAAACTCCATCTTAAAAACAAAACCAACAAAGAAAACATACAGAATTCCAAGTCCGGGATTTAGGAGGACAGCCATACTGAAGATGTTATTATTCAAGCACAGATGCTGTGGAGCAGACAGTTGTGACCGAGACCGAATTGGCATTTCCAAGTCAGTGTTAGTTTCCATGTTGATGGAGAGCTGAGAAAAGCCATTTTAATGGCATTTGCAAATAAGCAGGACATGGAACAGGCCATGACTCCCTCAGAGATGCACATTCACTTGGGTTATCTGCCTCGAAGGACAGAAAATGGCAAATATTCAAAACTTCAGCAACCAGAGGCACTGGCCTTCATGAGACAACGGAATGGTTAGTTGAAACATTAAAGAGCAAACAACAGTACAGTCACTTCTGCTCCTCTGAAATGAAGACGGCTTCACATATCCCTTTGGAAACAGTCAAGTGTGCTTCTCATGACTAAAGGTTAAAGCTGTAAGACTGTTGGCATTTACTGAACTGACTGTGACATTTGTAATAAATATAAAAAATAGATATTTAGTTGAAAGGGTAATTCATCTTGATTGAGCCAATTGTGTTGTATGTTGTAGGACATGCTGCTTCCCTGCTTTCTTAATGTTAAGTACATGTTCCATTTGTATGGGATTTTTATTCAAATAGTCCTATTAAAGTATGCACTTTTGTTGGAAAAAACAAATCCTATTTTTTGAACTAATGGTTGCATCTTGTTTGTATAAACACTAGTCAATATCTTAACTCTTTTTTTTTTTCCTAAAATGAATTTGCAACGATGGGACTAAATAGAATAGACTAGGAAGTAGTGTGGGTAGCATAGTCTTCATTTTCTTAACTGACCACTTTATATTAAGCTGTTTTGTTTAAAAGCTTTTGGATGTAGGCCTGACATTGAGATCATCATTTTAGTGGTTAACTTTACTGACTTATCTGCAGCTAACATCGTACTCCATGGTGAAAGACTGAAATTATCCCTCCTAAGTTAAAAGAACAAGACAAGGATGCCTGCTGCTATGTATGAATGCTTGTGTCCTGCCAAAATTTTTATGCTGAAGCCCAAACCCCCAATATGATATTATTTAGAGTTGGTGCCTTTGGTAATTAGGTTTAGATGAGGTCATGAGGGTGGAATCCTCGTGTGGGATTAGTGCCCTCCTAAGAGGAAACCAGAGAGCTTCTCTCTCTCTCTGTAGTGTCCTTGATGTCAGGACCTAGGAAGAAGATCATTTGCAAACCAGAAAGAAGGCCCTTACCAGAACCTGACCATCTGGCACTTTGATCTCTGACTTCCAGCCTCCGGAACTTCAAGAAATAAATGTCTGCTATTTAAGCCACCCAGCCTATGGTATTCTGTTATAGCAGCCTGAGCTAACTAAGATACCCACTTTCACCACTGCTATTCAACATTGCACTAGAAGCTCTAGCCATTGCAACTGGACAAGCAAAATAAATAAAAGAATCCAGATTGGATGATTCTTCTATATATAGAAAAATCCCAAAGAGCCCACAGAAAGCTATTAGAGCTAATTAATCAGCAAAGTTTGCAGGATACAGATCAACACACAAAAATCAGTTGTGTTTCTGTACACCTTCAGTGAACAATCTGAAAGGAAATTAAGAAGGCAGTTCATTTTACAGTAGCATCTAAAATAATAAAATACCTCAGAATAACTTTAACCAAGAAAGTTAAAGACTTGTACACTGACAACTTAAAAAAATTGCCAAAAGAAATTAAAGAAGATCTAAATAAGTGGGAAGACATCCTGTACTCATGGATAGGAAGACTAAATATTAGGATGTCAATACTACCTGAAATGATCTACAGATTGAATATTATACCTATCAAAATTCCAGTAGCCTTGTTTTGCAGAAACAGAAAACTGATCCTTAAGTTCATATGCAATTGCAAGATACCTCAAATAACCAAACAACCTTGAAAAAGAAGAATAAAGTTGGAGGACTGACACCTCTCAATTTCAAACATACTACAAAGCTACAGTAATCAAAACAATGTGTCACAGGCATGAGGATGGACATATAGAGCAATGGAATAGAATTGAGAATCAAGAAAAACCCATACATCTATGTCCAGTTGGGTTTTGGCAAGGATGCCAAGTCCATTTAATGGGGGAAAGGACAGACTCTTCAACAAATGGGGCTGGGACAACTAGATTTCCACATGCAAAAGAATGAAGTTGGACCCATACCCCACACCATGTACAAAATTGACTCCAGATGGATCAACCTATGCTTTCCCAAGCACAAGGTTTTGTCAATATCAGAAAGGACAATTAAGGTGAAAATTATTCTATTTTAAAGGGGTAGAGTGCTTGAGGAAGAACACCTTTTTGTGCATGTGTAGTTTATTCCTTCTACAAATATTTATTGGACAACAGTGTTGTGACAGTATTCTGTGCAGGCCACTGGAGATACAGTGGTGGAAAAAACTAAACTTGTTCCCAGTTTTAATGGAATTTCCAGTCTAGATTGGGAGATAAACATTAAGAGAGTAATTCCACTAGTGCAGAATTATGATACATATTATGCAAGAAAGTATATATGCTCTGGGGGCTTGTAATGAGGGAATATAAGTTGGTCTCCAGGATGCTCTCCGAGGAGGGGGAAATTGCACTGAGCACAAAGGATGGGTAGGAGTTAACAGGGTGAAGATGGAAGGATGTAGCCAGCTCCTGAGGTATCCAGGGTTTTTGCCTTTTCACAGATGGCAGTGGGTGTATAAATGGACTCCATTTTTTCTTTGTTTCTGACTTTTTGGCTGCAATGCCAAGTGGCTGTTTTCTGTCTGTGTGTTCTGTCTGTCTCCCAGAATCTCCAAAGTGTTCTGTGCATGGATGGTATTTAATAAATGGACATTCACTGGTAGAAAGTATTTGAGAGTCTATTAGAAGTTAAATTTGTTTCAAGGCAATAAAATTCTAAGGCATTTAAGAGTTTTCTCTGTTTAAATTTTTAAACAAAATGTCTTATTTTTTAACATCCTACTAAATAATGACATTATTAGGCAGCTACTTTTAGATAAAATGTGATAAATAATACTTTCTTCATAAATTCTGCTCTAAGAATCTGTTTATATTTTGATTTAAAATAGAAGTCTTTTATGTAATTTAAAACCTCATTTTGAATGGAAGTGATATGAATAGTTTATGCAATTTCTGCCAAGGAATTAATATGGACTTTGTATAAACCACTGTCATTTATAATCAAAATGCTTTTAACTTACATTGATGTTGGCATTAACAAGTATTGCTAGATTGGTAGCATAGAAGGAAATTGCATTTAGACTTACTAGGAGCTCATTGATGCCTGAGGTTTTATAATGCTTTCTTTGGGCCATTTAACTGCTGGCAACTTTAATTCACATGATTCATAATGCTGGAAATTTAAATTCACCCTTAACTGAAAAATGAAGTTACTTAAATTCTTTAAATGCTAACCTTTGGAAAAATATCTGAAAAATAAAGGCACATATGATTTTGATGGCCCACTGCCAAAAGATTATCATTTACATAAATATCTCTTTCAGCAGAAGAGTTTAATGTATTGAGCTCAGAAGGTTAGAATAGAGACTTCAATCTGGAAGCCAGCAGTAGCCTGTTGGCTTGTGAACAGCAGCATTGTTCATCATACTGAGAACACTGTTGCATTCAGGCAGAAGCAGAGCTGGCATTAAAATGCAGTTAATTTGTTTCATGTGACTTGTCAGCTGTGTGTTTTTATCTAAATCTTTCTAGCTTCTCTTTTTAGTATTTTGTGTTCAACTCCTGAAATAGATGAACTACCTATTTAACTGTTTAAGCTCTGATTTTATCACCACTTGCAACCATTCTCCAGGTTTTCCATTTCATTTTAAATATGTTTAATAATCAGTTTGAACACGATTTTAATGTATTAAAAGTGATCCCATCTCAGAGGGCTTTTCTGTCTTGTGCATGTGTCTGTGTCTGTAAAAGGGACTTTCTGAAATTAATTAAGATAAAATTGCTACCCTTATTTTCTCCCCAGCACCCTATTCTCTTCTTGTTTGCTAATTGTGTTCTCTGGGTTTTTCCCTTAGATGACTTTCAATATTTGGCTACTAGCCAAGTATTGGGTCTGAGCAGTAAAGTGCTAGTCCCAAAGAAATGATATAACTGTTACTAACATTAGAATAAGGTTCCCATTTCACTTTTTAAAGGGCGTGAAAATCTTACTGCTCCTCTGCAACTGTGCTCACTTAGTATAATCTAACAGTTAATATTCTTGTTTAATTGGAAAGATATATCCAGTGATTTTTAAACAACTTTTTGAGGTGTAATTGACATACAATAAACTGCCATATTTAAATTGACCAATCTCACAAGTTTGATAAATGTATATACCTACAAAGTCATTACCACAATCAAGAGAGTAAATGTTTCCATCAGTTCCAAAGTTTTCCACCTCTTCCTTTGATACGCTCCCTTGTCTCCCTCCTGCCTCACATTCCTAACTTCACAGCAAACCTTGGTCTGCATTGATACTTTAGATTGGTTTGCATTTTCTAGTTTTATACAAATGAAAACATACTGCTGTACACTCTTTATTGGCTGGATTAATTTATTGAGAGATTCATCCATGTTCTTTGTATCAGTAGTTCATTTTTTTTTTTTTTTGGCTGAGTAGTATTCCATTGTGTGGATATATCACCATTTATTTATCCTTCCATCTGTTAGTGGACATTTGATTTGTTTCTAGTTTTCTCATCTACCTCTTGTCTTTTAACTTCTCTTTCTTTTTCTTCCCTTTATCCCTTGGTGATGCGTTCTTGCTTACCGCCTTAGATCAGGAATTGTCAACATTTGACCATTTTTGACCCACAAAAACTACAGTTTCATACAGTAGTGTTTAATGTGTTTTTAAATGAATATTACTTATTTTTACATTCAAGAGTCTCTGCATGATACATAATTGTTTACATATTGCTTGAACTCAGTTATACAAAACATTCTGCATTATAAAAGACTAAGTGACATATTATATTAGGAGGTATTGTGTCTGATTGGTTAAAGTATGTTTTTTCCTGTCTGTTTTTCTGTCTTATGTATATACATATATAGTAAGCATATATTACTTTTACAATAGGAAACAAAACCCTTTGTAAAAAAGGAAAAACTTATGCTTTTTTTTTAATTTGTGTAATTTATTTATAAGTTCTTCATTTCTTGTTTTCTTTGCAAAGGAAAAACTGTGGTATTCTATTTAAAACATGGGTTTCAGAACCAGTCAGATTCGCTTTCCTAGTTGTGTGACTTTGGGCCATCTGTTTAATCTGTCTGAGGCCACTGTCCTCATCTGTAAAGCGATAACTCAATGAATCTTCATTGAGGGGTGACCCTTAGCCAGCTTAGGTGACCCTGAGCATATGATGCACCTGTGCATGTGCGGCTTTCCTTCTGTTTCCCCACCCAAGTCCTGCCATGGCCAAAGGCAGTAGAATTCTGGCCGTACTCATTGTTACCTTTTTTTGTAACCATACTACTTTTTTGAGTTTCTTTCTCTTTTATTAAAAAAAAAAAATTTTTAGGCTGGATGAGGTGGCTCATGCCTGTAATCCCAATAGGGAGGCCAAGGTGAATGGAATGCTTGAGCCCAGGTGTTCAAGAGCCTCCTGGGCAACATGGCGAAATCTCGTCTGTATAGAAAAATACAAAAATTAGCCAGGCATGGTGGCATGAGCCTGTAGTCTTAGCTACCCCGGAGGCTGAGGTGGGAGGAAAGCTTGAGCCGGGAGGCAGAGGTTGCAATGAGCCAAGATTGCACCACTGCACTCCAGCCTGGGTGGCAGAACAAGATTCTGTCTCAAAAAAAAAAAAAAAAAACAACTAAAAACTAAAAATAGATTTTTTGGCTGGGCATGGTGGCTCACATCTGTAATTCCAGCACTTTGGGAGACCGAGGTGGGTGGATCACCTTAGATCAGGAGTTTGAGACTAGCCTGGCCAACATGGTGAAACCCCGTCTCTACTAATAATACAAAAATTAGCTGGGCATGGTAGCGCACACCTGTAACCCCAGCCACTAGGAAGGCTGAGGCAGGAGAATTGCTTGAACCTGGAGGCAGAGGTTGCAGTGAGCCGATGTGTAATTAGACCAAATCCATCAGACCAAGATGTGTAACTGTTGTATAAGTAACTTAAGGTGACATGCAGAATTTACCTTTCTAATAGTGACATTAATAACCTTTTTCATTGATTTCTTATTTGAAGAATATCAAAGAATATTCCAACAACTAAGGATGTTGAGCCACTTCTTGAAATTGATGGAGATATAAGAAATTTTGAAGTGTTTTTATCTTCAAGGACCCCAGTTCTTGTGGCTCGAGATGTAAAAGTCTTTTTGCCATGCACTGTAAACCTAGATCCCAAACTACGGGAAATTATTGCAGGTGGGTATTAGTAGTAAATTTAATTTTTCATCTAAAATTCTAAGAATTTTTCATGTTTCTAACTTATTTGTGTACATTCCTCCTGCTCTGTGAAAAACCAAGAGGTATTGAACTAAGCACTACACAGAAAAATTAATGAAATTAAAGATTAGGAGTCTTGGCATCCTTTTGAGAATGTTAAGAAAATCCTGTTAGTATTTGTGGAACTCATGAGCTTTATTATGATCCCTGTCCCCACCCCTCCCGCCCCCGCCCAAGTCCTTCCTTTGGAACTTTGGAATTGGATTTCTTTTAACCTACAGTCATGACTTCATGATATCCATCCATTGTAATTTGCTTGTCACCAGTCTTCGGTTCTTAACAGGGATCTCTATCCAGAGAAGTAAGAAAATCTTTATATTACTTTTCAGATATTAACTTAAATCTGGGGACTAGAGCTTCCGGGTAGTGACATCAAGGCTTTGGAATAAATGAAGTTCTGGAGGTACCACTCTATGCACATGCACACACATAAAACCTTCATTGAAACAGTCTTTTGTATGACATGGCTCTGCTGACCTGCCTTTGAGTTTTCCAGGAACTGTGAAGAGATCGCCTTAAACTACTTCTGTATTCTATTTTCTAGGTACCTGTTACAAGGCTGATGTCAAAGGGTATTACATGGCTGTGGAATTTGTTGTTGTTCAGAGGTGGATGAGTCTCATAATTTGCAAACCCACAGTCTTTGCTAACATTATATGTGTTAATACCCAACAAATATGAGTTATTAATACTTGATAGCGTTATGAATAAAAATAATTGTTAGAATATCTTAAATCCTTTAAGAGTTAGAGAAGAGTCAATAGTTCCAATAACTGAAGAGAAGAATCCAGATATTGGTGACTTCGAATGGTGGAAAAGCTTTTATGCAAAGTAGCTGGGCATTTCTCACTAAAAGGCCTGTAAATTTTCAAGATTTTCTGTCTTCTTTTTTAATCTAGTTGGAATCGGTGGCAAGAGTGATAAAGTCATGTTTCTGCCTAGTAACTAAAGAAGAATGTGATAATTGGACTGATTCCTAATGTCCTGTTTTCTCTTGCCTTCTGGGGTCTGATTGAATCTTTCAGATGTTCGTGCTGCCAGAGAGCAGATCAGTATCGGAGGACTGGCATACCCCCCGCTCCCTCTACATGAGGGTCCTCCTAGGGCGCCATCAGGGTACAGCCAGCCCCCATCCGTGTGCTCTTCCACGTCCTTCAATGGGCCCTTCGCAGGTGGAGTGGTGTCACCACAGCCTCACAGCAGCTATTACAGCGGCATGACGGGCCCTCAGCATCCCTTCTACAACAGGGTAAGGAAGTTGGAGGCAGCCTTATTTTTAAGAATTTGTTCCAGGGAAACCTCAGTTTTCTGCTTGTGGATTCTGTTATGGTTTTAAAACTGTACTTTGGCTTTAGCATAGGAAAAATGTAAAGTTTGAATGTAAAATATAGGAGTTTTTGGAAATAAAAATAATTTAGAATTTTAATGTGTTGTAGGTCTCAAGAGAGTCTGAATATTAGATTTTTTTTTCTTTTATTTAGTTTCTTGATAAGTAAATGGACTCCACAGCGTCAGCAGTGACTGTCCTGTGCTTCAAAGGAATCTGTTTCTTTGTTTATAAACAAATGTTCTATTTGTTATAGCTTGTATAATAGTTTATATTGGCATTTAAAACAATAATAAACTTAAATTCCTATAGTAGTTTAGTAAACCTATACTTAATATGCTTTTGTCTTTTAAATGTGAGATAATAATGGGAAAGTACTGCTATGGAACTCAGATGTTTTTCCAAATAATAGCACTGTAGCCCATTTTTGGAGTCTTATGTCAAGTTATCTTCAGTCATCTACAATTTTTTAGTTAATAGGATAATTTCCTAGATGAAAAGATGAAATGCAACTAATTATCAGTAGTATTCAGGCCCTGTCAAGTTTAGTAGGCCCAAGCTATATTCTCACTTTAATGACCTCAAACACTAATATTTCCTGTAGGAAAATGGAGCATGAACCTGGGGTTACACTTTCTGGAACTGTTCTCTTAAGGTGCATTGCAATTTCTTATTTTTGCTATCTCCCTCTTTAGTCTAATTCGAGAAAACATAGGACCTAGTGCCTAAACTGCCTGTGCCTAAACTCCCTGTGTAAATATATTTCATATGAGCTGGGAAGAAAGAGAATTTAGGATAAATGTAACAAAGAAAGGATTCTAGAATTTAAACTTTCAGTTTTTGAAAAATGTTGGCCATATAAGTAATTAGGTACTGTTTAAAGAGGCCCAAGAAATGTTATTCCATTTTTCTATTTGGACAAGGAGACAAAGGTGGAATACTAGCATTTTATCATGTATTCCATCTTTTAAAATTTAACTGTGTGGTAGGCAGTGTGAAATGCAGGTTTTTATTTACCAGTCTTAAAATCTGCTGTGTGAGTTTACATAAAATAGTTCCGTTGATACCAACTGAAAATTTGAAACTGAGAAGCTTATTTTAAAAAATGAAAGATTACCTTACCGTCTAGCCTGAAATACTATGTTCACTAATTTCGTGAATAACAATAATGTAATCATGCTTTTTAATAGTATTTTATCACTTTTAAAAACATTTACAGTTTTCTCTTGTTTTTAAATCTAGCTACTTTTCGCTGTAGTTATTTGAGATTTTTTAGTGTTAAAAGCAGAATAATTCTTCTAAGCTGGCAGGAGTAAAAAGGGTGGGGAAGGTTTCACCTCAGTGTAACAAAACCTTATGAACTGCAGTCTTTATGTTTAGCCTGTATGATTTGATATCTTCTGTTTATATGAAGCTGGTTACAAATGTATGCCATTGTTATAAATCTCACATAAACAGTGGATTCCCCACCTGTTTTTTTAAAAATATGCTTGCTTATTTAGGTTATAAACTCTAGAGTGTAAACTAGAGGTGAACTCCAGGAACTTGTAATAACATTATTCTTGGAATTTGTGCCATGGTGTTTTCATATATTCCAGACTTTTTGGTCTTATTTAGGCTAATCTTTTTTATTGGTAAGGAATAGTATTAAGATTCCAGTCTGCTTCTTTTAAAAAGATTATGAGTTAATATTGGTTAAACTGCTTAGAACCTGACAGATGGTAAGCTTGTAAACATATTAAATATAGAGAGAAACTCGTGTCAAACTGTAAAGTGCAAAACTTTAGTTGCTCATTTTTCTAAAAAAAGCTTATATGAAATGACCAATATAAAAATGTAAGTAATATTTCTTGTTTGAGTTTAGTATCTTATGGAATATGAGTGAGGCTTTTTTTTTACTTTGTTTTGTCATTTGTATTAAAGTTTTGGAGTTGTATGTTATTGGTTTCATTTGAAAAATCTCATTACATTTTCATTTCTGTAATTGTTTACCCCTTTTTTGTTACGTGTTTTTCCATAGCCATTCTTTGCCCCATATCTTTACACGCCAAGGTATTACCCTGGCGGCTCCCAACATCTCATCTCACGTCCATCAGTAAAAACGAGTTTGCCCAGAGATCAGAACAATGGCCTAGTAAGTATATAAAAGGGTAATGAAAATATTAATTTAATAATAAACATAGATAGCATTTGAGGTTTGGTTATTTCCTTTACATAGTAAAAGAGTACAACTGATTTCATACATAGTTTTAAGAAACATAACCTATTACTAACATAAAATGTATTTATTTTCATTTCTGGTAAATATCTATGGAAGGAAAATGACTAGCAGTCTTAGCGAAGAAATGTTGACTTGTTTATAGCCAGAAATTTCTGGCTTGTAATATAGTGTTTGCTACCAAAACTTTTAAAACTAAGCCTTTACATTTGGTAATTTCTAATATCTTCTTAAAGAACATGTGTATA
The DNA here is from genome assembly GCF_028885625.2 of Pongo pygmaeus. Taxonomy (NCBI): domain Eukaryota; kingdom Metazoa; phylum Chordata; class Mammalia; order Primates; family Hominidae; genus Pongo; species Pongo pygmaeus. The sequence continues at coordinate 125,292,108 of NC_072385.2, forward strand.
CAGTACCTTTATAGTATGTAAATATTAGCACCATGATATAAAAAATAGAGGATGTATTGAAGGAAGAACATTTCAATCAAATGGCAGGAATTAAACAAGATAAGGGAAATTCTTCCAATGAACTATTGAATCTAATAAAAGACATTTGTGCCCAAAATATTAGAGGCTCCTGATGATAAAAGTAATAGTTTAAAAAAAGAAACTCTCTATTAATATGTTTTTATAAATCAGGAGGCAAAAACATAAACTGTTGAGTTTCAGTGTTGTGTGTTATTTTACCATCATGTTCATTTGTCTTCACAGTTTGGCTCCCCCTTTCCCCTTTTCACCCACACTCTCCTATTTTGTGTTGTTAGGAAGTTATCAAGGAGGATGCTGCTGAGGGGCTTTCTTCACCCACAGACTCCTCGAGGGTAATGGAGTAGTCCTGTGGTGTGGATCGCTGGCATCTCATTGCTTCTGCCTCAGTAATGACTGTCTTAATTGTGATGATAGCAGCTCACTAACTCTGCATTTGTGGTGTGATGAGCAGCTAGTATAGAGTAGCTGAATGCTAATAATTATGGTTCATGAATTAATTAAAAAGCGGATGTTTAACTTCACCCATTATTTCCTCCTGCTTTTCCCCTTTTTCAATACATGGGATGGGGTTTTTTTTTATTCTTCAATAAGGAAGGGCTTTTTCTATCAGCCGTCAGGGGTGTTCAGTTGGTAGTATTTGCTCCTCAGTGTGAGCTCTATCTTTGCCTTTGACTGTTTTTGTTAAGCCTGTGGTTGCTATTACACATGTGGAATATTTTAGAAAAGTATCCAGTATCACCCTTGAGACTACAAAAAGACACATGAGCTAGATGGTCTAGACTAAAAATGCATCTTTAGTAACTCAATCTAGATGTCTACATTTAGTTAAGTCTTAGTCTGAGTTTTAGTGCAGTACTATAATACTTTTCTTTGCCTATATATTTGTTAAAATAAATTTTCCAGATAAACAGATCGTTCAGCATGTAAAAGAAATTATTTATTTATTTATTTATTTATGTTTTTGCCAACACCTTAAGGTAGGTTTCTTTAAAAAAAAACAAAAAGAAAAAAACAAAAAACAAACAAACAAAAAAACCTTGTAGAGGGAATCACTTCATAAATTACTATGTAAGTGGCCGGGCGCAGTGGTTCACACCTGTAATCCCAGCACTTTGGGAGGCCGAGGTGGGCGGATCACTTGAAGTCAGGAGTTCAAGACCAGCCTGGCCAACATGGTAAAACCCTGTCTCTACTAAAAAAAATACGAGAATTAGCCAGGTGTGGTGGTAGGCACCTGTAATCCCAGCTACTTGGGAGGCCGAGGCAGGAGAATTGCTTGAGCCTGGGAGGTGGAGGTTGCAGTGAGCCGAGATCACACTGCTGCACTCCAGCCTCAGTCTCAAAAAAAAAAAATTACTATATAAGACTTCGTACTTAATAAGAAATAAGTTTGTGATGAGCTTTAAAATCTTCATTTAGAGCCTGGGCGACAGAGCAAGACTCCGTCTCAAAAAAAAAAAAGAACCCAGTTTGTATTTTAACTTTGATTGTTTTATTTACAGACTATGTTACACCCATGTAATATGGTCAATTTAGCCTATAGCTGTGTTGAAATGTGGCATAGCAGTTAGAGTTAACATGGTGAAATATTACTAAGTTTATCTGTAATTTTTAACTTAAAACTTGCATTTTGGCAGGCAATAGGTTGTTTTTCTTTTGACGGAGTTTTGCTCTTTCGCTCAGGCTGGAGTGCAGTGGCGCCATCTCAGCTCACTGCAACCTCAGCCTTCCGGTTTCAAGCGATTCTCCTGCCTCAGCCTCCTGAGTAGCTGGGATTACAGGCTCCCACCACCATGCCTGGCTAATTTTTGTATTTTTGTAGTAGCGATGGGGTTTCATCATGTTGGCCAGGCTGGTCTCGAACTCCTGACCTTGTGATCTGCCCGTCTTGGCCTCCCAAAGTGCTGGGATTACAGGTGTGAGCCACCGTGCCTGGCCAGCAATAGTTTTTTAACTTTAATTTCCTTTGAGTTAATGTTAATAGGAGAGAAAAAGAGAACCATTGTGGTGCTTTCATTGAGAGGTTGATGATTATTTTAAAGTCAACATTTCAGTTGAAGTGTTTCAGTGACTTCAGTTATCCACAGTAAACCACAATAATTCTCTTTAGTGCTTACGGGATCTTTAATCCATGGGTCATCATCACTATATGCAAGAATGACCTTTAGTTCAGTCAGAGAGCCTTTAACATACAGATTATTGCATGCAATTCAATTCTCTAAGCTAAAATTCCTGAGCAAAATTTTGAAGAAAATCAGATACTGTGAAGAAGTTAATGGCCTTAATGACACAGACACGCTGACATAGTAGCTATTCCCATGCTCAAGAACGTAGACAAATACATGTCATTAAAAGGTGTCTGTAGTTTCTTTTAGGGACCAGTAAAGGAGCATTAGGCAAATTTTGAAATGAGTTTTTGGAGAAGGGGAAATCATGTGATTCTTGAGATGTGTTTAGAAGCTCAACAGAGGTGCTCTGCATATATTAGTGACTTTGTCTAGTAGAATAACCATATCATTTGCTTTTATTTTACTATGAAAAGATCATTTTATGATTAGCATAACAAATAATAGATGCTTACTAAGCTTCCTTTGCTTTTAAGAAATTAACAACAACAATAGAATGTAAAATTTGTTTTGTCGAAGCCTAGAAAAAGTAAGTAGTCACTTAGTTCAATGCCAAATTGAAAGCTGTGGTGGAAGGTAAAGAATCAGAACGTGGGATCATTGCCAGAACTTTGTAGCTGGACCAACAGAGAGTGTCTAGCAGAAAAGTATGTAGCCCATCGAGCTCCGCAGCAGAAAACTCTGTGTTTCTGGACAATGGGATTTCCCATTGGTCCCATCTCTGCTCGGTCAGCTGTCTCTATACAAAGCCTGTAGAAGAGTCAAGAACTACACAAACGTTTTTGGACAAATTGTCATGTCACAAGGTAATGTGTTAAAAAAGCCAGGCCATAAGGGGTTAACCAGCTATGGTCTTTTCAAAATAGAGGTGATCCCATATATATATATTTATTTATTTATTTTGCCGTGAGGAACATCTGAATCACCTTTATAAATTAGATCCTTATAAAAATCATTGAGTTTTCTCACATTAAGGAACACTGTAGTGCTTATAGCTTGTGATGTCCAGGGAGGGACTTGTCAGACAAATTATAGATATATCCAAGTGTTTCACAGAAGTGAGGATTTATATAAATTAATAATATATAATATAAATAATATATATTATAAAATAATTATATTAATATATAACATATTTATATTATAAAATATATAACTATATTAATGATATAGTTATATAAAATATGTTAATATAAAATATATTGATATATTAATAATATAAATCCTCACTTCTGTGAAACACTTGGATATATCTATAAGCCTCCATGTTAGCTTTTTAAAATAATTGTATAATAGAGAAAAAATATATGCCAAATCTTGTGAAACCAGGTTAAAAAATTAGTACTATATGCAAGACATGCTTCCCAGAATATTAGGGCTAGAAAGGAACAGTGTTTTTCAAACTTCCAAAGCATAGACGCTTTTAGAAATGAACTCTTAATCAAAACTCCAGTTTGTAAAACCAATAAAAGCAGAATCCTGGCACCCACGTTACACATGCCTTTCCTCTTGAGGGTCCCCCAGGAGTGCTAGTCTCCACATGGCACAGATAGAACGTGTGAGACTTACCTGAGGGACACAGGAAGGGGTGCCAGATTTGGAACTAGAGTGCAGGAGACCATGGCGCTCAGCACCATGCTGCTGGCTCTGCCCCATTCGTCCTAAACACGACTTAGTCAGGTATTTGGTCTTTTGAGTTAAACAGACCCTGGTGATGAGCTCTTTGCCTTGGACAGATTACTTTACCCCTCTGATTCTCAGCTTTCTCACCGGGAAAAGCAGACCTGCCTCAGGTCTGATTGAAGGATAGTCAGCCTTAGCATACTTTAAGTACTTCATTATTATTATGACTACTGCTACTACTGCCCAAAGGCCAGAATCCGTGGAGCCTTAAAGACGCAGAACTCAAACTGTTTTTGGTTGAATCATCTTTGTCTCAGTCATGGGAGTGGTGTACAAATACTCCAATCAGTTTAGATTCATGCAGCCTTTTTATCTGTTGATGCTTCTTAGGCCTAAAGGTGTTAATCGGTTTGTTTTCTTAGAATTTAGAGGAATTTCTAGGTTATTTGAATACTTTAGACACTTTAAAATTTTGAAAGCTTTCCAGGGATATTTTCATTGGTGCCTTTACCTTCTTTGAGTCCAGTTCCCACTAGGAAATGGCAGCATTCACATGATTCTGTGACCCCAGAGAAGCGAAGGACCCAGTATTGAGGGCCTATTTCCGGCCAGGTCTCCTCAGTGGCATGTTGTTCTGTCATCTCAAAGAGTTGCTCTCAAAGCTCTGTAGTCTGGCTTAATTTAAGGTATGCTGCTCCTGGTGGTAACTGTGTTTCATTGAAAAGCGCATTTTCAAAGGAGCAATAAAGCATTTCTTCATCCTTTCATTTTTCCCTGAATTATTTTACATTGAATACCACAGATGCTTGTGTGATCAGCGATTAGTTCAACAAATATTTATTGAGTGTAAGAGGCGCTATTCTAGTGGGACACAGCAGTGAACAAAACTGATGAAAATCTTGCCTCATAGAGTGTGGACCTGAAGGCCACCAAGGGAATTATCGGTTTTATGAAGTCATTCTTTCTTGACCTCCTCAGCTACAGGGTTTACTCGTTACCTTTGGACAGCTTCATTTAGATCACTTTTATACCTTGTTGAAAAAGCATGACAATAATTAGCAAAAAGTTTAATCATAAAGAATTTCAGAACTGCAAAGACAGTGTTAACACAGTATCATGATCTCCAGTGTGCTGTTACCTTTACCTTTAGATGTTGATGAAAACTATTGAATGAAGATATTAAAACTGAAAGTCTTGGTTTTCATTAAACAGGATCCAGTCAGTGGAGTGACCAAGTAAAAAGTGCAAACAAGTCCCCATGGGATGGCCCATGCAGTAACCCTGCACTTAGGAAGGCTGAGGCAGGAGGATGACTTGAGCCCACAAGTTCAAGACCAGCCTAGGCAACATAGCAAGACTGTTTCTTTAAAAAAAAAAAAAAAAAAACACAAAAATTAACCAGGCAGGGCATGGTAGTGCACACCTGTAGTCCCCCTAGTTGAGAGACTGAGGTGAAAGGATCAGTTGAGTGCCAGGATCACAGCACTGCACCCCAGCGTGGTGACAGAGCAGACCCTGTCTCAAAAAAAAAGCGGGGCTCACCTGTGGAGAATTTTTATTTTCACCACTGGTTTAGAACTTAAAGCTGTCTTTCATTGTTCAGGAGAAGACGTGGACAAGAAAGTTAAAGGTGCCATAGGTAGGGAGTCAAAGGCGTTTTAGATTGTGTTTAGGCTTCAGGCTCAGGACAGGTACTCCTGTCAGCTCTCAGCGACTTTGCACGTAGCCTCAACCAGCTTTAACACCATTCACACTTTTTAAAGTGTCTTAGAAGTGGATTTGTACTATTCTGTTTGGATTTGGAAAAGTATTTGCTCATTTTTGCCTCTTATTAAAGTATAGTGAAAAATTGTCTTCACTTCCCGCTTGAAAGCCTTTGTGCCAGACTTCAACTCAAGAACACTTTTTTCCTAAACAATTTTCAACTAAATTGATTGGGATATTTTCATAGAAATAATATTACAGTAATGTTATGAAATCCTAGAGTACAGTTAAAAGTTTAAAAACAACAAAATTATGTTCATTGCAGTTGTTTAGTACTTGTGTTTTTATTTTGTTTTGTTTCATTTTGGTTTTCTTGAGACAGAGTCTTGCTCTGTCACCCAGGCTGGAGTACAATGGCACAATCTTGGCTCACTGCAACCTCCGCCTCCTGGATTCAAGTGATTCTCCTGCCTCAGCCTTCCGAGTAGCTGGGACCCAGGCGTGCACCACCACACAATGAAAAATTAGCCCAGCTAATTTTTGTACTTTTAGTAGAAACAGGGTTTAACCATGTTGGCCAGGCTGGTCTTGAACTCCTGACCTCAAGTCATCCACCACTGTGGCCTCCCAAAGTGTTGGGATTACAGGTGTGAGCCACCACACCCTGCCAGTGCTTGTGTTTTTTAAAAGATTGCTCTTAAAATGTAGTGTTATGCCTAATCTGTCAACTTTGACCTAGTATTTCTTAAGTAGCTTGAAGAGTAAGTTATATTTTCCAGTCAGGTTAATAATAATAGCTTTCTTTTGTGTTTTGGATGTCTTGTAGTAAGCTGTAATTTCCTTAGCACTCCTTTTTTGGTATTTTTGCAAATCTCTACAGACAACTTTTTAAAAACCTATTTATAATAAGGTCGATAGTGTAAACTAGAAAACAGGGTTTCCATGAAGTGCTCCAGATATTGAACATGTTAAAAGAAAGACATCAAACATCAGGCTAGCAAAAACCCTGCCATTTAATGTACTAAAACAGTGTTGTAAATCAACTTTGGTACAAATTGCCAGTCATCTCTAGATTATTTTAAGCATTTTAAGAATATTTACTATCAATCTAAGTACAGAAGAATAATTGCCAGCAGTGATTATTTGCTTTGGATTAGAGTTTTTAAAAATCCACCTCACTGAAATGGTTATATTCATCACAGTTTGCAAGGTTTGTCTGTTTCTCGAGCTAGAAGCCTCTTGGGGCCATTCTTATGAAATGGTATTTAGCGCATCTATTATGTGCCACATACCCAAAGAAGCAAAACTCAATTTTGAAAGTGTATTTCTGAACATGACCTATAGTGTGGCTAGATATTTTATGATCATGTGATAGTCTAAGTAACTAAGCCTTCTTATTCAATGTTTTTAAATTAATGTTAAACTTGCATATAGTAGGAATATTGACTTTTCATAGCCAATCTGATGTACCTCATTTTCTTATTAAATGTATGGCTCATGATTTATTCTTCCAATACAAAAAATGTAATTTTTTTAGGAGTATAATTGTAAGATGACCAAGCACATGTGAATGGAATGCAGCTACTTTGGGTGGGGGTGTGTGTGCACGCATGTGTGCTCCTTGCTGTGTGCTATTGTCTGTGGTCCGTTCAGAGTGAGGGGGAAATAGGAGGAATGATGAAGCTCTGCCTCTGTGTATTAGACATTTATAGATGTGCATCAGATGTGTTACTTTATGCTCTTGTCCTTCACTGTGTTTTATTCCTTCCTTAAAGCCGTGTGACTCTGGGTTTAACAAACAGAGACAGGTACAGAAACTCTCAATGAAATCTTACTTTTCTTATTAGACTACTAGAAGCAATCATTGGCAACTTCATGCTGAGCTGTCTATAAATCTGTGCTCATTAAGGTGCTTTCAGTTTATTAGTTGCTTCCAGCCATTGCATGGCACTCATTTCTGGCTAATCAGTTCTGTGCTTATTTAATAAATTTTACCAAAGATGATAATGTGTCAGAGTGTAGTTCTAATCTACTTACAATACATAGTGATATAGTTACCTCAAGGTAATTTCAGTATTTTGATAGCTTTACTTTTACCTGGAGAAATTCTGATCTGTGTAAATTTTGAAGTTTATTTTTAACAGTTTAAACACACTAATATCTTCTGCATTCAGCTTTCTGATTCAGAAAAAATTTTTAACAAATTCTGATGTTAAAATCAATATGCTAAAATGGTCTGTTCTTGACTCATAACAGATAATTTCAAGTAAGAATGCATGATAAACATTAAAGTATTATTTGAACTAGTCTGTGTATTCTCAAAGTAATATGCTTAGTTTCTAGTAAGAATTTATCTACTGAATTATTGAATATGCTTTTTGCCCTTTCCTTATCATTTTTGCACTCTTTCTCCTCCCTTTTATGAGATTTCCACCCCCAAATTATTATTTTGGTTATAAGATTCATGTGGTTTCAAAATAATTTTCTTATGTATGATTATTTTAGAAAAGGTCTAGCAGGTAATTACCATTTCTTCTTTATTCAAAGAAGCATATTATAACATATTTTCATTAATTGATAATTTAGCTGTTGTATAAAGCCCAACTTATAATAAGAGTCAGACTGTAGTTTTGATGGAATTACAAAGATCTTAATGTCCCTATGTGTCTGTCTTTTCTTAAAAAGCTCTTAAAAGTAATTCAGAGGTAACATATATATTCTACATAATCCTCAATGAAGGATAAAATATGCTTTAAAGTAACTGATAAATTGTAAAAGTTGTAAAAAGATTGTGAAAGTAACATTGGGTGGAACTTTTTGCTTTAAAGGAAAAGGGCAGTATCTTTATTGACATGTCTCTGTTGCTGAATTCTCAGCTTCTCCATGGACATAAAATTCTCCTCAACATTTTACATTTTTCCCTCCAAAGCTGACAGAATTAATTTGATCCATGTCTATTATACTTGTTGTTTTTAGCACAATCAGAAGTAGAGAGATTTGGGGATTTTTGAAATAAATTTTTTACTTTAAAATAATTTTAACCCTAAAGAAAAGATGCAAAAAATGCTATTCTGTCAATGTAAACATCTTTCATAACTGTAGTATAATAATCAAAAGCAAAATTTAAAATTGGCATAATACTATTAACTAAACTATAGACTTTATATGAATTTCACCAGCTTTTCCACAAATGTCATTTTTCTGGTCCAGGATTCAATTCAGTTGCATTTTATTTCTCCTTAGTCTGTTTTAATCTGTGACAGTTTCTTGGTCTTTCCTTATCTTTCATGACCTTAATTAACACTTTTAAGGAATACCGGTTAGTTATTTTGTAGAACGTCCCTCAATTTGGGTTTGTTTGATGTTTCCCCGTGATTACAAGGGGACGGTATATTGCTAGAAAACTGCAGGAGTGATGCTATGCCCTTCCCAGTGCATCCAAGGTTCATGATGTCCGTAAGCCTTCCCACCACTAATGCTAACCTTGGTCACTTGGTTAAGGTGGCATCTGCCAGGTTTCAGCACTGTAAAGTTATATTGTTCCTTCTATAACTAGTGAATATCTTGGAGGAGATACTTTGATACTCTGCAAATATCCCGTTTCTGCTTATACTTTTGCCCATTAATTTTCGCTTCCGTCTGTGGATCATGTGTGCACTCACTGTTACTATGTTTGCCTAATGGTCATTTTCTGCTTTCCTCTTCTACATTTATTAATTGGAATTCTGTAAAGAAAAGCTGTCTCTGCTTCCTAATTAATTCACTTTTTTCAATTATTTAGTTATATTACTATGGACTCATGGATATTTATTTTATCTATGAGGCATAATCCAGTAAGATCATTCTTTATTTTGTTGATTAAACTATTTTTTGTGATTTTTTTGAACAACAAAAAATGTAAACAATTGTAACTGTATCCAGAGCAAGGAGACTGGTTGAGGAATAAAAGCATTTGAAAGATAGAAAAGATAAATATGACTCAGCAATAAGAAGAAATGAAGGACTGGCATGTTATGACATGGTGGACCTTGAAAACATTATGTTAAGTGAAAGAAGTTGGAAAAAGGAAAATAGGAAGTTATAAGACCTGATAAATTACAGTTCTGGTTCAAGTTTACCACTAACTAGCTATTTGTTCTGTGACTTTGAAGTCCTGATTTTGACCAGCCTGATGCACCCTCTAAACCACAATGGACACATCTGTGCTGGGAACATGCATTTATCATTGACCACGGACAAATGGTTTGTTAGTATCCACATTCCGAAAATGTTTTTCTTCTAAATAAATACTAGACTTTTTAATTATTTTGACTTTCCTTTTAAATGAGAACAAATTTTAATAGATGGTATTTACTTTCACATGTGTTAAAAATTAATACTGTTGTTTTGTATTTACATGATGATTTGACAGATGCTAAAGGAAGTTTTAGATCCCTTGGATACAATATGATCAAGATCTGAAAACTTCAGCTCTTGTAACTATTGAGGTAGTCTGTGGAAACACTCAGAGTTGCTTAATTGTCTGGTATAGGTACTTCAAAATTATTTTGTAGGTTTATTTTTTGTATTCGTATAATATTGACATTAGTAGTTTTCCATCTTTTTGCGTGTGTGTTTTTTTTAACCTCTCTTCTTCCTCTTATTAAGCATGGCACCCTTCTCTCTTGAGATTAGGCAGTAAACATTTGAGAAGTTGGCCTAGGCTTTGTTCATGAAATGTTCTGTTTTCTTAGAAAAAATGGTTTTGACCAGGCTGTATCAGCTGTAATAAAAGCTACTCATTAGGTTATAACAGTAACTAAATCTATTCCCTAATGGTATTTCCTTACCATGCTAAACACATTTGTTGTTTTTACTTTACTTCGTGGTATAATTTAATGAGTTTTTCTCTGTCACATGACCTCATTATAGATGGCATTAAGTGCTTATTCATACCTGTATTTTTCCTTGACTTCTCTAGGGGTCAGGCCCAGCCCCAGGCCCAGTGGTATTACTGAATTCACTGAATGTGGATGCAGTATGTGAGAAGCTGAAACAAATAGAAGGGCTGGACCAGAGTATGCTGCCTCAGTATTGTGCCACGATCAAAAAGGTGAGGCAGCCACTTACACACTTACACACGGACCAGAGACAGCACTGGGGGTGGAAGACAGGACTGTGTGGGTCGTGTACACTTTATGTATAGCTTCCCAAACATGCATTCCATGTTAAAATGGGAAAGCTCTAAATGGAAAACATAATTCTTACTAGTTTGTATTCTAAAATTGCCCTGTTTTATTTTATAAATGGATAAAATAAAATAAAGTAGCTGTCTTACCATGGTTCTTTTTTAAATGACCTAATACAAGTAAAGAATGCCTTGATGACAAAGAGAAAGCTCTGAGGGATTCCCATTGGGATAAACAGAACTCATCTTTCCAGTGTGGAACCGAAAACCTTTGTGTTACATTTTTTTCTAATTGTAATATTTGTTAGTGTGATTTAGTGATTATCAAAGTAAGCCACACTTGCCTCATTTTCTCCAAATTCTCATTTTCATGTCATGTAGGACTTAGGATCATGTCACATTTGATGAAACTGCATAGGTTTGGGTTTGCAAGGTTAATGCATTTGCATAATTTTTTTTTCTTCTAAGATCCTATTGCAATTCTAGCAGCTATCAGAAAGTTGGATAGAGATGCCTGAGATTTGGGGGAAGGTTTTAACGAAGTCTTTATAGTAGATATTTCACTAAGGTATACTTTTTATATCAGAGTACTGTGTAATAAAGTAGAACGTTAATAACCAGCCTCTAATATTTATATACTTGAAAGAATGACATCTGAGAGAAGTTTTTTAAAGAATTATGAGCATATGTAGACACCATTTTACTCATCTCAGCCAGTTTTAGAAAGGTTTCAGATAATGTCAGTTTCCTTACAGAGCTGGCTTGTGCTAGTCCCTGTTTGCATGAGTCAAACACCAGCTTTTCCATGGACAAGCCCCACTTTCTCCTTCAGGCAGCTGGTTGGTGTCAGGAAAGAGTGGGGTCTCCCACACGAGTCCTTTGTGATGATTTTGTTCCCATCGGGGTAGTGGTTTTCTCCCCACTCAGCTCTTTGCTCCTAGGCCCCGGCTTTCTGAAGCCCCTCAGAGCCGCTGGCCTTCTCCGTGCTGAGGGCTCTGCGGCATTGTTGCAGCAGGACCTCTGTCACAGACTTGCTGTGTATACTGTTTTCTTCAGGATTAACTTGGAAACTGAACATTCTATTGATTATAAACATAGCTATTTCATAAGTTTGCCCCAGTTAATAAAGTCAGGTTTTACATTTTATAAAAGCAGTAAGCTACCTATTATTAATAAAGAAAATGCTGTTGTTTCATTTAGGGGAAACTAGAATTACAGGGAACCAAAAGTGATAACTTCCTTTTTTATGATTTTTTTTTCTTTGAGATGGAGTCCTGCTATGTCACCCAGGCTGGAGTGCAGTGGCGTGGCCATGGCTCACTGCAACCTCCGCCTCCCAGGTTCAAGCGATCCTCCTGCCTCAGCCTCCCAAGTAGCTGGGACTACAGGCATGTGCCACCACTCCCAGCTAATTTTTGTAGTTTTAGTAGAGATGGAATTTCACCATGTTGGCCAGGCTGGTCTCAAACTCCTGACTTTAGGTGATCCACCCACCTCAGCCTCCCAAAGTTCTGGGATTACATGCGTGGAGCCCCTGCGCCGGACCTTGTGAATTTAATAGACTGGAAAATTAGTGGATGGGCATTCTTCATATCTGTATCTAATATAACGGAGAAACAAGTTTGTCAGGCCTACTTCATTTAGAACGTTGTTAGTGACCAACACGCTTATGAGGACAGATGTCTTTGTCCCCTCCCAGCAGCTTGTGTTCATGTTCATATTTTCTAAGATTAGAAAACAAAAACTAACAGTTTTGTTGTTGCTCATGACAGCATAGGTAGTTTTGGAAATAGGTAGGAGGGCTAGTTCTTCGGTTGGTCCCAGAAAATGCCTAAGACATTTGGGAAAATATGAAGTGGCTGATGTTGTTCAAATTCAGCTTGTTTATTGTATTATTATATGGGATGATAACCTTTTTTTTGGTCAGCCTTTCTGGTCTCTAGAGACTTATTTAAAACTAAATATAAGCATACTTGGCAATCACTAGTAATTCAGAATATTTCACATTCTGTCTTTATACCCATAATTGTTTTAATTTTTACTCAGGCAAACATAAATGGCCGTGTGTTAGCTCAGTGTAACATTGATGAACTGAAGAAAGAGATGAATATGAATTTTGGAGACTGGCACCTTTTCAGAAGCACAGTAAGATATTTATAACATTGTGATGTTTACAACATTATTTTATTATAACATTCAAAATTATTTATAACATTGTAGAAAACCAGTATCAATAAGTACTGGCCTAAACTGGTATTTTTTTCATATATTTTTTTAATTTAAAAACTGCTTCTTATACTTACGTGCAATCCTGTGTTGTGGAAAATACACACAGCAGCACTTGGCAGCCTTTGCCTTTTTGGGTATTTCACTCAGAGATTTGGGGAAGAGGCCGCCTGCCAGTTCTTCATGCTTTCACCTGCCTTAACTCTCATCAGGCTCCTCGAAGCCTTCGAGGCCTTGACCTTCAGCATTCGTCCTTATAGGGCTTGCATTGCCCAGGTTTAGCAAGGATCCTGTTAAGTCAGTTTACATGTGTGATCACCCTCAGTATTTGATCAAACGCCTCACTAACGCCCCCACCCCCAGGTGATGTCTGCTCACCCTGGCCATCCGCATACCCAGAGTCCCCCACTCCTGCTGCCTCCCGTTAGTAATGTTCCATCCACGGCCCCCACCCTGCCCCTTGGTGGTAGATCCCCACTCATTCGTGCTTATTCCGAGTTGAACTCCCTTCTGTAGTGAGACTGCGTACCCCTGTTGCCATAGTTCTGAATAAAATCTGGACCTACCACTCTACTCCTGGCCAGCTCTGGTTTTGACACATGCCAGCTGCATTTTTCTTTGTCCTTAAGTTAAGTTTTAAACAGAAGTGATAATTTAATGGACAAATCGCAGTGTAGTATATGTATGGTGGTTTCTACCATTGCTTCCTTTAGTATTAATTAACGTGAAAGATAAGCTGATGTATAAAACAAATTCACTAGAAATTCACTTACCAGAAGTATGCTTTCTCATTGCTGTTGCAGTAGCTTTATAATGTTTGATTTTTCTAAATATTTCTAAAGCTTCTAAAATATGATTTGTTAGTGTAAATATTTACGTTTTTCTTCTGTTAAGATACTAGAAATGAGAAATGCAGAAAGCCACGTGGTCCCTGAAGACCCACGTTTCCTCAGTGAGAGCAGCAGTGGCCCAGCCCCGCACGGTGAGCCCGCTCGCCGCACTTCCCACAACGAGCTGCCTCACACTGAGCTCTCCAGCCAGACGCCCTACACACTCAACTTCAGCTTCGAAGAGCTGAACACGCTTGGCCTGGATGAAGGTGCCCCTCGTCACAGTAATCTAAGTTGGCAGGTATTTATTGAATGGCATTTTTCATATTATTGAAGAATAAGGGCACCGTTCAGTTCACTGAGATTATATGGGCATTTAGACAGTCATTCAGAAAATGCTTACTGAATACCTAAGTGAACAAGAGACAAGATGGAGGGCTCCCTGTACTCAAGGAGCTGCATCCATCTGGAGAGGGGCAGTCAGTGAAACAAAGAAAAAAGTAGCTCATGTGGACACTGACGAGAGCTGGGATATCCATCAGGGTCACGGCATGCAGAGTCTATAGGGATTAGGCTACTTGAGCCAGGGTGGTCAGCAAATTCAGCCTTTCCCAGGCGATTTTCCTGTTGCATTCAGTAACTGTTGGTTGAAGTACATCTTCACTGGAACACTGGCCACACAGTGTCCCTTTGAGCACCATCCTTTGCTTTTCCAGGACGCCTGCACACCCTCCGTGGATATTGGCTTCTTCTCGTCTGGCATTAGATGTCGGCGCGTCCTTTGCAGATTCTTAGAAGGAGGAGGCCGGGTGAGGGGTAGGAGCAGGGACAGAGCAGAGTGAGAGATGCAGGGGGAGTAGGGGAGTGAGGAGAGCGCAGCAGGAAAAGCAGAGCAGGGCGTGGAGAGCAACGGGAGGAGGCACAGCGGGCGGCAGCGAATAACGCTGAGTGGGCGGGGCAGCGCTGAGGAGGAGCAGCACCCTGGGGAAGGAAGAAAATGTCCCGTTTCCTTGAGAAGGTCCCCAACAAATTCACTTTGCTCCTTCTTTTTTATTTTAGCCTTTGCTCTTGACCCTTCTTAAACTTTCTTGATTCTTCTCCTTCTTTTTCCTCATCTGTACTTTTTGCTCCTTGTTTCTTAGCTGTTCTGGGATCTGAAGCAAATTCTAATTCTAAAACTTCATATTGGAAATAAACTTGTAAAACTATTTTATTTTTCTGTTTACTAAGGCCCAACTATTGGCCTCATTGCTTTTTATATTTTATCAATGAAGTTGACTTTGGCCTTAAATAAAAGCTAAACGTTTGAAGTTATAAAAACAAGTGCTGTGGCCACGCATGTGGCCCACGCCCATAGTCCCAGCTGCTCAGGAGGCTGAGGCGGGAGCATCGCTTCAGTCCGGTAGTTTGAATCTAGCCTGGGCAACACAGCAAGATCCTGTCTCTTAAAAATGAAATAAAAACCAGAAACAAGTGCTAAGATTATTTGTCAATACAGTGTTTAATTATACTTTTAAATATTAACAATAAACTGATTTTATTAAAATTTATAGAAAACTTTCTAATAACAGCATTATAAGGTCACAGCTTTTGTTAAACTGTGTTATGTAGAATTCTTTTAAAAGAATTTGATGTTTTGATGACTTTTTAAATGGTTAGTGTACATATATATTTCCTAAGCTGATGTTTATGCCTTTTTTCTTCTTATTTGAATTTTTAAATTATTTTTTTTCTGTCTTCACAGTCACAAACTCGCAGAACCCCAAGTCTTTCGAGTCTCAATTCCCAGGATTCCAGTATTGAAATTTCAAAGCTTACTGATAAGGTGCAGGCCGAGTATAGAGATGCCTATAGAGAATACATTGCTCAGATGTCCCAGTTAGAAGGGGGCCCAGGGTCTACAACCATTAGTGGCAGATCTTCTCCACATAGCACATATTACATGGGTCAGAGTTCATCAGGGGGCTCTATTCATTCAAACCTAGAACAAGAAAAGGGGAAGGATAGTGAACCAAAGCCCGATGATGGGAGGAAGTCCTTTCTAATGAAGAGGGGAGATGTTATCGATTATTCATCATCAGGGGTTTCCACCAACGATGCTTCCCCCCTGGATCCTATCACTGAAGAAGATGAAAAATCAGATCAGTCAGGCAGTAAGCTTCTCCCAGGCAAGAAATCTTCCGAAAGGTCAAGCCTCTTCCAGACAGATTTGAAGCTTAAGGGAAGTGGGCTGCGCTATCAGAAACTCCCAAGTGACGAGGATGAATCTGGCACAGAAGAATCAGATAACACTCCACTGCTCAAAGATGACAAAGACAGAAAAGCCGAAGGGAAAGTAGAGAGAGTGCCAAAGTCTCCAGAACACAGTGCTGAGCCGATTAGAACCTTCATTAAAGCCAAAGAGTATTTATCGGATGCGCTCCTTGACAAAAAGGATTCATCGGATTCAGGAGTGAGATCCAATGAAAGTTCTCCCAATCACTCTCTGCACAATGAAGTGGCGGATGACTCCCAGCTTGAAAAGGCAAATCTCATAGAGCTGGAAGATGACAGTCACAGTGGAAAGCGGGGAATCCCACATAGCCTGAGTGGCCTGCAAGATCCAATTATAGCTCGGATGTCCATTTGTTCAGAAGACAAGAAAAGTCCTTCCGAATGCAGCTTGATAGCCAGCAGCCCTGAAGAAAACTGGCCTGCATGCCAGAAAGCCTACAACCTGAACCGAACGCCCAGCACTGTGACTCTGAACAACAACAGTGCTCCAGCCAATAGAGCCAATCAAAATTTCGATGAGATGGAGGGAATTAGGGAGACTTCTCAAGTCATTTTGAGGCCTAGTTCCAGTCCCAACCCAACTACTATTCAGAATGAGAATCTAAAAAGCATGACACATAAGCGAAGCCAACGTTCAAGTTACACAAGGCTCTCCAAAGATCCACCGGAGCTCCATGCAGCAGCCTCTTCTGAGAGCACAGGCTTTGGAGAAGAAAGAGAAAGCATTCTTTGAGAAAAACAAGCAAAGGAGAAGAGTATTACTGTACCCTTATGACAGAATTGTCCTGGATTTTGACTCCATCCATGCCCATCACCTTTCTACATTTCGCTGACAGATAACTAACAGATGATGAGGCCGAGGTAAAAGAGACATCCGCAGTGTGACAGAAGGGAGCATGAGAAGCATGGCTCACCAGCCAGCCTCTATTGTCTTTGTAATTAGAAGCTTCAGAACTCACTAATACCACTGTACCTTTCATTGGCACATTACCCCATAAAACTTTTTGAGACGAGGTGAGATCTGAGTATAAAGATAGGTCAGAAGCATTTTAAAGGGCTTACTTTGCCAAAAAGAAAAAAAGCTAGAGACCCTTTTTGCAAACATTTGGTGACCACATATTTGAGGGAAGATGTGTGGCGTTAGGTGAAGCAGAAGCAAACCCTGCTCTTAGGGGCTCATCTAGGTGAGTGCACAGCCTGTGACGCTACAGGGAGAGGCTGAGTAAACCGAGATCCAGCGTTCTGTATGGCAGGGGTATTGCTTATCACAGAGGTTCTGAAGAGTAGGAAGTACATAATGAAGAGGGCTTTAAAAATTGCCAAGAAAGCGAGTCACCAGGGCTGGCAGTAGTGTAACGGGGCTGTCCTGAGCTGTTAGGAGAGTAGATGAGGGGAGGGCTGGTGACCTCCGTGGGTTTATATGTCGGAAACTCTTCTCTCCAAATCCCAGGCCTGGCTTCCAGCACCATCCAGCTGTGCCCAAGAAGCCACCCTGGTCTGTTCTCCAACTCTTTTAAATGGTGCCCAACTTTGCTAAGTGAGCTTAGCAATGAGTAGAAAAAAAAAACATGAATTCTTTTTCTGGAAAATCAGGGAGACATGGGTACTAATAAATATTTATAGATGAGTGAATGAGGAAATAATTACATCACAAAGGTCAGTGACAATTGATAAATGACAAGGAAATATTTAATTAGGTAAAACTAAATCATTGCTCTCTATACTAGAATAGACTTTATCTACTTCGTCTGTTCCTAAGTCAGCATGTTAATTCTGGGGAAGGATCATAAGAAAGGAAATACTTTTTTAAAAAAAATTTAGAAACATGTAACAAAGCAAGGGTAAAATATATATATATATATATATATATATATATATATATGTGGTGTGACTGTAAAAGTGTACTTCCCATTAATTATTAGTCGAGTTAAGAGAATGATCACATTGAAGTACTGTGTGGACTAGAAACGTACCCTGTCATCATGCAATGAAATGTTGTTATCGTTTTAACATAGCTCATTTATGTAGAATGAATTCTGGTGGTTTACCCCAAGTCGCAGTTAGGACGGTAGATGGTGAGATCGCAGATGCGCGATTATCTGGATTCAGTGTTACATTTTCGATGTTTATCACTCAGTGGGTTTTTATTAATATGCTGATTAAGTTATTTACTGGGCCAGTCATTGTGCTAAATAGTTGCTCTTTTGTGTTTCATTGCCTTGATGTTTGAGTGTAATCTAGCATTTTAATACAGTGTTTATTTTGCATGATCTTTAACAAATGTTTTAAGCAATTTTAAAGAGGCAGGATGTTATTGACATTATACACTGAAGTCTTAACATTTTAACATTTATAGTGCTTATTTGCAAAATTGTATAATTAGGAATTATTTCAGAGACAATGTTTTCTTTTTCAGGTGAGTAGTTGCCGCGTAATATCATTGGAGTACATTCTTTATACTGTTTGTGAAATTAATACTAGCATATTAAGTGTACAAATAGATTTAGAAAACAATAAAAAATTGCATGCTATTCTGACTCATGAATTTTTATTCACTATGATGATTCACATTTTGATTAAAAATAAAAGTAGTTTGTGTGTTTGTTTTGTCACATGTCTGAAGTTTGTTAAAGACTTTCAGGTTCATGTACAGTCATGCAGTTGGCAGAAGTGTTCTGAACTGCTCCCAACTAGTCTTTTTAAGAGAATGTGGCTCGTAAGCCCCAGTGCCTCAGTGGTGCTTTATGAAGTGTTTGTGCCCACAGCATGCTAGCGCCCAGCAGCGCTGTGCAGTGCGTTCCTGTAGATAGAAAAGGTAGGTTATCCAGAACCTGGAGGACATCGGTTTATTCCATGAACTTCCTGGAAAAGTTTGCTTTTTCATACTGATACCGAAATTGACAAACCAGATGAATTATTGAGTTATAGACCATCTCCCTTGAACCTGTGTGTCTATGTGTGTGTATCTGTTTATAGCTCAGTCTGATTCTCACATATGCAAAACTCTGCTTTAAACTGGGTGAAAAATGATAGAAAAAGAAATTGGTGCTCTAATCTTTCCCTTAGATTCTATCCATTTGGAGTCCTGTGGGGTTTTTTTGTGGTTTTGTTTGTTTGTTTGTTTGAGGCAGGCTCTCACTCTGTCATCCAGGCTGAGTGTAGTGGTGCCATCATGGCTCACTGCAGCCTCGACCTCCTGGGCTCAAGCTGTCTCCCAGCTCAGCCTCCCGAGTAGCTGGGACTATAGGCACGTGCCACCACACCTGGCTGATTTTTTATTTTTTGAGGAGATGCAGCCTTGCTATGTTGCCCAGGTTGGTCTCGAACTCCTGGATACAAGCAATCCTCCCTCCTCGGCCTCCCAAAGGCCTGGGATTATAGGCATGAGCCACCATGCCCAGCCGAGTCTTGTGTTTTATATACCATTTTGCCTTCACTGTAAGCCACAGATAGTTCTGATAATGTATCAAATATTAAGCCAGATTCATTCACCGTGGCCTTATGGAGTGCTGCCTGTGAGTACAGGCTTTCTGCAGGAGAAGACCGGAAATAAAAGAAGCTGTTGATCTCTTTCAGTTGAAATAACTTCCGCAGTGCTGGGTATTTAGGGATCAGCTCTCCAACACTGGGAAATTTAAGCATTCATAATAACCAACATTTTCAATATTAAAAGGAAAATGTGTTTAAGTGTTATATTTTACTTACATGGGTTTATATAGTGGTCAGAATGATTTTGATTGCCTAGCCAAGTAATTTTAAATGAAACTTACTTGCGAAAATGCTAATCTTGAGACCTTTTTAGACCATTTGCATGTTAGACTGCTGCAGTAAAATATATTTGTAATCATGATTTTTTTCTTACAAATACTAACCATTAGAAGATATTTTTTTGAATGAAAAGTAAATCTCATGGGTAAAAGACTAAATTTAAAAGGTGATTTTTAGTTACACCCGGAATTCTCAGCCTATTTAGAAGTATCCCATAGTTTAAAAATCCAGGAATCTCTGAATTCCTGGCTAACTCCTGAGTAAAATCACCCTATCTACCTGGAAAAGCACTAGAAGGCACCGTGCCCCTTCATGGGCGAGTGACTTGAGGGAATACATGGGTAAAAGGGAAGGTGCCATAAGTTAACTTCTTTGGCCAGCACTCCAGACTGAGCATCGAGCCTCCTTTATTCCCACCTTCTCTTCCAGACGCACGCCGACACTGGGCAGAAGGGAAGAAACCAGTGGGGATACTGTTCTTTTGCGGGGGCAGCATGAGCAGACCCAGGTGGGCTCTCTGAGACTATCGCGTTTTGATTTTCCAGGCTGTGGTACTCCCTATCCTTCCCTACCTCAGAATTCTAAGCATAGGCCATAATTATGCAACTGAATTGAAAAATAGAAACGTATAGACAACAGCCAGCACTGGATAGTTTTTTAATGGCTTATCACAAAGGTTGAGAATCCCTGGTTGAGACTGATTAAATAGAGAATTTACAATCTTACATAATTTTAAACCCTTTCATGCCTAGGAAGAAAATGCTGGCCTTGAGATAGATAGCTCTTCAGAGGATCCAGATTAAACTAAGGTATGTAAAAAATTAGTTTTCAAAGTCAGCTGCAGTCATATGCCATGTCAGGACATTTTGGCCAACAAAGGACCACATCTGTGACAGTGGGCCCATAAGATTGTAATACTATATTTTTACCGTCCTTTTTCTATGTTTAGACATGCAGATAGCATGGTGACAGTTGCCTGCAGTATTCAGTACCACGCTGTACAGATGTGTAGCTAGGAGCAGTAGGTTATGGCACACAGCCTAGGTGTGTAGTAGGTGCCACCATCTAGGTCTGTTTAAGTGTGCTCTATGATGTTCCCACGACAAAATCGTCCAACAGCACATTTCTCAGAATGTACCCCTGTCGTCAACTGATGCATGGCTGTAATTTTAAGCCAGCTGTTAAAAAAGTTCTCACCAATTAGAGAATTTATATTCTCACCACTTTAACAAACAGAGTTAAGTAAGAAACCTCTAAAATGGTTGCTAGAAATTAAATATTGTCACCGACCTGGTCAAAACCTTTTAAGTAAAATGATTAGCCAGTTACAGCCTTGGCTTACACTGGCATCAGAGTCTGGTGTGTGCCACACACACGTTCTGTGGGTGGAATGTTTCATGACAAGGACTTTCTGGAACTCAGAAGCCCTTTTTGAGTGGGGCCTGGGTAGCTGTAGGATGAGCAGATCTAAATTCCCAGTACAGTGTGGCATTTTGAAAAATAAAGAATGTATAAGAATAAAAGGGTCAGTCAAGAAGTAGGAGCAATTATTACCAAACTATTTGAAGGATGACCCTTTAAAAATCAATAAAAACCTATCTGGAGTGAAAGACCAACTTAAATGAGCAATAGCATGAATTACATAATATAAAGACAAGTGTTCCTGCTTCAAAGCACACGAAATATTCTTGAGTCTGCCTGCGGAGCTTCAGCTGCAGTCATCTTTTTACCAAGATTGCATGTAAGTCCATTTTCTTAGGTTAAATGCTTTTTGTAGTGTTATTTACACTGGTGGTATGTGCTAGGAACCCTTTCTTCATTTTTCTGAGATTTGACAGAACATGGAATAACATATCAAACTGAATTCTTAGAACGTGAGTAAATGAAACTTTCCTTTTAGAAGCAATGTAGAATTACATGCTCCATATTATTCAAATTAAGAAGCTTTTGAAATAATAAGACCACCCTGATTATCAATGATCATTTTCTAATTTTAACATTTTGTACATATTTACCTCGTTTTCTTTCAAGGCAACAGGGACTGTAGATCTTAATACCCTGCCCATAGACCCAAGCACTTTTCTCATTTCTTCTGACAGTTCGAGTCACTTCTCACAGTTGACTTCCTCACCAAATAATAAGGGGGTGAAGAAGACTCGGCCTACCTACTGTTCAGTAATCCTGCTGTCCAGTCGACTGGAGAAGAGAGATTTGTTCACCTCTGCTAGTTTTATTTGTTCTTAGTAGTTGTAGAATTTAAATTGGTTTTAATGAAATGTTCCTCTTATAAAATTTTAAATAAAAGCTATTTAGTATATATTTAATATAGCAAGAAGCATGTGAATAAGCTCTATATAACCTGACATTGCGTATCTTACAGCATCCTCTTGGTCAGATGTCTAATAAAAAGATTGTTATTTTCAAATTTATCATAGTTCCTGCAACTTGCACTTTTTAAAGATGTGTATGAGAATTTATAGACTACATATTGCTATACTTGATGGAAATTAAACTATTTTTATTTTGAAAGAAGTTAATTTATATTTTAAGTTCTTTATGTTTTTCTCCTTTTACCTGAGTTCTTTTCAGTCATTTTGTATTGTAATTTTTTTTTAGGTTATCATATATTTTTCTTTTTTAGGTTACCATCCTAGTTTGCTGTAAAACATTTCTTAGAGCAGTAGATTGGGAAAGAGCCTTGAGACATCTTTTAGACCAAATCCTAGATCTCAGAAAGCCAGTAGACATTCAGTAGATACTTGTTGGCCAGGTGCCGTGGCTCACGCCTGTAATCCCAGCACTTCAGGAGGCCAAGGTGGGAGGATGGCTTGAGCCCAGAAGTTCAAGACCAGCCTGGGCAACATAATGGGATTCCATCTCTACAAAAATAAAAATAAAAAAATTAGCCAGGAATGGTGGTGCGCACCTGTAGTCCCAGCTACTCGGGAGGCTGAGGTAGGAGGATGCAGTGAGTGGTGATCACACCACTGCACTCCAGCCTGGGTTACAGGGTGAGGCCCTGTCTCAAATAAATAAATAAATAAAACTTGTTAAGTGAATGAATAAACTAGGGGGGCAACTCTGAGAGTGTCTGCCCACAAATCCTACACAGTGCCTTCGAATTACTGGGCGCGGTGGCTCACACCTGTAATCCCAGCACTTTGGGAGTCTGAGGTGGGCAGATCATCTGAGGTCAGGAGTTCGAGACCAACCTAGCCAACATGGTGAAACCCCGTCTCTACTAAAATACAAAAATTAGGCGGGCGTGGTGGCAGGTGCCTATGGCCCCAGCTACTCAGGAGGCTGAGGCAAGAGAAGCACTTGAACCTGGGAGACGGAGGTTGCAGTGAGCCTAGATCGCACCGCTGCACTCCAACCTGGGCGACAGAGTGAGACTCTCTCAAAAAATAAAATAAAACAAAATACTGAATGTAAATCCCTTAACATTGTGCTGTTGTGCCACAGCTCCTTACAGGTCCCACCTTCCTTCTCACTTTCTGCCCACCCTGTTACCTGCCTGGGCCCCTGTAAGCTTTTCTGCTTGTGCTTTTGGAAATCTTTCAACCATAATAGCATGCTTTGTTGCAAACTCTCAGGGACAGAAGCCAGGCATGGTGGCATGCACTTGTAATCCCAGCTACTTGGGGAGGCTGAGGCAGGAGGATCACTTGAGCCCAGGAGTTCAAGAGCAGCCTGGGCAACATAGCGAGAACCTGTCTCATAAAAATAAAAAGGAAAAAAATGGGGGAAAAAACCCTCCCAGGGATAGATATCCACAGCCAGTCTTGATAAGCTCCATCATTTTAAAGTGCAAGGCGGTGCCTCCCATGTGGATGATTTAATCCTCTTGTACTTTGTTTAGTCCTTTGTGGAAATGCCCATCTTATAAATTAATAGAATTCTGGAATCTGATTAAAATGGTTCAACTCTACATTTACTTTAGGATAATAACAGGAGTATCACAGAATGTCTGAGATGTGGATTTACCCTATCTGTAGCTCAGCTCTTCAACCATTCTTTTAGCAAGGCTAGTTATCTTCAATGCCAACCCCTCGCTGCCCTCTACTATCTCCTCCCTCAGATGGACTACTGTGATTAAGCTTGAGCTAGAATAAGCATGTTATCCTGGGATTCCATATGGAATATTTTATATATGAGTGAGCCATTATGAGTTGTTTGAAAATGTATTATGTTGAGGGAGGGTAACCGCTGTAACAACCATCACCAAATCTAATCGGCTGAATACATTTGATGTTTATTTCTTGTTCACCTGACAGTTCAGTGTTACCTAAATTTATATGAAGACTCAGAGGCCCAAGCTCCTTCATTTTGGGCTCCACCGACCTCCAAGGTTTCAGGGCCCTCTGCCCCGCCTTCTGCACCCACAGGGGAAGAGAGTGGAGGATGCACACGCCCAGGCCTGGAAGCGACGCATGTGGCTTCCCTGTCCACAGACTTCACCCACAGTCCATTGGCCTTCTTAAGTCATGGACTCCTGCTGAGCTGCCAGGGTGCGTGGGAAATCCACGTGACTGTGTGTCCTGGAGGAAGGGGAGCGTTTCGGTGAGCACACAGGAGTCTTTGCCACTAGATGCTGATGCGGATTCCCCACAGCTGATGAAGCATGGAGACTCATCTTGTAACAAACAGATGAGTTGTTGACATCTCTTAAGTTTACTTTGTGTGCAGTTTTCATTCAGATAGGAGAGGCTGTTAAAATCTTAACACCTAACTGGAAGAAGGGTTTTAGAGAAGGGTGGTTTTCAGTAAGCCAGTTCTTTCCACAATCCGAGAAACAAAATGAATTTCCAGTGTGGAGCAGTTTGCAGGTAAGGTTTTTGTTGTGGTCTCGCCCAGGCTGGAGTGTAACTGGTGTGGTCATGGCTCACTACATTCTCAAACTCCTGGCCTTAAGTCATCCTCCTGCCTCAGCCTCCCAAAGGCAAGTAAGGTTAAGAATAGGGGAAAGGTGAAGTTTCACAGCTTTTCTAGAATTCTTTTTATTCAAGGGACTCTCAGACCATCAAACCCACCCAGAATCTGCTCAATTTTCAAGATTTGCTTATAAATATTTATAATGTAAACACTCAATTGCTATCTGTTTTTTAGGTTCTCCTCTCTCTCCCAGAACAGTGGTAACAGGAAATCTTGGGGGCTTCTCTCTGTTCTTGCAGATGTGGCAGGATGTGGTCCTGGGGGGCTCCCATCCCAGTCCACACCCTCTGTGGTGTAAGCAGGGATTGGTAATTAATGAGACGCTAAACCCTCCAGAAGTGAGCACTCATGTCCCAGAAAACACATCTTCCACCTCAGAAGCCAGTGGGAAAACTAGACTTTGTGTCTGCATATTTGTTCTTAAACACACTTTTCTGCAGTCTAACTCTGCTGACCACTTTCCAGTTTGCTCATATCAGAATTTCTTTGGTTCTAAGATGCATATTTTCTTTTTGCATTCTGACTTGTTAGAAATTAGAATATGTCTTGCAGTCAATAAAATCTATGACAACATTTTTTTTTCTTAATGGTTCCTAAAACTCCTGTAGTTGATGGTGTCTTGCTTAGGTTTAATGAAAGAGATTTTAATATATGGCATGGTTATGTTGAGTTGTATCTCTATCAGTATTAATGGGCTGGGGATGATTTATCTTCAACTGAACCCCCAAATTCAACATTTTGTGTTGAATATTTATTTTATCAGTTATTCTTTATCCTGTACTCATTTTGGATACTTACCAAAGTATTGTATGTATTTGTTATAATAAAATGGCTTACCGTGTTTGAACACACTGTGTATCTGACAATGTTCTAAGACCTAATTTGATCTTCATGACAACTTCATAAAATAGTTACTATTATCCTCAATTCACAAATGAGAAAGTGAGACACAGAGATGCTAAGGAATTGCCCAAAGTCACACAGCTACTGGGTGGCAGAGCCAGGGTCCGGGCCCAGGCGGTGTGGCTCCAGGTGCTGCCCACTCTTGACGTGATACTTACCGTCAGTGCTCCTTACTAGTTAGGGATGAGCTGATTCTCATATTTTTCCAAGATACATTTTAATTTTAGCTTTATTTGCTGTGTCATCGTCATCAGTGTCATCATCATCATCAGTTTTCTTGTTTTAAAATGAGGTTTGGAGTCTCTTCAAGGATTTCTGTTTTAGAAAAGTAAAACTCTTAAAAATCTATAGCCATGTGAATTATACTTATAGAGAAAAAGAGTCTTGTTTTATTAACATCAGACATCTTTGTTCCTACTAATTATTGTGGAATAATGTTCAGTGTCGGGCTAATGATCGATGGACATCACTCATCCAATTATGATGTATGGATTAGACCACGACCTTAAAGTCTGTACATGGTGTTGAATATATTCATCTTATTTGCAGTCTTATTGTCATCTAGCTTTGATACACTTGCCCTTTCATATGTCTCTTATCACTATTCTGTGTAAGATTATAATCCTAAATACCACTATATGTATTTTTCTTCATATTCTATTATTGAATAGTATTAATGCTTAATGTTAATATATAAGTAATATATACATTTTAAAAATTATTACTGCTGTAGAGTTTTTTTTTTTTTTAAATGATTGTGGTCTCATAAGGAAAAAAGAAAATAGGCAAAACAGGAGCCCTTTTCCCTTTCATAACAAGTCAGTCACCAAAGCCAAAAGCCAATAAATGCAGCAGTACAGTGGACAGTGGGTTGAAATGGCTGGTGACGTTTCTGTGTTATGTAACCAGCTGCCTACCGATTGGAGTGCTCGCTGCAAGCCAGACACTGCTATCAGCATTTCACACGGATTAACTCATTAAATCCTAATAACCCTGCACAGTGAATACT
Source organism: Pongo pygmaeus (assembly GCF_028885625.2). Lineage (NCBI taxonomy): Eukaryota > Metazoa > Chordata > Mammalia > Primates > Hominidae > Pongo > Pongo pygmaeus. The sequence continues at coordinate 125,318,754 of NC_072385.2, forward strand.
GTTACTTTCCCTAGTTTACAAGTAAGGAGGCTAAGATGCAGAAAATGTGTAACTTTTCAATAGCATATTTGATTTTTATAACTGTCCTCTAAAACATTGACATTATTTTTATCTATTTTTGAGAAAACTGAAGATTCAAGAGTTGGAGACCTCTCTCTCCCCCAAAGCCACCCAGCTAGTGACAGAACAAAAACACCAACTCCAGTTGTCTAAGTCCAGATCTGATGCATTTTCCACACACTGTGGTACCGGCTTCCCCGAGTGTCCACCACTCTCAGCTGCGCAGGCCTGGGCAGCATTTGTCTCCATCTTCCTTTGTAGAAAAGGTTGGCGGGGAGCATAAAACACGTGCTCAGCCAAGGCAGTCCCAGGTTTCCCCAGCTCCTTCCTCTTGGCTCTTCCTTTGAATCACAGCAGCCTCACTGGTAGACAGGAACGGAGTTCAGATCTGCAGGTGATCCTGGTCCAGGAACTCACTGGATCTTTGAATCCTTGTCTCTCTCAAAATTCCTCTGTCCGGCTACACCATCCTCACTGATGGGATCTCGTAAACTGAACTCTGCCTTTTGGTATAAGCATAACTAATTTGAAATAGATTTAAACTAGTGCGGTGTGTGTGTGTGTGTGTGTATGTGCATTTAAATTTCACATTGTCAGGTAGCTGATTTGATCAAACCCATCTCTGAATTGGTGAGTTCTTTGGTTAATAAATTGTAAGTTGAAAGAACAGCTGAGTCACAAGGCTTGCGTTATGGGCCTGACTCTGTTATTTATGAAATGGCCATTGATTTTTCAGCCTCAGTTTATCTTTTAAAAATACAAATGATGAAGGAACAAGAACTATCCCTTTGACAATTGGTTCTACCTCCCCCGTGCTTATTTTGTGTTAGTTACTTCGCAAATATCAGCTCCCGAATCTGTAGGGAGCTAAGGCCTCAAAACCTTCCCCAATGCCTCGCAGCTGGTACATGTTAGAACAGGGATTTGAACTCACACCTGATGCCAAAGCCAATTAATGTACCTCCTGCTGTGCCTTCTGCCTCTCCAGCAATGTAGGTGAACTCAGTTTCCAGGCTCCAGGGGGCATTAGAGAGACAGTCACAGGCATGTGGAGTAAGAAGAAAATGTCGCGGTCATTTCATCCAGCTCCCTCATGCTTGCCGATGAGGAAATCATGACGTGCTTCTGTCATTACAAATGATACACAGGAGGGTTGCTTTCATCCCACTTTTGGCTGCATTTGATCTCTTCCTCTGGGTCACCTTCTGGCTAGCAGAATACAGCTTCTTGTCATTAGAATTAGACTTCTTAGGTGCTAATATTCCTTGTTTTTTAGACAATTAAACTCATTTCTTTTTTTTCTTTTTTTTTTTAGAGAAGTCTCACCCTGTTGCCCAGGTTGGAGTGCAGTGGCACCATCTCGGCTCACTGCAACCTCCATCTCCTGGGTTCAAGTATTATCTTGCCTCAGCCTCCCAAGTAGCTGGGATTACAGGTGTGAGCCACCACACCTGGCCCTCATTTCTTATGAAATTAGATGTGAGTTATCAAGTTTAACTGCATATCTGGAATGGCACTATACCCATTTTTCAGAAAATATCCTTTTCTCTAAAGAGTCCCAGGATGTCGAAAATGCTCAGTGCCTTGACCTATTTTCCAAAAAATGTTTGCATTTCTCATAGGGAAACTATCCTATTATTAAAACAGAATTGATGATCTCTTAAAGTATAAAGTTATTTAAAAGTACACATTTTTGAGTTGAGAGCACAGGTAATTCATTCTTATAACAAAATATTAAAAATGCCATGGGTGTGTATTGTGAAGAGTTTGAAGTTGTTTTGGGAATACAGCATTTGCATCTTGTATTTTTGATAGTTTAACAAGACATCAAAGCTGCATTGCAGATGTCTCAGCAAAAATATTTCCATTAATAAGCAGTTCCTAGGGTTAGCAAATTAACGTGATCACAAATAGCATGTCAGAAATTTGTATCCCATGTTTATGGACGTACTTCTTTAACATTTTCCAATTCGTTTATTTTTAACCTCTTTTTTTAGAAGATTAATTTTCTTTTAAAGATTTTATTGATTGGAAGTTACAAAGTTCTTGATATTTCAAATATAATTCAAACCCATTGGTTCTGTTTTGTTTAGATTTTTTGAATAGTATAAATTTAGTTACAAACTGCATTCGAATATTATGATTCCAGAAATTATATGTGAAAGGCAACTCTTTCTTAGCCTTGGAGTTGGTAATTAGAAACACTGTTCTAGGTTGGGAGGGCGGCTCGGGGCTGTAACTCCAGAACTTTGGGAGGTCAAGCTGGGAGTATGGCTTGAGCACAGGAGTTTGGGACCAGCCTGGGCAACATAGTGAGACCCCACCTCTACAAAAAAAGTAAAAATAAAAAAAATTAGCTGGATATGCTGTCACACACCTGAGGTTCCAGCTACTTGGGAGGCTGAGGTGGGAGGATCACTTGAGACCAGGAGTTTGAAGTTGCGGTGATCTATGATCACATCACTGCACTCCAGCCTGTGTGACAGAGTAAGACTCTGTCTCAAACAAAACCAAAAACTGTTCTAAAGATCATAATTGATTTAATATTTTCTATAATTGAAAAATTTGTTAGATTAAGATTTATTCTATTTTAGCTGTTCTGCTTTATATATTTTTACATAAAATCTACCTTGTTAGTAGCTGTATTAAGGTTCTCCAGTGACACAGAAACAATAAAATGTAGATAGATAGACAGACAGACAGATACCTAAGAGGAGATTTATTATGAGAATTGGCTTATGTAATTATGGAAGCTGAGAGGTCCCACAATCTACTGTCTGCAAGCTGGAGAGCCAGGAAAGCTGGTGATGTCACTCAGCCCAAGTCTGAAGTCCTGAGAAATGGAGGGTGAGGGAAATGCGGTGGGGGGAAGCTGGTGTGTGAGTCCTGGAGTCTGAAGCCTTGAGAACCGGGAGTTCTGAGGTCAAAGGGCAGCAGATGATGACAGTCCCAGCTCAAGAAGAGAGAGAATTCACCCTTCCTCCACCTTTTTGTCCTATTTGGGCCTCGGCAGATCAGGTGATACCCATCCACACTGGCGAACATGCATCTTCCTCAGTCAGTCCGCTCATGAAAACTCTGACCTCTTCTGGAAACACTCCCACAGACACACCCAGAAATACTGTTTTACCAACTGTCTGGGCATACCTTGCCCAGTCAAGTTGACACATAAAATTAACTCTCACAGTATCCATTCACAGATGAGGAAAGTGTGCTAGTGTTTTCTGAAACAAAGGCATGCATAATTCAACTAAACAAAAAGACCAAGTGGAGGGCTGGCATCGCCCAGGAACACAGACAATGGAATCCATCGCAATGGGAGGGAGGCAGAATACATGGGCATAGATGTCAGAGGAAAGCAACACTTTCCACACCCAAAACTACTTTAAGTGTAATACAATTAAAATGAGTTTTGGGGTATGTACATCATACCTCAACACAACTGTTTAAAAATATTTAAAATATTATTTAGTATTATTGAAAATTTTATGAACCTTATTTTACATGAAGGAGAAGAAGAAAAATTTTCCTGGTAAACCCATAAACAGGGAGATAGGCAAATACAAGAGAGTGGCCGGGGTGAGAAGGCCATCATCCTATCTGAGCTCAACTGAATATAAAATGACAGTAACCCGGATGGTGTGGGACTGCTTTAAGAGTAGACATGCAGATCAATAGAACAGAACAAAGACCCAAAATGTCAACCCCCAAATATACTTTGACAAAGGCACAAAGCAATTAAATGGATAAAGGATAGTATTTTCAGCTATCCTTTATATGGATAAATGGTGCTAGAACATTGGATGTGTATATGTTCTCCCCCATCCCCAAGAGATCCTATAGATCTTAAACCTTACACAAAAATTAACTCAAGGAATCATAGATCTACATGTAAAATGCAAAGCTGCAAAACGCCTAGAAGAAAACATCAGAGAAAATCTACATGACCTTGGGTTTCATGGGGAGTTTTACGTGCTATACCAAAAGCATAATCCATAAAACACGGTCATGGGCAAACGTCTCAGTGGTATAACTCTTGAGATACCCAGCGAGCCCAAGAGAGAAGCACAAAGATGAATAGAGATAAAAAGGAAAAGAGGATGAAGAAAGTTGATGAATGAGAAGGGGAGCAACCTCTACAAGACCCCTTTCCCTTCAAATCGAGAATGACTTCCATCCAAGCAAGCCAAATCCTTGGCTTCCTGCAAGCCCAGCCTGATGAGACCTTTTCAGGCTACTGGATCCTATTTTCCTACTTATTTAAAAAAATTCTGCTGCAATTAAAGTCACTAATACATAATCACACACTTGATTATACTCTGCCCTCTTGTATTAGCTTCTAATTTTATGTAAGTGTTGTTTGCCAGAAATTTTGAAATTCTTTCATTTAGGATTTATGTTTCCATTGTTTTTAATCTCCCAAAGTGTAAAGCTCAGTACTCAGGCACCTGAAAGGAAAATACACACGCTTTAAAAAGGAAGTATATTAGTCTATTCTCACTCTGCTATAAGGACAAAGCCGAGACTGGGTAATTTCTAAAGGAAAAAGGTTGAATTGACTCACAGTTCTGCAGGGCTGGGGAGGCCTCAGGACACTTATGATCATGACAGAAGGGAAAGCAAACATGTCCTTCTTCACAAGGCGGCAGGAAAGAGAAGAATGAGTGCCCAGTGAAGGAGAAAGCCCCTTATAAAACCATCAGATCCCTTGAGAACTCACTCACTATCATGAGAACAGCATGGGGGAACCACTTCTGTGATTCAACTGTTTCCCACTGGGTCCCTCCCACAACACGTGGGGATTATGGGAACTACAATTCAAGATGAGATTTGTGTGGGAACACAGCCAAACCATATCAGGAAGAAAGAAAACTGAATAGAAAGGGATCTAGAATAGGAGATGGGAAGGAAGGAAAAGATTTCTGGGCTCTCATGCCATTGGAGAGGCCCCTCCATGAGGCCACAGGCTTCCAATCTGCAGAGCTGCCTTTTGTGAAATGAAGCACCAGTACTGCATGACCTATTTGTTAATTTCTAAATGGATTCCTTTTAGAAAGCAGGAGAGATGGTCATAAGAGGATACCTAGCTTTCTTTAATACATTCTTTAAATAAAAATAATTTTAACAAAGGCAGGTTATTTAAGTTCTTCTCTGTAGCCAGGGGTCAAGTTTAAAGCACAGGTGGAAAGAAGTACTTAGTATTTTTTCCTTTAAATGATTTTATAACCCCTATTATGTTCCAGAAATACAAAATAAATCAATTAATAGGTTTGAGGTAGGGAGAAAATTCACATAAGTCTGAACTAAGATGAGAGGAGATCATAGCAAGGAGAGAGTAGAAAGTTGGTTGGTTAGAAAAACAAGGATCACCTTACAGCTCCTCCCGAGAAGTCTTCATAGTGTCGTCTTACCTTGGGGCTTTCTTGATTGTATTGTGAAATTCTAGAGCAGCATGCATAACTATCACAAAAAGTTTAAAAAAATCAAAAGTCTAATCTTTTATAAGTGACTTTTATATTCCTTATTTTATTTTATTTTTTTTAGACAGGATCTCACTCTGTCACCCAGGCTGGAGTGCGGTTGTGCAATCACAGCTCACTGCAGCCTCATACTCCTGGGGTCCTGCCTCAGCCCCTCCCAAGTAGCTGAGACCACAGGTGTATGCCTCCACACCCAGCTAATTTTTAAATTTTTGTAGAGACCAAGGTCTCACTTTGTTACTCAGGCTGGTCTCAAACTTCTGGGCTTAAGCAATCCTTCCACCTCGGCCTCCCAAAATGCTGGGATTACAGGCATGAGCTACTGGGCCTGGCCAGCTTTTCGATGATTTCTGCCATTACTCCCCTTCCCCTCCTCTACCAGTAGTGAGCATGAACATAAAGCATGGCCTGGAATTCGGTGTGGTGGTTGATTTTACACATCAGCTTGACTGGGCCATGGAGTGCCCAGACATTGATTCAGACGTTATCCTGGGTGTGTCTGTGAGGGGTTTCTGGATGAAGTTAACATTGGAATGAGGACCCAGTGAAGCGGATTGCCTTCCCTTGCAGGCGTAGGCCTCATCCAATCAATGGAAAACCTGACTAGAACATACAGACTGAGTAAGAGGGAACTCCTTCCTGCCTGCTGAGCTGGGACATTGGTTTTTCTGTCCTTTGGACTTGGATTAAAATATTGGCTCTTCTTGGGTCTCAAGCCTGCCAGCTTTCAGACTGGAGGGGACACCACTGACGGTCCTGGTTCTCAGGACTTCGAGTCCGGCTGGAACTCCACATCAGCTCCCCTGGGGCCCAGCTTGCTGGCTGCAGACGCTGGGACTTTTCTGAAGAACTTTGACTAATACAGACTTCACTTTAGAGTGGCTAAAGGACAGGACTTTAAGAATAAGTTTCCCGAACTGATTCTGAGGTTTCTGGATTCCCACTCCCACCACTCCCTTTGCTTCTAGGCCTAGAACTAGACCCCAGTGCCAGCAGGTCCCTAAAGGTTAGGTACAGTGGGAGCCAGGAGGAGGTGTGCCACACTCCCAAAGAACGCCTGCGTTTTCTCATGTGTACAGAAAGAAACCTGGGAAATGGGTGTAGATGGACATCAAGAGTGTGAGATGATGCTGGGAGGAGCCTAGGGCCGGAGCAGGTTGAGTTCGTTGTGAGTCCGGCTCGCAGAGCTTCTGCATTTGATGCTGTAGCTAAGCAAGTTGGAAAGACTCTCACAGTCTGTTTGGTGATTGGCTGAAACATGGACCAAAAGATGACCTACAGCGTGCATATTGGAAATGCTGGACCAAATCTATATTTTCTAATTATGTTACAATAATAAAGCCAGCATCCATGTAACTAGAGCAAGGTTAAGAAACCAAAATTGTTGGCCAGGAGCGGTGGCTCATGCCTGTAATCCCAGCACTTTGGGAAGCTGAGGTGGGTGGATCACTTGGGGTCAGGAGTTCGAGACCAGCCTGGCCAACATGGTGAAACCCTGTTTCTGCTAAAAATACAAAAATTAGCCAGGCGTGGTGGCATGCATCTGTAGTCCCAGCTACTCAGGAGGCTGAGGAAGGAGAATTGCTTGAGCCCAGGAGGCAGAGGTTGCAGCGATCCGAGATCGCACCACTGTACTCCAGCCAGCCTGGCGACAGAACAAGACTCCGTCTAAAAAAAAAAAAAAAAAGAAAGAAAGAAACCAAAATTGTCAATATCTTAGTAGTCACTCATGTGCTTCTTTGGGAAGTACCAAAGACAGCAGCACTGCCTTGACTTTGTGACAATCTGTATTAGGCTGTTCTCATACTGCTAATGAAGACATATCTGAGTCTGGGTAATTTATAACGGACTCACAGCTTCACATGGCTGTGGAGGTCTCACAATCTTGGTGGAAGGTGAATGAGGAGTGAAGTTACATCTTACATGGTGGCAGGCAAGATAGCGTGTGCAGAGGAACTCTCAGATCTCCTGAGACTTAGTCACTATCACAAGAACAACACAGGAAAGATCTGCCCAAGGATTCAATCACTTCCCGCTGGGTCCCTCCCACAACACATGGGAATTATGGGAGGGAGCTACAATTCAAGAGATTTGGGTGGGGACACAGCCAAACCGTATCACAACCATTTCCTCACTTACCTTTATAATTTCACCAGTTATGTGTACGTTCTTGAACAACTTTTTTTTTTTTGAGACGGAGTCTTGCTCTGTAGCCCAGGCTGGAGTGCAGTGGTACCATCTTGGCTCACTGCAACCTGCGCCTCCCAGGCTCAAGTGATTCTCCTGCCTCAGCCTCCTGAGTAGCTGGGATTACAGGCTCACACCACCATGCCTGGCTAATTTTGTATTTTTAGTAGAGATGGGGTTTCACCATGTTGGTCAGGCTGGTCTTGAACTTCTGACCTCGTGATCCGCCTGCCTTGGACTCCCAAAGTGCTGAGATTACAAGCGTGAGCCACCATGCCCCACTTCTTGAACAACTTTATCTGGTTTTGATCTCATATAAATAATATCGTACTGTTAGTATTTATCCTTGACTTATTTCTGTCACTAAACACTATTTGTGAGGTTTATTCCTATTGATGTATAGCATTATAATTCACTAATTTCCACTGCAGAATAGTATTCTATTGTATAAATATTTATAATTTATCTATTTACTTTATTGGATATTTGAATCATTCTCCATTTTTATTGCCATGTTTGTACAGATCTGTATTTACATGTCTCCACATGTATGGATGCGTGATTACACGTGTTTACATGTGCAGGGGTTTGGTCTTGGACTTTTTGTGTATAAATTTCTGGGCTTGAGTTACTTAAAAGAAACGTGTATTTTTATAATCAGAAAGAATATTGCAAAAAGAAAAGAATCTTTCAAATTAGTGACGTCTCTGGGCCTCCCTGGGCTAAGTCTGTAACTAGAGTCCTGTGGTGCTCATGAAACTTGACGAAGGTGCCAGGAGCTGAGGGTGAGGAACGTCCATGACTGGAGGTGAGGAGATTGTCCTTGGGAAACAGACTGAAATGGGGACCTTTCAGTTTGGGATCACGTGCAGAGAAAGCAGAGGCAATCAGAGGAACCGATGTCGTGGTGGGTGTGCTCGGCAGGCCCTGGAGTTCTGGAGCTCTCAGAACTCCTCTTCCTCCACCCCCAGGTCAGCAGTCCTCTCCCATGCAGCTTGTCTAACACAGAACTCAGAATCGTCCCCAAACCAACTCTCCCCTCTGCATTTTCCTTCTTGTTGTTGGCACCATAATTATCTCCATTTCAGGCTCAGAAATGGAGCGCTCTTCGCTTCCCCTCCCCATCATTCCCTCCTCCCAGCAGTCACCAAGCCCTCCACGCTCCCTCTGCAGCAGCCCTCCCTGGAGGGCGTCTCCACCTGGAAGTTAGCTCTCACTATCACCTGCCTCCAGCCTTTCCCCCTTCATTCCAGTTTCCACACAAATGCCAAAGACTTTGTCATAGCCATCTCCTGCCCAGCGGCGTTCAGTGACTCCTTGTCCCTTGCAGAATCTGATTCTAATGACCTTAGGTGGACAACAAAGGCCCTGCGATATCCGACCCCAGCTTACTCCTACACAAACTCCATTTCTCAGCTGAAGTTGTCCACTTAACGAGTTTTTCCTGAATATTCTGAAGACCTTCAGGAAACGGGAGGAACAGACAGTCCTTATCATTGTTTGTCCTCACTCCTTCCTGTGCCCAGAACTCCCCCTCCTTGCTTTCTTTCTTGCTGAAATGCTGTGCCTCTGGACATAGCATCTTCCCCTGAAAGGCAATTGTCTCGGGGGTAACACTTGAGACTTAAAAACTTACCACAATCCAAGGAAGTGTTTATTCACGCAGCCACTGCTGTCACCAAGGTGCTGGGCCGAGGGGCAAACTTGAACTTGTTAACAGAATTTATTCCTGAAAGAGCTGCAATAGGCCAAAACATAATTGGCTCTCAAAAGTTTTCGAGAAGCATAATGAATGATGTTAAGAAGAATGTTGTTGTGTAACTTATGGAAGCAGAAGAACCCTTGAGCTTAGTAATATTCAGAGGCATGGAGTCTAGTCCAACAGTCTTAATTTGCAAATTTAAAAATCCAGGCTCAAAGTGTTCTCCAGCATGTCACAGCTTGTTTCAACGTGCAGCAGCATTAATCTCAACATTGTCTAAACTAGTCTTGTTCTAGAAGGCTACAACTTAGCAGAATGCATTAATATGCATTGGCTGGAAAGGAAGTAACCGTGACTTGAAGCAAAGAATTAGTATCAAGTTTATGTGAAGTCTAATGTTCAGGTAAAATTTAAATACATAAAAAAGGGACTTTTGGAATAAAATGACATCAAACGTGAGTGTGGCATGAAATTAAAATTAAACAAGATCTAGAAGATATCAGAGACAATCCAAGTGAGAAGTCAGTCACTTACAGAACCCTGACAAAGGTAAGATCCGTGAATTTAGCCAATTGCTAAGTACTGGGAGAAGGACGGAAGGGTTAACTTGAGAGAGTGCATGGTGTGTGCTGAAGAACAGCTTGAGCCCAAGGTGAGCTCTCTGAGATCTGTATCATGAAGCTGAGTGACAAGTGGAGAAATCATAAGGCCGAGCATTCGTTCTGGTCTTTCAAAGGAAACTGGACAGAAATAGCCTGGGTTTGAGGAAAACTAATTGGCGATGAAAGGTGGTGTTTTCTTTGTGACCCAGAAACAAAGTGTCAGAGTTTTCCCTGGAACATTACAACATTCCCAAGATCCCCAAAACTGCACATGTCAAAATCCTAAATAAAGAGCACACGGCTTTTTTCCTCTGACATCTGTGTATTGCTCTATCCAGGAGGTGGAAAAGTCCATCCCTGCTAACGTGCTCATGTCCTGGAGGGTGTGAAGGATGCTTCAGTACGCACAGCTGAATGGGGCCCACCGGCTGCTGGCCTCCCATGATGGGGGCCTGGTGGATGGGGGGGTTTCTGAGAAACCATTTCTGGCCAAAATCTATTAGCAGATTTATCACTTAGCTCATGAAGATGTTAGCAGGTGTTACAAAAACTAGATTGTGGTCCCGTGACTTTAGAAAATCCAACCACATCAGTTGCTTTGTTACATAATTTATTAGAACTTTCAATATAAAATTTGAAACAAACCCCAAGAAGAGAAAATGTGCATCTCCTGCAAAGAGATCCGACCCCAAAGCCTATTCCCCTGAGCACCATTCAGGGCGGGTTCCATAGAACGTCCTGCCAAGGGCCTTACTTAATGTAGGCCTTCATCCAAACACCTTGGGCAATTCCAATAAATCCAACCCACTGTTGACCGTTTTCAAAACACTATGCTCCCACTGCTTAAATCAATTCCGAAGGAGGAGCCACCGAGGTTCTTCAGAGCGCAGGACACTCATCTCAGTCAATCTATGCAAATAACCCTGTCTGCCAGGTAAGGATGAGAGAATGATCACCTGCGTCTCTTTCCGCTCTCTGCTGACGCAGGTGTCAACCTACAAGGACAAAGGGCATAGGAAAGGCGGGGACGGCAGGTGAGAGGGTTCAACACTACTGGCTCAGCAGCCTAGGAAGGAGACGAGGCGTCGCTAGTGTCTCAGCAGAGAAGGCAGCTACATCCTGGAGGCTTGCAGAAGGGCTCTCCAGAGAACAGTTGATGTGCAGGGCCTCTAAGGCCTGCAAAGGACCTGGATCCCGGGGCGTCCCCTTGAGGAAGAGGAGAAAGTGGGGATGAGACAAGGTAGGGTGACTCAAAGTCTTCACCTGGCCAGAGAGAGCCCCTGCTCCTGCCTGCACAGCAGGTGGCCATGCCCTTGGCCCCACTACAGGGAGGAGTGAGGACGGTGATTCTTTGGAGAACTGGAGGACTTGGTGATGTGGCTGGAGGGTGAGGCACGAGTTTTAAAACAAAGGGATTAAGCAAAATTCTGCAGTACTGACTAGGTGGGAGTCCTGCTCCCCTACCCTGCGTTCAGGAAGCTGACAGCAAGGCAGAAGACTAGGGGGTTCTACTCAAGGAAAATGGAATAGTTCTGAATAAGACTGGGCCTGGGATTCGGGGTATTTCTCACCAGGCCTCAGTGAGGCCCACCAGCTGACAAGTCCATCTCATCAACACAGCTGCTGTGTTTTCTATGGAGCTGATTTGGCTACATGATTGAATGTATCCAGGGGTCATCAAAAATTCTAGGAAAGCTTCTAATATAAAAGGGAATGCCTAAAACAAACAAATAGGGGAAGATAAAGAAAGAAATGACATTGGAAGGAAACAGAGGCAATGCAAAGAGCAGAAGAAAACTTAAAAAAAAAACCCAATAAATATTTTCAGGGACCTAAGAGAAGATGCTACACCCTCAAACAGAATACTATATATAAAAATGGAACAATTAGAGAATAAAAATAAATTTTGGAAATCAGATAAGGTAGGCAAAATTTAAAATTTAATAGAAAGGGTAAAGGATGATGTTCAGAAAATCTCCGAGAACGTGGAATTAAATCACAAAAGAAGAATAGGAGAGAAACTTTTTTTTTTTAAGTTAGGCAATCTAGGAGATCCAACACCCAACAAACTGCAGTTCTAGAAAAGAGTAAATCGAGAGGAGGATTTAGAGAGAATAAATTGGGAGGAGGATTTATCCCAGAACATTGCAGGAAAAGTCCCCAGACTGAAGGATGTGAGCTTTCATATGGAAAAGGCCTGCTGAATGCCCCACATAGTGAATCCAAACAACCGCACCAATGCATATGATCAAGAAATTTCAGAATCTCCAGGATACAGAGAGGATTTTGAAAGCTTCCAGAAAAAAAAATGGGTCATATAAAAATAATTCACAGGGCAGGGTATGGTGGTTCACGCCTGTAATCCCAGCACTTTGGGAAGCCGAGATAGGTGGATCACCTGAGGTCAGGTGTTTTAGACCAGCTTGGCCAACATGGTGAAACCCCATCTCTATTAAAAAATACAAAAATTAGTTGGGTGCAGTGGCAGGCGCCTGTAATCCCAGCTACTCTGGAGGCTGAGGTAAAAGAATCACTTAAGCCTGGGAGGCGGAGGTTGCAGCGAGCCAAGATTGTGCCATTGCACTCCAGCCTGGGAGACTGAGCAAGACTCTGTCTCAAAATAATAATAAAATAATAATAATAATAATAATAATAATAATAATAATAATTCACCTACAAATAAAGGAATCATCAGAGTCTTCTCTGAGCAACACTGGAAGCTGGAAGATGCTACAACAAGCCTTTAAAATTTGGAGGGAAAAGTGCCATTCAACCTAAAATATTCTACTTGTTAACAACACACCAGGGATTTGGTCTGGGTCCTGCTACTCCCAGCACAGAAAGCCAATCACTGAGACAACAAGTATTGCCAGGGAAGAAGGCTCTAACTGGGTGCTACAGCTGAGGAGATGGGAGCTCAGTCTCAAATCTATCTCCTTGATTGACTAAAATTGAGGGCTTACATAGCAGGGAAAGAATGTAACTACAGGCAGCTAAACAGGAATTGGGATAGGTAAGGAGATGAAAAAGAATGAGGGGTCTGGCTTTTCATTGTCTGGATGTGGTGATCTGGTGAGTTTCAGTTCCTTGATACTATCTGGGAGGCCTGAGAGTTGGCTTCCTGGGGAAGGAACTCAGATAAGGTGGATGGAAGTTGTCAATTATAAAGGTAATTGACTGTGAGGGTGGATTTCTATGTTCACTTTAAAACGCTGTAAACTTCAGTTCTCTGAGGCAATTGAGTGTGGTTCAGACCCAGGAAAAAGTATCAGTCAAGTGAGAGGGTACAATAATGGCATTTTTAAGTGTGCATGACTTTAATAGGTTACTTTACATGGCCCTTTCCTAGGAAACTGCTGGAGGGTACACTCTAGCAAAACTGGAGAGTAAACCAAGAAAGAGGAAGACAAATTATCCAGGAAATGGGATCCCAAAGACAAGAGAGTCAAGCACATCAAGATTATAGCAAGGAGAGACTTCCCATACCAACAGCCAGGAATCCAGGCTGAAGCAGGAGGATGGAAATCTTTATGAAAAACAAGAAACTGGTATGTTTGTGTGCGTGGAAATGTATTGATAAACAGGTGATGGATTGGAGAACTGGGGTAAATATTTTTTAAAGGTTACAGGAAAAAAGACAATTGAGAAAATATGACAATCAGCTTCCGGAAAAAGGAAGGTACACGGAAGAAAAGAGGTATGGACTTGATTTGCTACCTTGGTTCAATCTGGTTTTAATGAGATAAATGCTAATGTCTGACAACAGCTATGATTACAACCCTGGGAAGGTGAGAGAGGGGATGTGTATGTGTCTGATGATGGGGAGGGCTAAGCTCGCCTCACTGTGGTGGGAGGAAAATGAAGGATGCCTAAGAATGATCTGTTGAGCAAGAGCAGTGGACACTGTTGATTTAGATGCTCGGAGGGAAATCCGGGGAATGGCCGCAGCTCTGAAGTTGGTTGCCTTTGGGGAGCGAGACTGATGGGTGCAGAGGGATGGGCCAGAGACTGCTGCTGCTTTACATTCTGGGCCTTTAGTATTCTTTGGATTTTAAAATTATGCTTATGTGTGATTTTGTTTAAAAATGAAAATGAAAATGAAGACATATGTATCTAAAGCTACCCAAGTTGCATTTCTTTATGGTTACTCCTTAAACCCCTCAAGACTTTTCAGGCTGTTTGCAGAAAGCACACTGCTCGTGTCTTCCTGCCATCAGCAGATGCTGGGATGAACGATTAATACTCCAAGTGGAGCCTCCCTTCGTTCCGAAGCAAGGCTCTTCAAACTGGAGGCACACAGGCAGGAAGGCTCGAGGGATCCATCTTCAAGCTTCTGTTCCTCATTCTCTCCCAGGAGCGGGCTGGCCTGGGAGCACCCCTGTTGCAGGGATCACAGCCTTCCCTTGCCTCTCTGTGTTCACCTGAGGTCAAACCCCAGAGCCATCAGACAAGGCTACAAGGCTGGCTTGTATACCTTTCCTTTCAAGACACTCCGAAAGCTGTGGCAGGACTTGTGCTCTCCCTGCCTCAGTCACGCTTCTGTTGGAGGAGGGCTACTTTAGCCTGTGTCAGGACATTCTGAATGTAGGTATGCTGCTGAGGGACAGCAGGAAGGGTGATGGTATTTGTGTGATGCCTTTCCCACCTCCTTCCCTAAATTATTGTTTGAGGAAGAATCCCCCGTGAGCAGAGCACCAGTGAGAAAGGCTGGGGCCCTGGCTCTGCGTGCACCCACGGGCGCTGGGCTCCTTCCTGACCCGGTGTTCCATGGGGATTAGGATTAGACAGCAGCAGTGCTGTCAGGGACGCATCACTGACTTGTTTATTTGAATATTGAATGGAAAAATAAAGTTAGTTTTTTTAATAGCAAAAAGTAAGTCTGGGTTGGTTGATTTGACAATGAGGACTCCACCAATTTGTTTTTATGGGAACATTTTGCATAATAATAGAAACTATTTCTGTGGCTCCAGTTTTGACAAAATGTTTTTCAAGCCCATAAGACAAAAAGCATTCTTTCTTTTACTTTTCTTTTTTTTTGTTTTTTTTTTGAGACAGGGTCTCACTTTATCACCTAGGCTGGAGTGCAGTGACGTGATCTCGGCTCACTGCAACCTCCGCCTACCGGATTCAAGTGATTCTCAGGCCTCAGTCTCCAGAGTAGCTGAGATTACAGGTGAGCGCCACCACGCCTGACCAATTTTTGTATTTTTGTATTTTCAATACAACGGGGTTTCACCATGTTGGCCAGGCTGGTCTCGAACTCCTTCCTGACCTCAAGTGATCTGTCTGCCCTGGCCTCCCAAAGTGCTGGGATTAGAGGTGTGAGCCGCGTACCTGGCCTAAAAAGCATTCTTTCAAAAACATTCTTTGGGAAAAGGCTTATTGACATGATTCGTGTTTCCATTTTCTCAATCCTTTCTGAGCATAAGCAGCTAGACAGGGGCCTTAAATAAGAGAGTAAAAGGTAAAAATTAATATTCATTTGATAAATCTTGGTAAGGCCTTTTTACGATGATTCCGAGAAGTGGAGAACATGAGTGACTCAGCCCTGGGGAAAGGATGGGTGTCCAACCTTTCGCTTCCCTGGGCCACACTGAAAGAAGAAGAATTGTCTTGGGTCACACGTGAAACACACAAACACTCACGATAGCTGATGAGTTAAAAAAAAAAAAAAGGTCTGTGCATAATTTTCGTGGTATCCACCACCACAGATAAGCAAAAGAGTCCTTGCATTCCAAGGGTTGGACACGGGTGAAACTTGAAACCATCAATTTCAAATTCTTTACTCCTCAGTAAAATTGAAGGCAGATGTACTTGAGTTGTCTTTGGATAGAACTGAAGTGGTGATTGCTAATGGTTCCCCATGTGATTTCTAGCACATCACTCGGAAGAAGTTGGAAGAACCAGTGACATCGTTCCATCAAAGCTGCCTCCATTTCCATCTCCTTGTTTATGTGGGTAAGTGGTCTTGACATTTATATCTATACAAATAAAAAAAAAGCAGGAATAAAATTCATGTTGAACTCTGGCTCATTCTACAGAAAAATAATATTCATCTATGGATACTTAAAATAATAAGCGAGACTTAAAAGTAAATAACAGTCTTACTCATCTCATTAATGGACTTATTGCCTATAAAATATTATCTTAATGTTTATAAAAACTAAGGCATTGAAGAATAATTTGTGGTCAGTGGAAATAAAAACATCTATAATTTCTGTATATTTATACATATCCTTTTTACAGAAAAGTATGATAGGGTAATCAATAAATGATTTTCAAATATAAACATGTATTACATTAGAATAAAATCCTGTGGAGGAGATGGAATAGAAACACCGACTCAGAGATTAAAAAACAGTATGAAATTTTTGACTCTTAAGAAAGAAATGGTTCTTGTATTTTAAATATGGGTGATCATAGCTATCAAATGGTGCTGATGTTAAATGGTTAGTGCATTTAAGACACTCATGTAATTATTTTGCATAAAATTTTCTTTTGCATACATTTAAAATAACAAAAATTTTAGATGACAGCTTGTGGCAGGCCAGGCGTCACTAACACAGGCCTCCATAACAACTGTCTCGGCACTGACTGACTGGTTCAGTCAAACATTAAAAGCTGAGAGAGCCAGTGCCCTCATACAAAGGCTGGAGTGTAACAAAAGCCCACCAAGAGTTTTGCCTAGACCTTTCCTGGGCCTTAAATCATGACAAAATAATGAGGGAATTCTTAACAGAAACCGTTTAGGATTAAACAAGTTTTATTGGTGGTCTGAAAAAACTCCCCAGGCCTCCACAAACAAGTTTATTGGGGGTCTGAAGAAACTCCCCAAACCTCCGTAATTTAGCAGGAGACAAGATAACGGCAATCATCCCAGCACCTGGACCCATTTAGATTAAGTAAGTTTACTGAGGCTTCAGTGGAAGGTCTTAAAGACTCAAACCTTAGTTACAGATTAAAAGAAGTTAATCACTCATGTCTTTAGATAAATACACACTTACATGTATACATATAGCTTAGAAGGTATATAAGCTCTGGAAAACTCTGTAATTTTGAGTTGGTCTGGAGATAATTTCCAGGCCTTCTCCCTGTAACTGGTTACAGAAATTAAAACTCCCTTCTCTCCCAGTTCATCTGCATCTCATTATTGGGCTGCAGGAATTAGCAGCCTGACCCTCGGTTTGGTCCAGGAACAAACTTAAAAACGTGGGAGCAGATACATGGTTTTTAAAAATCCTCTAAGGGGATTACATAAACAAAAATGTTTGAAGAGTATAATTCTAAACTGATCTTTTACCTTTTCAGATCATGTTCAGGTTACCAATTGCTGTGTAAGAAATATAGAATGGCATAAAACAACAAGTACATATTTTATTGTAGATAGTTATTATAAGTATTTTTTTCTTATAGTTCTACAGTTCTGGGGGGAGGTGGTCACTGGCCTCAGCCGGGTGTTCTTGCTCAGGTCTTTTAGGCAGGTGTGGTCAGGTGGTGGCCGGGGCTGGAGGCATCTCAAAGACTTCCTCACACAGGCGTCTGATGCGGGGATGGCAGCTATTGGTGGCAACCCCTACTCATGGTGTCTTTCTGCAGCCTGGGCTTCCTCACAAAATGGTGGCTATATACCAAATAAACGATTTTTGGAATGTCCAGAGAAAGAGAACCAGGCAGAGGTCATATTACCTTTTAAGACCTAGTCTTGGAAGGCACAGAGGGTCACTTCCTTTCGTTGCATCTGTGAAAGGGAAATAAATCTTGGGGCCTCAAAATCACTAAGCTAAAGGGAAAAGTCAAGCTGGAAACTGTGTAGGGCAAACCTGCCTCCCTGTCTATTTAAAGTCATCCCTTTGCTCACTGGAATAAATGCATATCTGACTGCTTCCTTTGGAGAAGCTCATCAGAAACTCAAAAGATGCGACCATTTGTCTCTTATCTATCTATGACCCGGAAGCCCCCTCCCCGCTTCGAGTCATCCCGCATTTGCTTTGAGTTGTCTCGCCTTTCTGGACCGAACCAATGTTCCTCTTATGAATGTGGGTTGATGTCTCCCGTCTCCCTAAAACATATAAAACCAAACTGTGCTCTGATGACCTTGGGCACATGTCATCAGGACCTCCTGAGGCTGTGTCATGGACGCACATCCTCAACCTGGGCAAAATAAATTTTCTAAATTAACGGAGACCTGTCTCCAATATTTGGGGTTCACACATCCTAGTGGAGGCAGTCATGAAGTCCAGCTCGGCTTCAAGGGCAAAAGACAGAGACGCCTTGAGCCTGTTGCAGGAGTGGTGGCAAGGTTCTGGAAGAGCATGTGGGGCCAGAAATACTTCTGCAGCCACACATATATAAACGGCCACAGATCACTGTAGGGAGAAGGAAAACAAATGCCTCCTATGGACTGATTCCCTCGTGGCAGAAAATGAAATGGAAAAAGACCTCTGCTCCACGCTGGATATGTCTCAGCTTGATTTTCAAGAGCTGCGCATCTAGGGCAGGAGAGGGGGTTATAGATTGCGGAATGGAGTTGAGAGGATCCCTTCTTTTGCTTCCAGTGAGACTGAGCGCCAGGTTTTGCAAACGCTCACTTGCACCTCACAGCGAACAGCAGAGAAAGGGGTAAGATGCCAACAGGCGCAATCGCTACCACCGCTGTCACCAGCTTTGTGTCTAACATTGCTTCTGTGGGGTTAGCGTAGGGCAGGAAACTGTCTTGGTGGAAAATATTTGAAATCAAGTAGGACTTTTCCTTCAACACTGAGGCCTTCCGCTTCTTTTGGTATCTAATTGCCTCCATTCACCTCCCCCAGCCCCCAGTGATTTTCACTTAGCTGGAAAATGTCAGTTAAAATTCACACCCTTACTATAGTGAAAGAGATGTAAAAAATAGAAATGGCGTTCTTTCCCGACACTGTCACCGTCTCTTACATGTGGCTTCCAGTAAGAGTGTTTTTTTCTTTCTATTTCACTGATGATTTGGCTGTGGAATCTCAGAACTCTTGGGCTCTTGCCTATAACTAAGAATATAAAGGCCTTCCACGGAAAATGTTGAAGTATATAAAAATCTTCAATATATGCTATTTTTGGATTGCATATCAACATAAGATTTAGGATTCAAGTGCCTCGCTTTCTCTATCTAGATGTTACCAAAAGACGACCACCTTCCTAGGCTGAAACGTGTGGAAATGGCCCACGGCATCTTCACTATTTCCAGAACGTGGCTTCTTTGTCCACAATGACCAAGCACTAGGCGTGAAGGTGTAACCTTCAATTGTGAGATTGAAGAATGCCATCAGCTGTGTGTATGTTTCCAGTAACTAGAAGATTTCCCCACAAAAAAGCTTCCTGCATAAGGCGGGGTGGGGTACAGAACTCCTGAACTGTATCCTTGGCATTTATAACCTCGAAACTCATTTCACCTTGTCATTCCACTTATTCTTAGGATAATCATTTCAAGAGCAGAACTTTTTTTGTTTTGTTTTGAGTGGGACAGGGTCTCACTCTATGACCCAGACTGGAGTGCAGCGGTACAATCAGGGCTCACTGCAGCCTCAACTTCTCCGGGCTCAGGTCATCCTCCTACCTCAGCCTCTTGAGTAGCTGGGACTCCAAGCACACACCACCATGCCTGGCTAATTTTTGTATTTTTTTTGTAGAGACAGGATTTTACCAGGTTCTCCAGGCTATTCTCAAACTCGCCCAGGATTGCTCAAGCAATCCTCCCACTTCAGCCTCCTGAAGTGCTGGGATTGCAGGCATGAGCCACCAGGCCTGGCACAAAACATTTAATAGTATGGTTTTCTGGCCAGGCGCGGTGGCTCATGCCTGTAATCCCAGCACTTTGGGAGGCCGGGGTGGGTGGATCACGAGGTCAGGAGATCGAGACTATCCTGGCTAACACGGTGAAACCCCATCTCTACCAAAAATACAAAAAATTAGCTGGGTGTGGCGGTGGGCACCTGTAGTCCCAGCTACTAGGGAGGCTGAGGCAGGAGAAAGGCGTGAACCTGGGAGGCGGAGCTTGCAGTAAGACAAGATCGCGCCACTGCACTCCAGCCTGGGCGACAGAGTGAGACCCCGTCTCAAAAAAAAAGTATGGTTTTCTACATAGAAATATATACATTCTGTTTACATATGTATATACATTTTATAATGGCAAGGAGAATTTGGGCATCTCTGATAGACTATATATGACAAAATAATATATATCATATTTAATAATATAATATAAATTATATATAATATAAATATAATAAAAATACATATCTTCTAGATATGCCAAAATTCTCCCTGCCATTGTAGAAGCAGAAATAGTATATTATTATCTACATCAGCTCAAGTTCCCACGGATAGGTGTTTCAATCAGCTGGGATAATACTTGGAAAAAGTAAAAGGCTCTAATGAGTTATGATATCCACAATATGTGATCACTTAATATGCTAGTTTCTTGGGTTAAAAAAACCAAGTTAATTGTGATCTAGTAGATAAGTTTGAAATATCTTGGCTATAACTAAAAAAGACACATATAAACCATTGACATCTAGACATTTCAGCAGCTGGAGGGAATGCCAGCATAATTCCTAAATCGAGAGTTTTAGTGACAAAGCAAGATATGCCTGGAGGAGTTGCATGGCCAAAATTATCTCTGCCATTTCCACCAAATGTTTCTGCAGAGCATTTAAAATGGTGTCTGCAGTAGGAAGTTAGCCATTTCTTAAAGAGGCATTTCCTACTTGTGAGACCTACGGGATATAGCACTTGCTCGTGATTATGGGGTGTCTAGGCGGATTTCCATCAGCAGTGAAGGAATCCAGGACACCTGGCCTGGTCCTGATTCCATTCCATTCCATAGCCCAGCGTTTTTCATAAAAATACCTGTGATGGCCAGCCTCCAAGATGGCGTCCCTGTCTCCTGCTGTTCACAGCCCACACCCTACATACCAGGGTTGGTCCGTGCGACCAACAGTGATGGCAGGTCACTTCTAAGATTAGGTTATAAAAGAGTACAGGTTGGGCACAGTGGCTCATGCCCGTAATCCCAGCACTTTGGGAGACTGAGTTGGGAGGATCGCTTGAGCCCAGGAATTCAAGACCAGCCTGGGCAACATGGTGAGACCTTATCTCCACAAAAAATTTTAAAACTTAGCCAGGCCGGGAAGTTGAGGCTGCAGTGAGCTGTGATTGTACCATTGCATTCTGTCAAGGGCGACAGAGTGAGACCCTGTCTCAAAAAAAAAAAAAAAGATGGATGAACTATAAAGGAAGAAAAAGTTCTTTGCTTTCACAACACACACACACACACACACACACACACACACACACACACACCCACCCCCTAGGCATGTTTCCTCAGGGAAGCTGCATGAATCAACTCTATTGTGGTCTGTGGACTGGAATATAAGCATGGGCTTGTGGCACAGGTGAGTCTGGAAAGACTGAGCCCAGATTCACCTGGACCTCTAAGGCCTAGAACACTCACGTGAGAACCTCAACTAGCTACTGTGCCAACCGTTACATGTCTGAAGCAAGGTCGAATCCAAACTCAGGATGAATCACCCGTGGTCCACATTCTTGCAGCACAGTCTTTACTCCTGTGTGGCACACAGGCTGACTTGCACGGTGCTCAGTTGTGGTGGCATCTCTCCCCTCACCTGAGCTCCTTATGCTCATCTTACACCAGCACCCTGGGTGCTCAGTGTTTGCTGGGCTCCAGGACTCATTTGAATGTCACCTCAGGTCATGGCAAAAATCTCAGGTGGGCCGTGCAGCTACAATTCGGATGGAAAGGTTCTTGAGGAGTGAACTGGAGCTTGAGCTTCCATCTCGTGCAGGAAGCTCTTCCTCTGCAGCATCCCTGATGCAGGACCCTGTGGCCCCTCCTGGAGCCTGTCTAGGGCAGGAACTCAGTGCTCATGAAGGTCTGATCCAGTCCAGCGCATTTATTCACACACTCAACACATATGTATTGCCTGCTTACCACGTGCCAGGCACTGTGCTAGACCCTGGGATATGGCAGCCTGTTAGGCAGACCAAACTGCTGTCACCTGTTAACCCCAGTCAGGTGTGGAACTTCATTGCTGTGGCTCATCTGTGTCCCCCAACACTCATGTGTTGAAAATTTGATCCCCAGTGAAGCAGTGTTGAGAGGCAGGACTTTTAAGAGCTGATTAGGTCATGGGGACTCTGTTGTTATTGTGGGACTCTGTTGTATTAGTGGAGGGTGGGTTATCCAAGCAAGTTTGACTTGAATTCACCCTCTCTTGCTCTCCTACTGTATAAGCCCTTTCTCACATTGCTATAAAGAACTACCTGAGACTGGGTAATTTATAAAGAAAAGATGTTTAATTGGCACATGGTTCCACAGAAAGCACGGCTGGGGAGGCCTCAGGAAGCTTATAATCATGGCAGGAGGTGAAGGGGAAGCTGGCATGTCCTATATGGCTGGAACAGGAGGAAGAGAGCGAAGGGGGAGGTGCTACACACTTTTACACAACCAGATCTTGTGAGAACTCACTATCACAAGAACAGCAAGGAGGAAATCCACCCCCATCACCCAATCACCTCTCACCTGACCCCTCCTCCAACACTGAGGATTACAATTCAACATGAGGTTCGGGTGGGGACACAGATCCAAACCATATCATCCACCTTCTGCATGGGAGGACACAACCCTCACCAGATGCTGGTGCCATGCTCTTGAACTTCCCAGCCTCCAGAACCATAAGCCAAATAAATTTCTGTTCATTACAAATTACCCCATCTGTGGTATTCTCTTATAGCAACATAAAGTGGACAAGATGCTCATTACAAATGCTTAATTTGGGAGAGGAACATCTTCTGTAGTTGAGGGAACTCCCGGCTTCCATGCTTCCTCGTGGCAGTGGAAGATAGCCCATCACATTCCTGATCTTCACTTTAAAAAGTGGCAGGTGCTCAGGTCACCCACATGAGAACCTACAATGCCTGAGGCATTGGGAACTGCCCACCCTTCCTCTAATGTAAGCCCCAAAGTGTCACAATCTGCAGAAACATTCAGGACTTAAGACGCACACTGCACTGTGTATGGATGTCAGGCCAGGTCTTTCCCATTACTCAGGGATCTTCATGACAACTCGCTGTGAGAAGCCACTTTCAATGTCCTCACTGACTGTGCAGGCTTGGTTGCATTTCCCTATGAGCAGGGGCAGTCATATGCATTCGTTCTCAGGAAGAACACAGCCTGCATTAGTTTTCTGTCACTGCCATTATAAATCACCACAAACTGAGCAGCTTAGAATGACACAAATTCAGTGTCTTACAGTTCTGTAGATCGGGAGCCTGACACAGGTCTCGCAGGGTGTGGGCAGGGCTGTGCTCCTCCTGGAGGCTCTAGGAGGGAACTTGTTTCCTTGCCTTTTCCGGCTTCTAGAGGCCGCCTCCCTCCATCTACAAAGCCAACAGTGTTGCAGTCTCTGACCCTTCCTCTGTAGTCTGCTCTAATTATGGACGAAAAAGGTCCTTTGTTTTTAAAGACTCCTGTGATTAGACTCAGCCTGCCTGATAATCCAAGAGAATCTCCCCAACCCAAATCTGTGCCCTTAGTCTCAGTTGCAAAGTCCTTTTGTCATGTGAGGGGAACACATCAGGAGGTTCTGCAGATGAAGGCATGGACATCTTTGGGCGGATACTTCTGTCTGCCACACATGGTTGTTTTCCCACCTCTCTCACTTGTCTCTGCAGCTTCACTGCTCAGGTTTTACTCCAGAATCCAATTTACTCCTAAATCCAAATTCAGGAAGTTTCTAAAGGATCACTTTCCCTGCACGGCATGGCTGCTTTGCTCCTGTATGTCCTGCGAGCCCATGCTGGTCTCCCTCCTCTTCTATCACCATTGTGTTGCCTCCTCAGGCTTCTGCCCCTGAAATTCCCATCCTTTCCTTGTCCAATGATCGGCCAGAAGCCAGAGCCGCTCACTGGGCTCTGCTCCTCCAGCTCAGTGTTTTGGTGCCACTCACCTGCCGTTGTGTGTTTCACTGTGTCCTGCACTCCCAATGGCTCCATTGAGGCAATTCTTGCTTCCTGCCACGTAATCATGGGTTTCAAGGCTGAGAACTCACATTCTTTCTCTCAACATAGCATGGGGCCCATAAATCCCTGATACTTGCTTTACTTTTTGACTGACTAACCAAAAACATGATGAGAAGAGGACAAAAGACCTGGGGTGGAGATTCTGAGGACCAGGAATCAGGTTATGTAGGGGCTGCCTTAATGTTCATTCCTCATTCAGTCAATCAGTGCTTGTGGTTAATTTTAGTACAAAAAATATTGGTTGATTATAAAATAATGCAGGTTAAATAACTTTTTTTTTTTGAGACAGGGTCTCACTTTATCACACAGACTGGAGTGCAGTGGCATGATCATGGCTCACTGCAGCCTCCACCTCCCAGGGCTCAAGTGATCCTCCCATCTCAGCATCCCAAGTAGCTAGGACTACAGGCATGCCACCATGCCTGGCTTTTTTTTTTTTTTTTAAATAGAGATGGGGTCTCATTTTGTTGTCCAGGCTGGTCTCCAACTCTTGGGCTCAAGTGATTCTCCTGCCTTGGCCTCTCAAAGTGCTGGGATTACAGGTGTGAACCACTGTGCCCAGCCAGGAATTTTTAGTAAACATTAAAATTGAAAAAAATCACCCATAGTCACAGCAAAGGGACCACTATTAGTTTTTCTTTCTTTCTTTTTTTTTTTTTTTTGAGACAGAATTTTGCTGTTGTTGCCCAGGCTGGAGTGCAATGGCGCAATCTTGGCTCACTGCAACCTCTGCCTCCAGGTTCAAGCGATTCTCCTGCCTCAGCCTCCTGAGTAGCTGGGATTACAGGCATGCGTCAGCATGCCCGGCTGATTTTGTATTTTTAGTAGAGATGGAGTTTCTCCATGTTGGTCAGGCTGGTCTCAAACTCCTGACCTCAGGTGATTCGCCCGCCCGCCTTGGCCTCCCAAAGTGCTGAGATTACAGGCATAAGCCACCGCGCCCCGCCACTATTAGTTTTTAAAAATGTTTTCCTCCAGCCATATCTTGCTCCTACCCACATGTGCCCTCTCTGTATTATACACAGAAAAAGATGTGCATTTATTTAACAAAAACAGAATTAGACCATTTCATGGGTAATTAATGAAATGAAAGGTAGAATAATGTATAAGAGAGTGCTATTGCAAGATATTTTAAAACTGAAAATGTGTATTTTGCAAAGGGAAAAAGTTCTGAGAAAGAGAAAGTTGAATTATTTTTGAGTCCCTAGGATGACAATAGAAACGTGTGGTCAGCCCGGGCGCAGTGGCTCACGCCTGGAATCCCAGCACTTCGGGAGGGGGAGGCGGGTGGATCACCTGAGGTCAGGAGTTCAAGACCAGCCTGGCCAACATGGCGAAACCATGTTAGCCGGGTGTGGTGCCGCGTGCCTATAATCCCAGCTACTCGGGAGGCTGAGACAGGAGAATTGCTTGAACCCAGGAGTCAGAGGTTGCATTGAGCCGAGATAGTGCCATTGCACTCTAGCCTGGGTGACATAGCAAGACTCTGTTGCCAAAAAAAAAAAAAAAAAAAAAAGAAAGAAATGTGTGGTTAATGAGACATTCAACTTTGGGGTACATTGCAACGTGGTCATGACGACAGTTACTAAAATCCTAAGAGAAATAATCCAAATCAAGTATGGAAACAAATTAGCCTAATATGCTGAGTTCGTGCAGACAATACTTACCTTCAGTTTAGTAACGTGGTCTACTTTGCAACAGCTTCTAAGAGTTGTGAAGTATGGCTTTTTTCTTCCTTTCCTCCCAGAAACTGCCTATATGATTGCTTACTGAGTCAGTCCTCTGGGGAATGTCTTCATTTTACTCAGCCCTTTTGATATAGCGCTCCATAAAAAAGCAGCAGGGACAACCTGTCCCTCTATAACAAACGGGGTAAGCACTGGCGGAGGTACCTCTGATGCACACTATTCTATTTGTTTCCTTAGTTATAATATTTAGGTTGGTGCAAAATTATTTGTGGTGTTTGCCATTAAAAGTGATGGCAAAAACTACAAATAATTTTGCACCAACTTAATAATTACTACGAATAATTTCAGTTGCTGCAAAATGATTGTGATAAAACAAGTTGTGATTAAAATTTTATAATGTGAAGTTTGGGTGCCGTAATTTTGACAACTTTACCTTGACACAGTATTATTAAATCAATAATAATAACAACAAATGTGTAACCTATAAACGAGAAACATTAAAAGAAATGTGGCTGCTAAATAGTTTGGTTCCATCACTCTCCTGCGCAAAGCTCTCCAAGGTCCCAGTTTACACAAAGTAAAGGCCAAAGCTCTTAGCGCGGCCTGTGAGGTTGGGTGTGATGGGCCTCCCCCATCCTGTCCCTTCTCCTCTCCTCACACTGGGCCCCTGGCTGCCTTGCTCAGGCCCACTGTCCCCCACCAAGCCCCATCGCTCCCCCACCACCCACCGCTCTCCCCCAGCCCTCTCCCCCACCAGCCCCCACCCCCCCACCTCCCCCCACCAGCCCTCCCCAACCCCCGTACCAGCCCCCACCGTCCCCCCACCACCCCCCAACCCCCTCCCCTCCCCCCATCAGCCCCCACCACTTCCCACCAGCCCTCCCCCACTCCCCGCCAGCCCCCACTGCCCCCACCAGCTCCCAGCCCCCTCCACCCCCTCCACCCCCCCACCCCCGTCACCACTCCCACCGCCCCTCACGGGATTTCCCTGGATTGCTGCTGCCGCCAGGCCTTTGCACGGGCTGCACCCACTGCCCGATTCCCCTTCCCGCAGATTCTGCGTGTTCGGCTGCTCCTGTTGTCCACGGTGCTCTCATGGAGCCTGGGGTACAAGTCAGGGCCCCGTCAGGAGACAGAACCCCCCCAAGCTCTCACAGAGAGAGTAAGCTTGCTAACTAGCTAGAATGTGTTAACTGGGGAGCTGAACAAACAGCACTCCAAGCTGTTACAGAGGCAGTGCCGCAGGCAGCATGCCCCCCAGGATGAGGGAGCAGAGGGGAAAGGCGGGAATGACTGAAGCTCAGAAGCTGGAGGAGGGTCCCCGCGCCTGGGAGGCTGAGCCTCTATGCAGGGGCCGCAGGCTCAGGGACGGGGGGCATCAGGCTGGTCCTCTGAGTGTGGGGAAAGGCGCAGTCTGGATTCGGGCGCAGCCACAGGGCGGCCAGGGTGAAGAAGTGCTGGGCGGGGCGGCTGGGACCCCCAGGTGGACGGGAAGTCCCCGGGAAGCACACGGGCTGCGGCCGCTCCCATCCTCCCGCCGCCCCCCTGCGGCTGCTCTCTCACGCCCCCCACTGGCCATGCTAACCCGGAGTCGGCTGGGCTCTGCAGGGTCCCGGCAACCGGAGGTTGAGGACAAGACGGAAGACAACACCTTCATACTTCATAACTGGTCACCTAGGTTCTCTCTCCTCTTTCCCTGCTTTAATTGTCTTCGAATGCATATGAGACACACTCATGGTCTGTCTCCCATTGCTGGAATGCAAGTTCCACAGGGGCAGGGATCCCGGCTGTTTCATCCCAGTGTCTGAAGCACCTAGAGCCACGCCTGGCGTAGTCCCATGCATGTTTGCCGAATAAATTAATACATCAGTGTAACTCCATCGACACATCAGAGACTTTCAGTGGCAAGAGGTATCCCCTTGTTTTTGCAGGAGCAGCTCGCTAGGGTGGATGTTTTGTTCCTGTAGACAATAGATTATACAACAAAAATAATTAGCAGGGAGAGTCCTGCTTTTTACCTCTTGGCCTGTGTGAGCTGGCATTGCCCTGCAGCAAACGCGGTTTGCAGGGAGACCACTCAAGGGCATCTACTTGTTTGGGGATGATTCTCTAAAAGTCATTGTCAGGTACAAAGCCAGGACTTGACAAACTTGTCCAAAAATTTCCTTCCCAGTCAAGATATTTTTAGATTGAACCAACTTAACTGGTTTGGATTAAATTTAAACTTGAAATTTTCACTCTTTAAAATATTTTACTTCAGGCAATTAAAGTTTCAGTTGACATTTTTTAAGAGTCTTTTTTTTTCCTACCCTGGGAGGCTTTGGCGAATTCTGGTAAAATTACAACATTAAGAATGGCCTTGTCCTTTTCTCTGCCTGACTTGCTTCCATAGGATTTTTGAAACTTCAAATATTGAAGAATTGTGTGTTTAAGAACTTTCTCTCAGAACTGATGAAACTTATTTAGAGCTTATTTAGAAGATTTTTGTAAAATAAAACTTACAGCGTTGTCCCCTAGGTGGAGAATTACTTAAAACTAAGACCACATTCCAAGAGGTGGCATAATCATATACGTGGAAATACACACGCCATTCTACTTATAATGGCAGCAGGCAGAAGAGGAAGGGAAGCCAGGACGTTTCTAGGCTTCGGCCACTTTTCTTTGCTGCCAAATGCTAAGATTCATGCTAGGCGCCCCTGTCATAGCGATGCAGCGTCTCAGTAGGTGTGAAAGTAGTTCAGAGTCAGAAGGGCGGAGAGTTAGATTGCTGTCTCAGTCAAGGTCAATCTTGAGGAAGTGAATGAGAGTGCCAAGCAGTGTGTCAGGAGGCCGGGGCCTTTTCAGAGAGTTAGGCAGTGGGGGCATCTCTGTGCTCCAGTACATAGAGGACTGGGTTATTTTTCTAACTTACTTATCACAAACATTCCCAAACATATGCAAAAGGAGTGAACGGAGGACACCTATGTGGTGACAGTGGCAGCATTTCACTATATCTGTCTCATCCAGCCCTACTCTCTTTTTCTTTTTCTGGAGGATTTTAAAACAAATATTATATATTATGTCATTTCTCCTTACAAACTTCAGTATGCATCTCAAAAATACCAATTTCACACCTAAGGAAACAAAATCTTCAATATTATATAATACCCACCCCTCACTCAAATTTCCCCAGCAATCTAAAAAAAAAAAAAAAAAAAATCCCTTTAGAGTTTCAGGATCCAGACAAAGCCCATCCATTGCATTTGGTGATGGTATTTTAAGTGTTTTTGGTGCTTGGCCTCTGCTGCTTCGTCATCAGCTTGTTGGGAAGGTTGGGCCGGTTGTCCAAGGACACCCTGTTCTGGGTTTGTCTGAACACTTCCTGCGATCCCATTTCGCTTAGCCCTCTCCTGTTTCCCATTGACAAGAAGTTAGGTCTCAGGGATTGATGTTACCCCACATTGAATTTTTACTCTTTTCTTTTCCCTAAGAATACTTCACAGGAAGTGTTGCTGATGTCGATCATGTCCCATGATCATGGCCAGTTGATTGGTTTTCTAGAGATTGATCAGTGGGTTCAGGTGATCATCTCTTTATTAACAGCTATTATTCTATTACAAAATTTCTCATCAACCTTACACTTTATGAGTTTACTAAATGTTGACGATCATGGTCTAAGTCAATTACTACTTTAGTTACCACATTACAGTGACTACACTCATCTTTAGGGATTCAGCATGGTGCCTTTCTCTTTCAATCGTAGTTATCTGAAATCCAGCTCGTACTGGAAAGGCAGGAAAATGCTTAATTATTTCTCTTTAATTCTCCATTTTTAGAATGTGCTGGTGCCCTAGAAACCTCCATTGGTATCCAAAGCGTTTTTGCTTTATTTTTGTCTCCTCTTTATTTTTAGTCTTACTTCCTGTCCTAGATCGGGAATCAGCCATTTCTCCAAAAAACTCTGGTTCCTTTTAGTGGTGAGTGGTACTAGATCGTACAAACTGGTGTAAGCGTGTGCTTATTATCACCTGGTTGTCATTGCTTTTGGCATTTTCAGTGGAAAGCTATAAAAATATATTTTTAAAAAGAAGAAAAATGCATTTAAATTGATATTTTCAGTTCAGATATAAGATTTCAGAGCTTTTACTTCTTGAACGTTATGCTGATGTTTCATTTCTCTTACATTGAAAATCTTGGTTCCTAATGACATTAGTATAATTACTTCTTTGCTTATCCTACAATATACATATAATAGTTCAAAAATAACAATACCAATATTATTACTAGCGATGTGGCTACTAAAGGAAGTTTATGATTTCTTTGCAGTTCTTTTTGTCCTTAGAATAGATCTGCTGGGAATGTACAGTGAAACTGTCGAAGGTCAGTTGGGGTCATTTTTCCTCTGTGTGCGTATGTTACTAACTTGAGACCTAATTAGGTCCATTTGTTGTCATTTTTTTCTACTTACATATTGTTTTTTAAATGTAATTTGTAAAAAGTATTCACATATCTCAAAGTCAAAACCATATGACAATATACATTCAGAAATACCACATTTAATACAATATAATTGTAAAAATGGAGAATTAAAGAGAAATAATTAAGCATTTTCCTGACTTTCCAGTATGAGCTGGATTTCAGATAACCATAATTGAAAGAGTTAGAAAGTCATGGAGTCTTTCTCTGTTGCCCAGGCTGGAGTGCAATGGTGCGATCTCAGCTCACTGCAACCTCCGCCTCCTGGGTTCAAGTGATTCTCCTGTCTCAGCCTTCCGAGTAGCTGAGATTACAGGCTCACACTGCCATGCCCGGGGGCTAATTTTTTTTTGTATTTTATTAGAGACAGGGTTTTACCGTGTTGCCCAGGCTGCTCTTGAACTCCTGAGCTCAGGCAATCCACCCACCTCAGCCTCCCAATGTGTTAGGATTACAGGTGTAAGCCACCACGCCTGGCCACCATGCTGCAATTTCTAATGATGAATGTATTCACTGTAATGTGATAACTAAAGGAGTAGTCGATTTAGACAATGATCATCAAAGTTTAGTAAAACCCATTAAGTGAAAGATTGACACGGAATATACATTCAGAAATACCACAGTTAATACAATACTCCCTTTCTAACATTGCTTCCTCTCCTCTATTCTAGCCTCTCCCATCAATAACCATTTTTATTAATTTTAGTTTTTTCTTCCATTTCATTTCTCTGAAAATATAAACAAATATGAATCTATGTGTTACTATTACATCTTCCTTCTCATACAAAAGCTAGCACACCATATACACTGTTCTGCACTAGGCATTCTTCACTTGATGCTTTGTCCTGGAAAGCCCATGTCAGTATATACAGATCTCCTCTTTACATTACATCACCATGTATTAGTATACTAGAGCTTTTCCAAACAGTCCCAAATTTGGGTTGTTTCTAGTCATTTGCTATTAAAAACAATGCCAAATCTATTAACCTGGTGCATACAATATTACATATTTTTGCAATGTAACTTTGGGATAGATTTCTAGGAGGGAGAAAACTGGGCTAAAGAGTAAATGCATATGCAATTTTGCTAGATATCACCACATTCCTCTGCATAGGGGTCAGAGTATTTTATCATCAACAGTATACAAGATTGTTTCCCTCACAGTCTTGTCAAGAGTATATTGTCAAACTTTCGGATTTTTGCCCATTTGTTGGGTGAGAATTGTTATATAGTTTTTCATTTGCACTTGTCTTATTATGGGTGAAATTGGCCATCTTTTTGTATGCTTACAGGCTGTTGATTACTTTATCTGTGAACTCTATTGCTACTGTTTTCCTATTTCTAATTGTGTTGGATTTTTTCGTCTTAATTTTTAAAACATGTATATGAGGGCTGGGTGCAGCGACTCAAACCTGTAATCCCGGCATTCGGGGAGGCCAAGGCAGGAGGAATGCTTGAGCCCAGGAGTTTGAGACTACCTGGGTAACATGGTGAGATCCTGTCTCTACAAAAAAATAGAAAAAATTAGCCAGGCGTGGTGGTGCACACCTGTAGTCCCAGCTACTTAGGAGGCTGAGGTGAGAGGATCAACTGAGCCCAGGGAGGTTGAGGCTGAAGTGAGCTGTGATCGATGCCACTGCACTCCAGCCTGGGTGACAGAGAGACCCTGTCTGAAACAAAACAAAACATGTATATGTGCAGAATATTAGCTTGACTAAAAGCCTTTAAGAGAAGATCTATCTAACATTCAAGTTGCTTGAATGTTTACTGTGACAGATTCCCTTCTACTGCGACAACCAGTTGGTACAGTCTGCCATACTTGTTGGAGCTTCTCTCTCTATCCTTTCTGTCTCTTATCTTGAGTTCATATTTATCTTATCATAAAGATAAACTCTCTGTGCTCATTCTGGGTAATTTCTTCAGGTTCATCTTCCAGTTCATTAATTCTCTCTCCAGTAGTTTTTAATCTGGGTTTTAACATTTTCATTGAGTTTTCAATTTCAATAACTATATGTAAGCACTTTGATGTTGTTCGTTTTCAAATCTGCCTATTCCTTTATATATAATACTGTATATTGTGATTTTTTGTTTTTGCTTAATTTTTAAATTTCTTTAATCATCTTAGTTGTGCTTACTTTATAGCCATTTTAGATCTTTTGTTTCTAATCTTTCTCTTCATTTTAGCTACTGATTCTCTCATGGTAAATTGTTTTCAGTGTTTTTAAAATTTTTGAATTATAAACTGACTTTCACCCAACCATGAAAATGTGAGAATTCTGTGTAGTCTGTATTGAGAAATTTTCTCTCCAGAGAAGCTTTGCACTTCCGGGCACTCCAGGAGTATCACCAGCCAGAAACCCATTTTTGTGTTAATTTCTCCGCATCAAAACTTCTCAAACCAAGTAGGTAGTACATATTTGAATCTCCATTGCCCATAAGGGCATGTTTATGGGTAAAAATTTTCAGAGGAGATTTTCATTTCCCTCTTGAGCTCAGGCCCACACACAAGCTTCCTTATGATCTTCCTGAGCTAATGAGTATTATTTTTTCTAATCTATAACTGAGATTTCAGGCCTTCCAGGATCCTGGATGGTAGTATCAGTTTCAACGCCCTGCTTCACAGGGTTGTAAAAACTTGTCTGTAATTCCTGTTTGGCCAATGCCCTAGTTTACTGGGATTGGTGCCCTCACTCAGGACTGCCACAAATGTGTGCATGCTCTTCCCACTGTCTTTCTGTTGCATCTTCCTTCAGGGCCTCTGGAAAATCTCCTTCCTTCCTTCCTTACAGTTTCAGGCAGTGCTCCTCATAGTGCCTACTTTAGTCAGCCATAAACAAAACACATGTTGTTGAGCTTCTCAACTTATGCTGCCTCTGACTCAAATTATCTTTAATTAAATTAATTAATTTTCTGAGACAGGGTCTCGCTCTGTCACTCAGGCTGCAGTGCAGTGGCACAATCATGGAGCCTTGACTTCCTGGGCTCAACAGATCCTCCCACCTCAGCCTCCTGAGTAGCTGGGACTACAGGCGTGCACTACCACACCCAACTAACTTTTGTATTTTTAGTAGAGAGGGGGTTTTGCCATGTTGCCCAGGCTGGTCTTGAACTCCAGGGCTCAAGCGATGCACCCATCTTGGCCTCCCAAAGTGCTGGGATTACAGGCGTGAGCCACTGCCCCTGGCCTTCAAATTATCTTTACGATGAAATAGAAAAACATCCAACACGTTTCCTGGATCAGCATCCAGAAAGACACTCAAAGTCTGAAGCCCCTTTTTGCAGTAGCAAAATGCATAAAAAATTGGAAGGATGTGTGGCGTGTCAAGCTGAAGGGGATTGGGATGGCTCTGCACCTGCCCTGCAGAGAGCCGCATAAATTATTAGCTGTGGATTTTAAAAGCTCTATAAAGCAGCTCCTTATTGACAAGAATATTATTTTCTATTAGAGTCTACATCTTCACATTCTACTTGAAAGTCCTTTTTATGTTCCTGAAAAAGCGCTGGACTGAGTTCATCTGCCCACTGCCTGGTTGTGTGCCACTGCACACAATTCAATGCTCACCTCTGAAATAGACAGACTGCACGTTAGCCGACCTTCAGGGATGCAGCCATGGCTTTGAAAGCTAAAATTAAATGTAAACTGACCTGTACATTTATTGTTTGAGCTTAGTGTGATCTTGATTCCAAAACCAGTTACGGACAATACAAGAAAGTAAATCACAGTTCCATTTCATTTTCAAAAATAAAATATTGGCTAACAGAATCCACGGTGGATATAAAAAGTAATAATATATGATGTTCATGTAGGAGTTATTTCAGAAACACATGGCTAGTTCAGTATCAGAAATATCAGTGTAATCCACCAGAGAAAAATAATATCAGTAAATGCAGTCAAAAGTATTTTACCAATTGACTCACAAATTATGATTTAAAATTCTATAAAAAAAAAAAAACCTTCCAACAAGGCTAGCAATTGAAGGGCTCTTCCAAAAATTGAGAAACAGTATCTATTACAACAGAAGCCTACAGTCACATCCTACTAAATGGAAGAAATGTGATCGATTCTCATTAGGATTTGGAATAAGAAAAGGAGGCCAATTCCCACCTCCCACTGCTTTAACTAACGCTGGCGTTCTTGGTTAATAGTTATTAAGCAGTTCAGAAAAATTAATACAAAATTAAACAAAACCTCCAGGAAAGAGAAGGGAAAGCATTCTGGCTTTCATGTGACTTCACAACTCATTTATCCCCACAATCCAAGCATAGTCTTTTTGAGACCAGGATCCTGTCTGATCTCTTTACAAATCTCTGGGACAGCACCTAGCATAGAGGTTGGCAGCAGGTACTAATTTGCAAAAGGGGATCCTGTCTGTGCTATGCAGTA
Organism: Pongo pygmaeus; assembly: GCF_028885625.2. Lineage (NCBI taxonomy): Eukaryota > Metazoa > Chordata > Mammalia > Primates > Hominidae > Pongo > Pongo pygmaeus. Next base: position 125,353,379 of record NC_072385.2, read on the forward strand.
GTAAAGATTACATGAGATCCGCACGTGGAAACGGCTGTACACATGCTGGAGCAGCACTCATTTGGAAAGGCCGCACTCCCCGGCGTTTTCTCCCGGGACCTCCTCCACCCCACGGATTTCTCCTCGGGTTCCCAGTGCCCAGGCCCCAAGCCCCAGGCCCACCAGGCCCCGCGCGCGAGCCGCCGTCCTCGTGCCGGCCAGCAGGTGGCGCGCGGGCTCCACGGCCGGAGTCGGGCAGCGCGGCTGGCGCCGCGGGAAGTCGCCTCCGGGAGGGGCCGCTGCGCCTCGGCGGCGGCTCCCGATGTCCCGAGGCCAACGTCGCCAGCGGTGCCCGGCAGGGGCTCGAAAGGGCCCGGGCCGCCCCACGGTCCCGCCCGCACTGCTTCCGTCCGGGGACGCTCCCCAGGGCCGTCCGAGCGGACTACGCGCGGGTCCCCGTGGCTGGGGGGCGAGCGTGCGGCCGGCGTCTGCGCCTCTCCCGGAGGCGAGGCCAGGGTCGGGTTGGGACCAGGGCGCGCTTCCCTCCCCGCTGCGCAGAGGTCGGCCGGGGCCGCGGCTGGCGACAGGTGGCGGGGACCTGGGGGCCAGGTCCGCGGGTAGCCTGCGACGGGGAAGCCGCCCCTACGGCCCTCAGGGCGTCCTCCGGGTATGATGATCAACCACACGACCGCCCCGCGCTAGCCCCGGCAGAGCCCAGTCCCCGGCGCGGATCCGCAGGGCGATCCGGGCGGCCGCGGCTCCACGGCCCCCGCCCTTCTCCAGCGCCAGCGCCCGCGGGGACCGATCGGGGGTCAGGGCGGGGAGGCGCGCGGACTCCTCGGTGGCGCCGCCCGAACACCTGTTCGGCCCCAGGTGAGCCCCAGGTGAGCTGCTGCCCCGCCCGGATCCCTTCCTCCCCCGGTTCGCGTCCACCTGGGACCCGCCTTCCAGAGCCTCCCAGCCCACCTCGCGCCCCGGGAGCGAAAACGCAGACCAGTCTTGAGCACGTGGCCACCCGCGCGGTCTTTGGCTTGGAAGGGCTTCTGCCCGCTGCCTCTTCCTTCCAGTCCAGGGCGGCCGTCAAGGCTGAGGGCGATTGAAAAGTCCGGGAAAATGCGCCCAGCCCAGCCCTGTCTCGGGAGGCCTGGCGGTGGGTGGGGTGGGGGGGGGCTACAGATGTGGACGCAGGCGAAGCCAAGGAGGCATCAGGAGCCCGGGGCCAGGTGACAGCTTAGTTCCCTGGGCAAACAGTAACCCTCTGGTGTTTCTGCCTTCCGTTAAACCTGAAATCATGTTGTGAATTCTGTACAGCCTCTTTTCTTCTCCTGATTAACTTTCATTTACTCCAGAGAAGCGTCTTAACGCCCACTCAGACAGGTAGTGCTTCCACACTCCCAGACTCAACCACAACTCATTCTTGGCTTTAAACTCAGCCCTAAGGCACAGAACCAAGCTTTCCCTTAAGGACTCAGAGGCACTTACTTCTGTGCTCAAAGCCTCCCCAGTCCGTGTCAACTCAGCCCTCTGCCTTACCACACATCTGATAAGATTCTCTGTACCCAAGTAAAGGCATCAGGGGTGCTGGTGGGGGGATGAGGAAGGGGATAAAGAAAACAATATGTATGTCGGGGGATGGGGGAGAGAGAGAGAGAAAAGAGCTAGTGAATGCCAGAGATCTTAAAAACCACTCGGAATTCAAGTACTGACTTCAGACATGTTTTATTATAATCTTATACAGTCTACATAAATTTGAACTCGTATTTATTTGGGTTCAGTTATAACATAGCATAATAAAAATCAAAGCACTGATCCTCTGAAATAAAGCAGGCAATCACCATTCAATAAACACACTTGATTTATTTTGTATAAAAGGGTTAAGTTTACAACTAAACTTTTATAAAAAGTTTAGCATGAATAAGTACATCATTACACTTTTTAATGCAGAAATAGACATCTCTGCCACTATACAAGAAAACTCTAATTAAAGAGTTCACAAGGTTTCACTCAAATAGATATATTTATATATAAATATATACACAGCATTCAGTAGGCTTGTGTCAAAAAGGTAATTTCTGACCAAAAGACTTCATTTAAGTGACTGAATACTGGATCCTTCTGGTATTCACGCTCCACCTTTGAAAAAAGGCAAAGTCTGCTTAGATTGGGCAATTCCTTGTGATTTTAACGTTTTCGCTCCCCATGGTGGGAATAGTATATAAAGAAAACCTTCCAACTGCAGAAAGGGCATTTAAAAGTCTTTTTCATAAATAACGAATATCACAGTCCAAGTGAGAGAACACCCCTGGGAAGATGATCATTCTTAGTTTTCCTTCCATTTTTTTTTCTTTTTAAAAAGGTCCATTTAACTTGTCCTCCTTGTGAAATGGTTGAAAAATAAGTTCAGCACTTAAAAGATTCTGTGAATTTGTTGTTGTTGTTGTTGTTGTGCAAAGAAAAAAAAGAAGTCATGAACACCTGCAAAAGATTGGGAGAGAAAGGCATGTTTAAGAGAATGTAACCTAAGGGCAGAGGCGGGCGACTGGCGCCGGGAGGAAGCCACAGTTTGAACATTTAACCAAACACTCAAAGATTGGGCAAACCCTGGCGTCCAGATGCAACACACACACTCGCCTCGACAGCGCAAATTAAACATTAAAATAGCAGAGACTCAAGGGAAAAACTTCCCAACCCAATCTCTTATTTGGATCTCCAACAGCAGTGCTACAGGCGCCAGTCTGCTTCTTGTAACAATTATTTGATTGAAAACAGCCCTTTAGTTAACAGATAGGCAAGTCTGGAATCCCACATCACAGGGTCTAAGGCACAGGGTAGCAATCCTCAACTAGCCCAGAGAATCCCAAAAGACTATAGTTTTAGGGAAGGAGGATCACTAAGGAATTTGTGGCGATAAGATTAATTACAGTGGAGGTTAGTACCTCATAGTACCAGAGGAATCGTAGGAAGAGCCAGGGCATTACATTTGCTACAAAGCCAATACACACGTTCCTCGGCCGCCTTCGTAGTAAGTTATTGGCATCATTTCCTTTTAAAGGAAAATGTTCTGTGATCTCGAGCACCCAGAGCTACAAGCTCCTTCATGTCTAGTGAGACAATGTAGTACGGGTAGCACCGCGAAGTAAGCATGTATTTACCAAATCAGACATTTTATAGATACACAAGCAAAAACACATGCGCGCGCGCGCACACACACCGAGGAGCAGTTTACCCACGGGTGGCACAAGCAAACACTCACCGCTTATTCAGCCACACAGTGCTTTGCTGTCATTTGACATTAACTCAGAAGGGAATTCAGAAGCCTGGAGAGAAAGAGGATAAAGAGTACGAGGTTAAAACAATGTTAAGTAGAAAGGTTTTTTTTTTTTTGAAGTAATCCACAGACCAGCAAGTTCCATTAAACACGTTTATGGTAACAATTCAGATTCAAAGACGCATTAACATGTCAGAACTTACTAGCAATTTCACGCACAGCTCAATCTACATCAGATTCTTAAGAAAATAAAGTTAAATAGCTCATGCGAAAGTCACCGTCTGGGCTACGGATCTTCTAGTGACAGCCCAGACGACCGCGGGAGTGTGCGGCGGGCGGGGCGGGGGCCCCGGAGCAGGTCTTACCTGCAAGGACAGGATGCTGATGTCCGTGTTGAGGGTGGTCAGCGGCGTCCTGGACGCCTGGTTCTGCCCGGGTCTCTGGTGATGCAGGCTGACAATAGTGGGATGCGAGTCCAGGGCGATCTGAAGGTCCAAGATGTAGTCGATGACGTGCTGCAGGATTTCCATCTTGCTCACCTTCTTGTTCTGGGGGATGCTGGGCACCAGCTCCTTGAGCTTGGAGTAGCAGTCGTTCATGTTGTACAGCAGGCTCATCGGGTCGTCCACCGGGGTTTTGCTCCGGGAGATGCCCAGGCTGTGGTCCGACAGGCTGTTTTTCCTAACGGACCTCACGGGACTGAAGGCTTTCATGCTGACCGCGAGGGAAGGCGAGACCGGGAGGGAGCTGGCTGCCCCGAAGCTCAGGCCGCCGCTACCGCTTGCTGAGCTAACTGCGCTTGGCACCGCGCTCGGCTCAGAATGAACCCCGAGCCCGGCGGGGCGGCTTTTATCCGCACTCGCCGGGGCCACACGCTCGGGCTTCCCTTCGTCCCCATTGGCGGAAGGTGGCGCGTCCATCAAGCCGAGCGGGGGCTCCCATTGGCGGACGCGGGCGCGGGGCGTGGGCTTGGGTCTTCCGCATTCGCAGCCAATCCCCGCGAGGTGGGCGGGGCGCGAGCCCAGCTGGGGTGGTAAATAGAGTACAGTACAGTAAGTGCGGGGCGGGCGGGGAGCGGAGAGGAGGGGAGCGGGGAGGAGGGGGGCGGGCGGGGAGCGGGGAGGCGGGAGGCGGGAGGCGGGAGGAGGGAGGCGGGTGCGGGGGGGAGGGAGGCGGGAGGAGGGAGAGGAGGAGGGAGAGAAGGGAAGATGGGGGAGGGGAGGGGAAGGGGGAGGGGGGAGGGAGGAGGGAGAAGGGGGCAGACCCTGGGCGCCTAAATGTGCATTCCTAATTCTAATTCCAAGCGCGCGCCAAGACCCTTGCCCTGGGGGTGTTCCCAGACCAAGCCCTGCACACCTTGGAGCTGTCGGCAGCTCTAAAATCACAGCTACACGGGCGAGTTCAGCACCGCAGGGGGGAAGCCACAGTTCACTGCAACCCATCGGAGGGAGAGCGTGAGGAAAGATAGAAAGCATTTCAGAAGAAAGTGAAAACGCAAATTAGGTTGTCACTGAAGAGTCACGTTTGTAGAGTGAGTTCGTCTCTTCAGATAAGGAAAAGTTATGTTAACACAAACAAACCACCCACGCACGCATTCGACGACAGGCTTAGTGTGGGCTTTTGCAACCCGGAGCAGCGCGGGAGGCATTACTGTAAACTCAAGAAAATGAGTACTTATTGGAAACCATGCCCAACCTCGCCGGTCGCTAAGGAGCTCTCACAGGCAGGGCGCTTTCAGGGTTCCTTTTCAAGAAGGAGGCAGGGCTATTATAATGATCGTATTAATCGGAAATAATTAGGAGAATTTGCATGTTGAAACTACATTTACATACACTGCCCTTGAAAGGCTGCCGGTCTGTGCCCTTCAGTGTAGGTGGCAAAGTAATGTGATTAATTATGCACTAATTGTGATTTCTGGTGTCACATTCCAACACCTAGAGGAGTTCCAAAGCTTTGTGACAGATAGGTGGCCCTAGCCATTGATTGACATCTTCACACTAAGAAAAAAAATATTCTGTCATATATGAGGTTTGGAATCTTTTCAGCAGTGGTATTGAATACAGGTTCAAGGTTTTTTTTTTTGGCTGAAAATCTTTAAGAACTCGTTCTTTCAGTCTAAATTTTAAAAAGTGTGCAGCTATTTACTCAAATACCTTAATTTTCACATAACTGTAGCTTATCTAGAATTCCGTCTTGACCACAGTGTGTCAGTTTCTTGTTTTGAAAATATTTGCTCCAGAAAACAATGAACTAGAAAACCCCAGGAAAGGCAATATTCAAATCTTATTTACTTTCTGCCTCAATCTTTACCTACTTTGCATTTCAGAAAGCGGAAGGGGCAGGCCTAGAGGCTGAAAGAAAAGCTCGATAATGGGGAAACTGTTTTTTCTTTCAATTAATGATTAATTTCTCAGCTGGTGGGGCCAGCAGTCTCTGACCGTCACGTGACAGCTATGCGCCCCATGACGCCTCTCCAGGGAGGCAGAGTGGGTGGCGCTGAGGTGGAGCTCACCTTCCTGAAATTCAGCCCCCTCAGTTTGGAGGAAGGAGGTGAATGGTTTCCTGTCCAGCCAGAAATTTGCGGAGGGCCTTCCCAAGGCCAAGCAATGCTGCCTGCGACTCTGTCCCTGACAGCGTTGGACGCACCGTATCTCTTCTGATATTAAGTCTGGAAGTGATTTACTATCCGAGTCCTCCCACAGTTCGAGCCTTTTGATGTACTTTGTGTGCATGTGTTTCTGTCACATACGTGCCACAGTGGAACAGATTTTGTTTTGACACTATTTTGGTTCATGATGTTATACTTTGACTATTTTACAATAATAGCCAATGTAAACAAACATCTTTGGGATTCTCAAATTATTACTTATGATTCTTGGACATTGCAGCTCTTCGATACTGACGCATTCCTAGCTTTTTCCAAGGACACCGTATGTTAACATCCGTGCCAGCCTCATTATCCCCACAGCCAGGCTCTGGGCTGGGCGGTAATGAGCATTGTGCGGTTTCACTTTACACTTTGCAAAGTTGATTAAGGCAGTGCCTTCTCCCATGATCATTTTTGTACCCTGATGTAGTAAAATGGCTAAATATGGTGAAAGTTTTCTGGTGTTTCTTTCTTTAGCTGCCATGTCAGAGTCCAGTCTGCCTGGCTGTGTTGAATTCGATTCTATTGGCACGCTACCCAGTTTTACATTCATTTAAAGATCATTTAAAGGGGATTACGAAGCTGTATAAGTTAATGATTTAAACAAGGCCTAAGTTACTAGTCTGTCTGTTTCAGCACGCCCAATATGAAATCACCTTAAAAATTGCTTTCGTGGGGGAAAATCGTGTCGGAGCATTTTCGAGGTGGGTTTAAAGGCAAGTCAAAATCTGTCTATTGGTGGCTTAGGTGGGTTTGCATTTGAGGCCTGCAAAGTTCAAACGGCCCCAGCTGGAGGGAGGGCTAGATCCGCGGGCGGTGGGAAGGTGTGCAGGGCTTCCGCTGGTGGGTGTTGGTGCGGTCCCCCTCGACTCCCCACCGGGACGCCCCCACCCCGTGGCAGCGACAGACCTGCCCGTAAGGTCCCCCAGCCTGGCTCCAGGGCTCACTCACTCCGCCTCTAGGGCAGGCCCCGCGGCGGCTCTCGCGTCCGGGCCCCTCGCGGTAATCAGAAGCAGCTCCGGGTCGGGAGCTCTGCGCTGGCCAGGCAGCCTTTGCCACCCCCGCGTGATGCGCCGGGGGGCGGGAGGAGCCTGCGGGGGCGGGGGGCGCGTCTCAAGGTCCTCCCTGCACATCTGGCGCAATGGGGAGCGTTCGCCTTTCTTTCCCGGGTTTTGTTCTCACAGCTGTGTCCATTCCGCCCGTGACCCCGCGAGTGATCCCTGACAGGTGATGAATTGGCGGCGGCGGCGGCGGCGGCGGCGGCGGCGGCGGCGGCGCGCGGGCCAGGCCGCGGCGGGGCCGGAGCAGGAGCCCCGGAGCAGACTCTCTGGCGCCAGGCGCGTGACGCCGCCCATTCACGCCGCCCTGCAGCCTTGTCCTCGCGGCGCCGCTCAGGCGGCTGCCATGGCAACCGCGCCGTCACTCAGCGCGCGCGCCCAGCTGATCAATGCCTGCGAGGCCCGGCAGTCCCAGGCTCGCCCCGGCCCGGCCGCCGGCCCGCGCGCACCTGCAGCCGCTGCACGTCTTAAGTTTCGAGTGATTTGGGAAAGGAAGGAGGACCGAGAAGAAAAGAAAAGGGATGGGGGGGGGGGGGTAGGCGGGTGAGGGGCGGAGGAGAGAACGAAGGAAAAAAGCCGGGACAAGAAGAAAGAAATCTTCCTTTTGCAAAAGGAGGCATAATGTGGCTTAGAGGTTGCCAAAGCAAAAGGTTTTGCTTTATTTTATTTGTTTTTGCAACAGAGGCGTTCAGGGTGGGGCTGGCGCGAGGGAAGGGTGGATGGGGAGAAGGTCACTGTCTTAGCACATGGCGAGATTTATTTACTCCTTTGGATTATTTCGGTTTCTCGCCGGATGGCTTTGATCCTGGATTCCTAAAAATACGTTTGAAAGATTGAAAGACCCCCCCCCGCCCCAACTTCCACACCGTCCTACTGCCTAACTCCTCGGAACCCTCGGAGGTTGCGCATAAACACTTTTTTCTTCCAGAACAGTCCCCCTCTCCGCCCTGGGGGAGCCGGGGAGGATGTGCAGCCCCACTCCTCCTGCTCGGCGGAGCCTCGCGCGCGCAGAGCCTAGCGCGATTCGCGCCCTCATTACCACTACAAAGCGCGGGCCAGACCAATCCCCTTTCTAATGCACCATTTTCGAATGAGAACATCAAGAGGCCAGAAACTTCCAAGTCAGCTTGCAGACGCAGACGCCTCCTGGGGTCCTGGCTTTAAGAACCAGATGCCAACATTCCCGGACAGTTTATGGCATCCGGATCCCTCAAGGGTGCTCATCTGCAGTTGAGAGTGTTAGTAGCAATTATTTATCATCTCTCCTGGAGAGGAGTTCCTGAACGTAAATGTCCTCTGCTGGCCCTAAAGCTGTGTTGTGGGGTGGGGGTTGGGGGGCCAAATGTTCCCGGTCCTGTTGTCTGGTTTAGCAGCATTTGTTGTGGTTTTCGAGGAAACGGCATCTGGATTACATAAGGATTCAAGTTTTTGCTTTACTTGTTTATTTAATGCCTTGGCAAGAGGGAGCCCTTACTCTGAAACCAGATAACCGATTTTGGGTTTAAAACAGCCTTAGATGAAGGGCCACTCGAGGGGAAGAAAATGAGCAAAGCCACAAAAAGCAAACAAGGGAATGTTTATTTTTCTCTTTTTGGATATTTTTGAAGACCTGCCTAACCTCTTAAACTTCTTGTCGCACACAGCTAATAAATGGCATTAACAAAGCGTTTCAACGACTACCACGGCTTAACAGTGGCTCCTCCCCTGTCCTGCCACCATTCAGGCTGTTATTCCTTCCAGGATTCCCGCACCGTCCTGTGTGCCCAGAGCTCTCTAGAGCACCAGGTAGAACTCCCTGCTAAATCCAATTGCTTGCAACCTTCTGATCCCCTTTTAGGGAGATCACTTTTCAGCTTGGTTCAAAGAAAGCAAAGTTTGGGAAGTTTGGCGGAGGGGCCGATTTAACTACGGACACTGCAAATATTTTGTTACAAATGCTGTGAAGTGCCCCGATTTGTGGCTGCGTTAGCTTTCACAAAGGATTTTCCTGTGTCTTTTGTTCCGGTCACCAAATTAAAAAAGAAAACTTGAGCGAGAGATAAGGTCTCGGAAAACAATCTTGGGCCGCCCGCGAGCTGGCGGGAGCAGGGCTGGCGTCGCCTTGTCTGCGCCGCCCCGAGGCGCGAGTCTTGGGGTCCGGCCACCGCAGGGAGCCTAGGTCATGCAGGGACCCTCCCTCCATCCCCTGTGCGCCCCCGCGCCACAGCGCAGCACACAGGCCACCCCTCCTCTGCCCACCAGCGTCCGTGGGAATCTGCTCCAGCCAGCGACAAGGGCGGGCTTGTCCGGAATCTAACTGCATCTTAATATTATAATGCGGCACCAAAAGGCAAAACCCGAGGCCCCGGCTTGCAGTCCCTAACAAGAAACACATTGTGTGCGCTTTTTCTTTTTTGGCTCAAGCCGCGTTCGCGCGCCGGCCCCTCCGCAGCGAGCCAAGTCCATGACTTCAGTGAGGAGGAACCCGCCTGCCTCGCACCACGTGCGCTCCCAGCTGGGGCAGCCGCCCTGTGAGCCCTGTCCGGGTCCCTGGGACGGGCTAGGGACTGGCCGGGACGCACTTGTCCTGGGCACAGGACAAGGGCTTTGGGGCACAGCCCCTTTTCGGCCGGGGAGGCAGGCGAACCGATCGCCCAGGCACTGGTGTTACCCAGGCGGCGCCAGCGCGAGTTGGCTGGTGGACAGATTTTTCAATAGTTTCAACTCCTTCTTCCCCTTGCCGCATTTTTAAGGCGTTTACTCCCAGATTCAGCCCTCTCCTCATAATAATGACAGTTTGCAGACTTTTCCTCTCCAGTTAGAGAGAGTGCGTGCGCGAGTCCTGCAAGACCCCAGCCGCGCGTCACCACGAACCATTCTGCGGGAGGGGCAGGACCTAAGGCTGTATCTCTAGGAGGGAACGTGGAGACACCGCGGGCGGAGGGGACCTGGAGGAGTTCTTGGAGGAGCAGTCCTAGGCACGGGGCGAAGGATTTACGCTGTAGCTGGTGGAGCGCACATCGCCCTGGTTAGCTCTGCGGTGGGTCCTGGGCTCTTCCCGGCCTCTTCCTGCCTCCGCTGACATCAGGGCCTCTCCTGTTTAGTCCTAGGCCTGCCCTTCATCAGGACTCCGCAGAAAAAGATGGGTAAATTAAGGCGTACATTTAATTTTAACCATCATGCCTGACTTTCTAGGATTCTGTGTGAAGAATACAGAGACAGACGTTCCCTTTCAAAGAAAAAAGGGCAACACGAAGGCCCTCTTTAAGGAGAGAGTAAACATTCACTTTAGGTAAAAAATAGTCTTTTACACGCCTGTGCACGGCACACCTCTTTTGCTGTTCACCTTGACCCCAAGACTTTGGAAAGGCTGCCCCCATTTCAGAGAGGAAGAAACGCAGGCACACGTGAATGACAGACTCCTCTGTGGTGGCCTAGACTCCAGCCAGCACTTCCTAGGACAGCCTGCCATTGTGCAAAGGTGTGTAACCTTGACTCCAGGTGGAGCATTGATTACTCTTTTAACCTTGAAATGTATTCCAGTCCTGGACGGCTGGATTGCCAAGAGCCAGGAATCTGTGAAAACAGTTTGTTCTCATTTTTCTTCCAAGTTAACACTGAATGACTGAGTTTGACCCTTTGTTAACTAAAGGTCAACTGACATCTTAGGACTTTTCAAACCTTAGTGTATGTAAGATACCCATGTTTACACCCAGAGTTCTGTGGCCACCTATATAAATTCTGATTCAGTAGGTTTGGTGAGCAGCCCAGGATATAGCATTTTAAGCAAGCATGGCGAGGAGATGCTGATGCCAGTGGTGTGGCGACCACAATTTGAGAAGCTTCAGATAAATAATTGGCCTCTTAAATGAGCCCTGGATAAATGGCCTCTTAAATGAACCCTGCAGTAGGCAGACTGCTGCGTGAGAATGAGCCTACTTGGACCCTTCAAGGCAGCGGTCCCCAACCGTTTTGGCACCAGGAACTGGTTTCGTGGAAGTCCATTTTTCCAATGGGGGGTTGGGGGAGGGTTGAGGGAGTGGGGCTGGGGGATGGGTGGTGGGTACTAGGGGTACAGTTTTGGGATGAAACTGTTCCACTTCAGATCATCAGGCATTAGATTCTCCTAAGGAGCCCACAACCTAGATCCCTGGCACGTGCAGTTCACCGTAGGGTTTGCGCTTCTATGAGAACTAATGCTGTGGCTGATCTGACAGGAGGCGGAGCTCAGGGAGTAATGCTCATTCACTGCTCACCTCCTGCTCTGCCTGGGATTCCTAACAGGTCACAGACTGGTACCAGCCCACTGCCTGGGGTTTTGGGGACCCCAGCTTTAAGGAACTGTACACTTGTTTCTAGAAATTCAAGAGAAGGAAAATCTGTTATACTTACCCACATTTTCTCTTTTTCCTTTGTTTTTTCCTTCCTGATATTCCATTATTCTCCCTTTGATTAATTCCTTCTGTTTCAAGAGCATTTTTTGGACAGTCTTTTAGGGTAGGTGTGTTGGTGACATGTTCCCTTAGTTTTCCTGCATCTGAAGTCTTGTTCTTGCCTTCAGTCCTGCGGGATATTTTTGCTGGATATAGAATTTGGGGTTGACAGCGTTTTTTCCTTTTAGCACCTGACCTTCTGTGGTGCTTTCTTCCTTCTATCAAGGTTTCTCATGACAAAATCTGATTTCTCATATGAAATCTGCTGTTATTTGAATTGCTTTTTCCCCAATGTAAGTAAGGTGTGGTTTCTCTCTCCTTGATTTGTCTTTCATTTTTGGAAGTTTGCCTATGATCTATCTTGGCAGGGATTTCTTTGGGTTTATTCTGTTTGAGGTTCTCTAGACAGCTTCTTTTGCCAAACCTGGTAAATTTTCAACCATTATTTCTTCACATGCTTTTTCAGCCCTGCCCTTTTTCTCTTCCCTTTTCAGAACTCCAATGACACTGATGTTAGATCTTTTATTATAATCCCAGAGGTCCCTGAGACTATGTTAATATATTTTTTAAAAATCTGTTTTCTCTCTGTTGTTCAGTTGGTCAATTTCTGTTGTTCTGTCTTCAGGTTCACAGATGGTTTCCTCTGCCCTCTCCACTGTTCTTTTGAGTCCATTCAATGCGTTTTTACTTTGGTTATTGTATTTTTCAGTTTTAAGATTTCCCTTTCATTCTTCTTTACATCTTCTGCTTCTTTACTGAGTTTTCTATTTTTTCATCTTTTTTTTTTTTTGCCTGTTCATAATTGCTCATTAGAAGATTTTTCTGATGGCCCCTGCAGAGTCCTTGTCAGATTATTCCAACATCTGTGTCACCTCAGTGTTGGCAACTGTTGATTGTCTTTTCTCGTTCAAGTTGAGCTTTTCCTGGTTCTTGGAATGATGAATGATTTTTTTTTCTTTTTTCTTGAAACCTGGGCGTTTTGGGGGTTATGCTATGATCTGGAGCTTATTTAAATCTTCTATTATAGCGGCCTCTGCTGCACCACCCTGTCTTGGGAGGAGGTGCTCCTCACGTGGCCTCCATTGACATTGTGGGGTGGAGGCATCTTACCACTGGAAGGTGATGAATGTCACAGTTCTTACTCAACCTTGACAACCTCAGTGGGGAGAGAGCAGTGCCTGATTATCCCCTGGGTGGTGGATGGGGTGGGTGGGTGTTCAGGCTCCCAGGTGGCCTCTGCTGATGCTCATTGCTGACCTGCAGGGATGACTGTCTGCTCCCCACCACACCTTCTCTGACACCATCCTGTTGTTCAGGGTGGTGTCTCCTGACAGCAGACTGAGGGGGGCCATCTAGCTCTCCACTCCCCTTTGCTGTTGGGGTTAGAGTTGGGGCCACAGTCTTTTCTGTGGCGTTTGGTTATAGTGGGGCGGTTATAGTCTAAAAGGTTTTGGTTTTTTGGCTTCTCTCCTACAGTCACCATGTAACAAATGCAGACATCTCTGAGATCACCATGCAGTGAGGAAGTCCAAGATGGTGGCAGGAAGAGGCCACATGGAAAGGGCTAAAAAAGGGGCCAGCCTCAGTCATCCCGGCTGAGCACCTGGCTGGGAATAAAAGAGGACTCCGTGGATGTCCAGCCCAGTAAGATGACCTCAGCCCCAGCCACCAACTGACCACGCACACAAGACATAGTGAGGCTGCCTGCTGGAGCCTGGCCAGTGGGACTGTAGAGTAACTCATTGTCGTAAGCCAATACTTTTGTGGGTGATTTGTTTCATAAAGTGGCCTCCAAAAGAGAAATTGGGGGTACAGAGTTTCTAGGTACTATCTTGTGCATTCATTGTAGTTGTAATCATTGATAATTTATTTGTGTGTTTTTCCTGAAAGTTTTATAACAACATGATTTATAGTGTATAAAATAAACATATCCCTACATCCAACAAACTTGCCTTTTTTTTTTTTTTTTTTTTTTTTTTTTTGAGACAGGGTCTCATTCTGTTGCCCAGGCTGGAGTACAGTGGCATGATCATGGTTCACTGCAGCCTCAACCTTTTGGGCTCAAGCAATCCTCCTACCTCAGCCTCCCAAGTAGCTGGGACTATGGGCATGTGTCACAGCACCCAGCTATTTATTTCTTTTTTGAGACGGTTTCACTCCTGTCACCCAGGCTGGAGTGCAGTGGTGCAATAGCTCACTGCAACCTCTACCTCCTGGGCTCAAGCAGTTCTGCTGCCTTAGTCCCCTGACTAGCTGGGACTACAGGCACATGCCACTGCACCTGGCTAATTTTTGTATTTTTTTAGAGGCGAGGTTTCGTCATGTTGCCTTGGCTGTTGTTAAACTCCTGAGCTCAAGTGGTCCTCCTGCCTTGGTCTCCCAAACTGTTGGGATTACAGATGTGAGCCACTGCACCTGGCTAATTTTTGTATTTTTTTGTAGAGATGGGTTTTCACCATGTTACCCAGCTGGTCTCGAGCTTCTGGGCTCAAGTCATTTGCCTGTCTCAGCCTCCCAAAGTGCTGGGATTACAGGCATCACTGCACCCCACCTAAAAGTGCCTTAATTTTAAAAGAAATACAGGTTTTATTTGATATATGTCTAGTATATTCTTAGGATTTTTTTTTAACCAATAAGAACCCCTACCAATTATCCCCCAAGATATAGAATTGATAACCCTATGTGATGACTGTATGTTTTGAACCAAAACCAGGTATGATGAATGGCTAACAGCTCAGGGGCCCTGGAGACACAAGGAAGCCTCACTGGTGAGAGGTGACTGCCTGTGGGCCGCACAGTTTCCTGGAAAGGCAGTGAGAGCATCTGGTACCTCCAGACACTGCAGAAACAGTGTCACAGAAACATCTCAGAGGCGTCACTTCTCTTTATCAAGATTTTAAAGTGATTTCAACATTAAAAAAAAACAACAACAATGTAAAGAATTTGAGTGTGGAGTGATGATCATGCTTCCAGGTTTAGGATCAGGCTCTTTCTCCCATTGTCTTGTTGATTTAAGGTGCAGGAACTCCTGGGATGGTGTTGCCCAGTGACACAATCCCAGTGTGGCCATTTCTGATCCTGAGAAAGCAGTCAGGAGTGGGTGGATGCAGTTACAGTTCATCAAGTCCTGCTAGTTCAAGTCATGAGTCCTGAATTCTCCAGGAGGAGCCACTAAAGAAATGCAAAAGCAGGCAATCCTTGCAATAAAGTGGGATGAGGTTCTTTGGTTGCTGCTGTTATGGGGGTGGAGTGCATGTTGGGGCCTGGGGAGTGAGGCTGAGGGCTCCCCCAGTCTGTCCCTCCCTGAGCCTGAGCTCTTGGTTCCCACCCAGTCCTTTGTTTCTTTCGTCTCTAGGAGCACCTGCACCCCTGGTTTGCAGCATGTCCTAAGATGAGTTACCATGAGCCCCAGGTTCCCATATGTAAAGGATGGGCAGCGCTTCCTCACCTGCTTCTCCACTGAGCCCTTACAGAGCCCTCAGATGGAGACTGCTGCTTTCACGTCTTGCAGGCCAGCAAACTGCCAGTGTGAAGGATGCCCAGGTAACCCGCCCACGCCAGAATGGCCAGGAGATGGTGGAACCAGAATCTAAGCCCACGCCCATCTGACTTCAAAGTCTGTGCTCCTGATGTTTGCACCGAGTCACCTCCTAAGACTTGCTGCAACTGGATCACGTCCATTTACCTATCTCTGAGAGAAATGCAAGCTTTAAAAAAGGAAATATTTACTATGGATATTTTACAATAGTTCCAAAACATGAAAGCTTTAAATAAGATATTCTTAACCATCCTCACCACATCTTCAGGTTCCCTTACAGCCACTTTGTTTTGATGATTGCCCATTAGAAAAAAAGGCTATGCTTTCTGTAGGTTTTAAAGGAATGGTGGTGAAATAGGGAGCATTCCCTGAGCAGATCCTGCCTGCGGGCACATCTCTGAGCATTGGACCAGGCGAGAAGAGCCCATGTGTTGGCTGCTTTGGGATCCCAGCACTGCCAATGGCAGGTGGGCTGTGACCCAGGGAGAGAACCTAGCCTTTTGCATTCTCTTGCCCCATTTGAAAATGGAGATGATAGTGGCGCCCCGCTCAGTGTTATTTTGAGGATTCGAATGTGTCTCAGACGTAGTACCTGAAAAAATATAAGTGCTCAGTAAATACGGTTGCCAGATAAAATGCAGGAAACCTATTTAAATTTAAGTTTTGGCTGGACAATGAATAGAATAATTTTTCTTAGTATGAGTATGTCCTTATATTTTATCTGCTAAATTTAGCAACCTCCTCAGTAAATGATCACTACAATTGCAAAAACTCCTTATGACAGATATAGTAAATCTGTAAAGAAATAGGAACTTGCATTTATTTTTACTAAGCTCTGACTGGTTAAGATAACTGGGCAAGAGAAGACATCTTCGACTAAACTTGCAGCATATAGAGTATAGAGATTCAAATTTGAAGTCCTATAGGACTAGAATGGCCAGAGGTGAACTGTAGTGAGCTTATCTAAAGAGTACCAATTTCAAAAGTTCCTCAGAGACTTAAATGGGCCCACAGACCCCTCCTGTGTCTTTGCATAAGCCAGCTCATTATATCAGTTATAAATTGATTTCCAGAGAAATGTACCCTGGAGGTCCCTCTCCCACTTGAGATAGGACTGGCCAATCCAGATGTCCCCCAGGTGATGTTGGCTCAAATATAGCTCCATAAATTGGAGAATCTATTCAAGAAAACAAGCAAAAGTATTTGTGACTGAGTTAGCTAATGCCAGCTGGTATCTTGAACAAACCCAGATCTCTAACATGCTAGTTTATTTCATAGTGTAAAATGTGTGTTACTGATGGGCAGACAGCTCTCATTCAGGCAGTGACAGATGCAAGCTCTTCCCATTTTTGTGGCCCCATTGTATTCAGCTTGTGGCTTCCAAGGTGCCTGGGATCATCTCCACCGAGACTAAGGAAGAGGAAAGAGCTTGGACAACTGCACTTGGCTGGTTTTTCTGGATCAGGCAAGGAATTGGCTCCAACGCATTAGCTCACATTCCATTGGTTAGAACTGGGTTTCTCAACTATTAGTACAGGGTGAGTGTAGGATTTTGGTACCATGGGCATTTGAGCTGGCCAAAGGCTAATCAGAGTTAGAACAAAGCCACAAAGCCTGTGAATGGTGTTTATTGTTGTGAGGGGCTGTCTTGTGCATTGTGGAATGTTCAGCAGGATGCTCTCTGGCCTCAGAGACTCACTAGATTCCCATAGAACCCTCCTGTCTCCTCCAGTTGTGACAACCACAGTTGCCTCCTCTCCAGACATTGCTAGATGTCCCCGGGAGGCAAAATTGTCCTGGTTGAGAACCACTGTGTTAGAACTCGGTCACATGGCCACACCTAACTGCGAGGGAGGCTGGAAGATCTAGACGAGTAGTATCCCAGGAAGAAAATAAAACTGATTTAGAGGCTGCTGGCCAGTCACTTTCAGTGACCTTGAGCATACTTATTCCTCTTCAGCTGTCAGGACACTCATGCCTGTTTCTGAGATGTTTTCTGTGTGAGGGGACATAGTGACAAGTGGAGGGGTGACATGTTGGACTTGGGTAGGGTGAAGAGGATTGGAAACCACCATCATGTTTGGCAGCATTGAATGTTTATGACTATTTGAATAGTTGTGACAAGGGTACAGTGAAGGAGGAAATAAACATTTTTGAATACCCCTTTACAATTTGCAAAGCACTTTTAAAGGTAAGAGTGAGTTCCTAGACCATATTAGGGTGAGAATGGACATTGTTGGCTGCCGTATCACTGGGCAGGGGCTTTGAGATTTTTGTCTTCAAAAGGCAGATTAGATTTGGACTAGAAGGAGAAATGTAAAGACCTGGTATCTGAGTGTGTTTGCAGAGGGGAATTGTCATTTGGAAGCCCAAGAAAGGGGATGGCCCATTGGCACATATGGTACATTGTGTTTTCATATAATTATACCTGAATGAAAGCAAGAGGAAACGTGTAGGAAGCTGTTTACATAGTCCTTTTAATAATGTTTACATGAGTTAATGAACATGCAAACGTATCTGATGAAAACATGTCAGTAGTGAAACAGCCTTGTGAAGAATCAGATCTTACCTCAGGCTGGAAAAAAGGACTGCTTTTCCAAGCTCACATATTGCAGCCAGTGTGAACAGTAGCACAAATGACTTTGAGCTTTAAGACATCCATCCATCCATCCATCTATCCATCCCCTCATCCGTCCATCCCCTCATCCATCCATTTATCCCTTCATCCATCACTCCATCCAGCCATCCATCCCTTCATCAATCCATCCATCCCTTCATCCATCCATCCATCCCTTCATCCATCCATCCATCCATCCCTTCATCCATCCATCAATCCATCCATCCATCCATCCTTCCTTCCATTCTTCCCTTCATCCATGCGTCCATCCATCCACTCATTCATCCCTTCATCCATCCATCCATTCCTTCATCCACTCATCCCTTCATCCATCGTCTACCATTCATTTGCCCCTTCATCCATCCATTCATTTATCCATCCATCCATCCATTTACATTCATCCATCCCTTTATCCATCCATTCACCCATTCATCCCTTTATCCATCTATCCATTCCTCCATCCATCCATCCATCCATCCATTTATCTATTCATCCCTTCATCCATTCTTCCATCCATTCATCCATTCATCTTTTCATTCATCCATCCATTGCTCACTCCATCCATCCATTGCTCCATCCAACCATCCATCCATCCATTCATCCCTTCATCCATCCATCCATTCATCCCATCATCCATCGATCACTTCATCCATCCATCCATCCATCCTTCCATCCATCCTTCCATTCATCATCCATGTGTTCAGCAAGTATTTACTGAACACCTATTATGTGCGAAGCACTCTCCTCAGAACTTAGGAAATACCAGTAAACAAAATCAACAACAATCCTTCACCACCTGGATGTTACATTTTGATGGGAAGAGAGAAAGAAATAAAATTGGTGAGTGAATCACATAGGTTATTAGAAGGTGATAAAGGTGTAGGTGATAAAGGAGAAGTGCCAGGAGCAAGGATTGGGTACAGTTGTGAATAAGGTGGCCCCAATAGGTTGCACTGAGAAGGTGACATTTGCACAGAGACTTGAAGAAAGCAAGGAGAGAACATGACTGTACCTGGGGAACAGCATTTGTGGAAGATGGAACAGCCAGTGCAAAAGTTCCAAGGCATGAGTGCCTGGTGCATACACGGAACATCGAGGCCAGGGTGGCAGAAACGCGGTGAGTCCAGGAAGGGAATAGGAAATAAGTGTAGGAAGGTGTACAGTGGGGTGGTGTGGGGGTGGAATTGTGGCAGCCAGATGGTGTTGGCATAAGGCCTCTTGGCCCTTGTTAGGACTTGATTTACCATGGTGCAACACACCCATGAGATTGGCAAAAATTAAAAAGTCTGACAACAGAAAATCTGGAAATCTGGTGAGGATGTGGAGCAGTGGGAATTCTCCAATACTGCCAGGGGGCATGGGCATCAATCCCACCACACTGGAAGGCAAAGGGGCATTCTCAGTAGAACTGAAGATGTGCCCATCCTTGACCCCACAGTTCCAGCCGTGGGCATGCGAATGAATGTGCACACGTGTTGACTGCGGCATTTGTTTGTAATTATGAAAACATCTAAGTTTCCATCTATGGGAGAGGGGATAATGTGGGAGTGCCCTACAGTGGAGTTCTAGAGAGCAGTAAAAATAAATGGACTAGAGCTGTACACGTCAAAATGGATGAAGATAAAAGACATAAGGATGGGAGAAGAACACCTGGCCACAGAAGTATATGTCCAATATGATGCTGGTGTATCCAGAGTGTTCAAACAAACAACACAACACTACTCATTGTTTCCAACATGAGTATGAAAGTATGGAGCAGTGTCGAGGGCCAGAAGTGCTGAGTCCAGATGGTTACTTCTCCAGGCGGGGGCCGAGGACCAGGGCTGGAGGTTTACTCCAGGAGCTTCAGTGGTGCATGCCGAATGTGCTGTTTCTTGGGCTGGGGGACAGAGATGTGCATGCTGTTATACACTCTATATTGAAATGATTATATAACAATATACTAATTTATCATGTAATAAATTTGACCAGAAAAAAAAAAAACTGTTCTGTGGCTGCTTCCATGACTGGATTTCACGTTGTAGGTTTCTAAGCAGAGAGTCCAAGAAAACCAAAGGAGCGGCGGAAGGATAAGCCTCCCGGGTGTTCTGGGAGTGTCCCTTTGCCCTTTGCTTGGGCTCTTCTGTTAGCGTCGAGAAAACCTGGGATTTGTGACAACTGGAGTCAAGCTGGGATCCTGGCACCAAATGCCAGCAGAAACAATCCTCATCTCAGAAGTTGAGATGGGGTTCTTTCTGGAACATGAGTGCAGTTCGAGAGCTTCAGGTAGAAAGCCCAGTCGTCCTTACCCTGCGTGGCCCACCCAGGATCTTGAACGGGGTCAGCCTCAGGGAGCTATGAGCCTGGTGTCTGAGACACAGCTTGGGCCTTTGTATTGCTGGAAGCACAGGGAACCCTGAGGGTTGATCAACTGCCCAGCAAAGACAAACTGGCATGCTCGTCAGTGTGAGAACAAAGCCACAAGACCTAGGAGTGGCTTTCTGCAGATCTGCTGTTTTTCAAAAAAACTTGTGCTTGAATGTGTATAACATAAAATTTACCATTTAAGCCTTTTGTGTGTGTGTGTGTGTGTGTGTGTGTGTGTGTGTGTGTGTGTGTCTTGAGATGGTGTCTCGCTCTGTGGCCTGGCTGGAGTGCAGTAGCTCACTGCAACCTCCACCTCCCAGGTTCGAGCGATTCTCCTGCCTCAGCCTCCCGAGTAGCTGGGATTACAGGCACCAGCCACTACACCCAGCTAATTTTTTATATTTTTGGTAGAGATGGGGTTTTACCATGTTGGCTAGGCTGGTCTCGAACTCCTGACCTCGTGATCCACCTGCCTCAGCCTCCCAAAGTGCTGGGATTACAGGCATGAACCACCACGCCTGGCCCATTTAAGCCATTTTTAAGTGGACAATCTGTGGCATTAAGTGCATTCACGTTGTGCCACCATCACCATCATCCACCTCTGGAACTTTTTCATCTTCCCTAATGGAAACTCTGCCCATTAAACAGCCACTCCCCATTCCCCTCCCGCGCAGTCCCTGGCAACCACCCTTCTACTTCCTGTCTCCACGAACGTGACTACTCTAGGTACCACATATAAGCAGAATCATACAGGATTTGTCTTTTTGTATCAGATCTGGGGTTCGTATGCTGAAGGAAACTGCATGCAAACTCTTTTGTGTGAGTGGAGAGAGGACCTGTGTTTTGAGTGTCAAAGGAGTTTCTGCCCCAAGAGGTCTTAGAGTTACCAGGGTGGATCCTTGACTTTTTGGAGGAACGTGTCAGAAGATGTGCTCACTCACATCCCTGAATTCATGGATATTGCCAATGTGAGAATGGCAAACCCAGGGCCTAAGTGTGGCCACTCTTCACGCAGCCCTGGTGGAGCCTTACTGCTGCTCAGAATCCTTTTTTTTTTTTTTTTTTTTTGAGACAGAGTCTCGCTGTGTCGCCCAGGCTGGAGTGCAGTGGCACGGTCTCGGCTCACTGCAAGCTCCGCCTCCCGGGTTCACGCCATTCTCCTGCCTCAGCCTCCCCCACCCGAGTAGCTGGGACTACAGGCGCCTGCCACCACGACCGCCTAATTTTTTGTAATTTTTAGTAGAGATGGGGTTTCACCGTGTTAGCCAGGATGGTCTCAATCTCCTGACCTCATGATCCACCCGCCTCGGCCTCCCAAAGTGCTGGGATTACAGGCGTGAGCCACCGCACCCGGCCCAGAATCCTTCTTAACACGGTGTGCCGGCAGCCACAGCCACCTGATAGGAAACATTTGCCATCTGTGGTCTGTGGCATGTAAGTTACTTTGAAAACTGGAGGTAACACAGTCTGAAGCATTTACATGACTTCTTTGTGTCCTTAAGGTAAGTCAGCGGATGTGTGACAAGTGCTTGGAACCTCCCCGGCTGGGGGCTCCCTTGCCTAGAGACCAGCTCCTACCCATGCCATGCCTGTCTTCCAGAGCCCGTGACTCCAGCTCTCATTCCACGAAGAGGACACACTTCATTTCTCCTGAATGTTTTTTGTTATTGTTGTTTGTTTGTTTTGAGACAGTGTCTTGCTGTGTCACCCAGGCTGGAGTGCAGTGGTGCAATCATAGCTCACCACAGCCTCGGCTTCCAGGGCTCAAGTGATCCTCCTGCCTCGACCTCCCAAAGTGCTGGAATTACTCCAGCCTCTCCTGGGTCGTTGAAGTCTGTGCCTGCCCAGGGCTGATGCTCAGCTAACCTGAAGTTTTCTCGGCAGTGTGAGTAGTTTTTCACTCTCCCCTCGAGCGGTGATGCTAAGTCCCCTTTATGGAGTTTGCTGTTCATTTCTCTGCCCACAGGGATTAGAACTTGATAGCAAAGAGGAGTAGGGCATCAGGCACTGGCTGGGCCCGCACGAGGTGTGCATTTAACCCTGAGCACGCCCTGAGGAAGCAGCTGTGCTTCAGGCTCCTTGTGACATGAGGAAGAAGCTGAGAGGCGGAGGCGAGCAACGTGTCTGAGGCCGCAGAGCCGCCAAGAGACCAAGGAGCAAAGCCACGGCACCTGTCCCGCTCCCTTTTTTCAGTCAAGTATGAGGAAAATAGTGAGGAAAGTTATTCTTACGTGGAGCAGGACAACAAAAACCCATAAACAACCTTCTCATGTCGGCTCGGAATTGATGGTCATCTGGCTGGTAATGGGATTTTACTCTTGTGTTCTTGAAAGCTCTGCCAGGAAAACCTCACTAGAATGGCCTGGAAGCTTCTGGAAAATAAGGATTTGTAGACCCGTCCCCACCCCTGCCTATCCTGTCAGAATCTGTGGTAGAGTAGGGAGTAGGCCAAGGAATTTAAAATTTTCACAAGATTCCTGGGCACTCCTCTAATCATGCCTGGAGAAACACTCTGCAGACCCTCAGCTTTTTAACGGAGGTAGTGATATTGTTTGGCTGTGTCCCCACCCAAATCTCATCTTGAATTGTAATCCCCATCATCCCCATTATCCCCACATGTCAAGGGAGAAACCAGGTGGAGGTAATTGAATCGTGGGTGCGGTTTCCCCCATGCTGTTCTCCTGAGAGTGAGTGAGTGAGTTCTCACGAGGTCTGATGGTTTTATAAGTGTTTGGTAGTTTCTCCTGCGTTCATTCTCCCTCCTCCTGCCCTGTGGAGAAGGTGCCTGGCTTTCCCTTTGCCTTCCGCCGTGATTGTAAGTTTCCTGAGGCCTCCCAGCCATGCTGAACTGTGAGTCACTGAAACCTCTTTCCTTTCTAAATTACTCGGTCTCGGGCAGTTCTTTATAGCAGTGTGAGAACAGCCTCATACAGGTAGAAGTGTGGCTTTGAAACCTGCATTTTAGACAAGATTCCTCAGCTGATTCTTAAGCACACACCACTTGTGAGCCACCGTCTTCAGGCGCTTATCAGGCACTCAGTGGCAGCGGTTTCGTTTTTCCTGACATTTTGTGCTTTTCGCTAGTCATGGCCATACGGTGATGAAAAGTGGCCATTTTATGATAGAATGGAGGTCCTAACTGTTGGGGACATTGCAGGAACTGCAGGAATTAACCTATCACGTTTCATTGAAAAACATGATGATTTATCATCAAAATGAATAAGTTCTTTCACTTCAGAATGTAAACCATATACTATTAGAACGAAGGACACATTTAAAAAATACTAAATTGAAGTGATCTTTGTGTTTTGATGGTGACTGAGTTCTGCTTTGCGTTTTTGTTACCACTTTCATCCTTGAGTTTCTTTGGTCCTGTTCGTTGCCCTGGCTCCAACTTGGCTTTTTTTCTCCTCTGTAGGCAAAGTTCTAGTGCATACAATCCCAACACGATCGTAGTGTTCTGTAAGAGCCTCTGTGCTCCAGCCAGTTGGGGCACCCATCTGGATCTGACTCCCAGCTCTGCCTTTTCCTCCTTCAGGAGGCAGGGAGGCACCGTGCCTGTCCCAGCCGCCTCTAATGACCTCCCTCAGGACTTCTCTAGGTGAGTGACTCAGCATGACTCAGCTTCCAGACTTTTTCTGGGAGCCAGAATATTTTGCCACACAACCAACATAGGGTAAACATTCACACTGCCTGAGTACAATAATTGTAAATTAAACATGCCAGGGAAAAGAAAAAGGCCTAGATCTCCTCACTCTCAAATGGAGAGATCATCAGCTCAAGAATGAGAACAAGTTGACAAAGCCATCCCCCCCACCACCACTCCGCTCCCTGGGGCTGCCGTGTGGATCTGTTGCTCAGAAGGTGGCCCTGAGAGAGCAGAGAAGACACAGGACGCCAGGGTCTATGTGGAGAGGGGCGGAGGGACGTGTCTCCTCAATTTAAAGATAAAACAGATGTGGTCCCAGCTACTCTGGAGGATGAAGCAGGAGAATCGCTTGAACCAAGGAGGCAGAGGTTGAAGTGAGCCAAGATCGTGCCACTACACTCCAGCCTGGGTGACAGAGTGAGACCCTGTCTCCAAAACCAATAAGATAGAGTGCTAAGAAGGAAACGGCTCTGTTTGTTTGAAGTACTTGCCACCGTGGCTGGATCACCTTTATGTGTTTGCAGGGAGCAGTACCGTTATTCCCAATTTTTAAGTTTGGTAGAGTTTCCCCTTCTTTTTCTTTCTCAGCCGTGTGGAGTTATGGCAATTGAGAAAGGCCAGGGCAGATGCTGACATTTGGCAGCCTCCACAAATGGGATTTCAGTGCTGTGAGTCCTGTGGTGGGGCCATCCTGGCCCCGCTCTTTGGAACATAGCTGCTGGGAGCACCTCTTGCCTCTGTGTTCCTAGGCTCGTGGTGTTCTGCCTCTGGGAAAGGGCAGTCTCTTAGAAGCAGCTCGTGCGGGCTGGCTTCCTCATCTGAGATGGCTTCTTGGCATTTGGTGTTCATGTGACAACGCACACTGTATTCCCTGCCTTTCAGAGTCTGGAGTTTTCTTCCCCTGAAGTAGTTTTTTCTGCTTTGGAAGATGTTGCTTTTTAGGTCCTAAAGTGGAGTTTGAAGGTTGGAAGAGTTTAGGTTTTTGTTACTGTTTTGTTTGTAAATGCTTGGCTCTGTGCTCATGGTTTTAAGGATCTGGGAGTGAGGAATGAGACAGAGATGTGCGAGTGGAGATTTTTTGAGGGATGCTCTAACCTCAGGGTCAGGGTTGGCCATGAAGGCAGGTGGCTTAGGTGCCCTTCCTGGGTCATGCTGTCCCCTGCCAGCCTGCTGCGGCTCTCAGGACAGCACCAGTGAGCCCTGGAATGCTCTTGTATAATAGGCTTCCTGGAAGAAGGGCCTCCCTCATCTGCCCTTTGCAACCCTGTTCCCCTAACGCGAGAGGGCATGGCCCAGAGCATTGAAGGAATGAAGGCAGGAGACGTAGCTGGAAGGTGAATGGAAAATCCTCACATCCACCTATTCACTGATTCTCATTTTAAAATAAGAGATCAGTGTCTCCAGTGCACCCCAAGTCAGTGAGCATGGGGCATTGAGAAGGTCTAAGTATACCCTAGTATACTGGAAACTAGTTGGGCCAGGAAGCCCAAGGAGGAGTAAGAGAGGAAGAGGGCGGTGTGGACATGGAGGTACAAGACCCCCAGAGCTGCACGCAGGCTGTGGCCATCTACACATGGGTCTGCAGCACCACACAGTGACACCAAACATTTGATGCTGTAGGGAGCAAGAAAACATCTGTAATCAATTGCTTCTTTAAAAGTGTGGTACAGGCCGGGCGTGGGGGCTCAAGCCTGTAATCCCAGCACTTTGGGAGGCTGAGGCGGGCAGATCACGAGGTCAGGAGTTCAAGACCAGCCTGACCAACATGTTGAAACCCTGTCTCTACTAAAAATACAAAAATTAACCAGGTGTGGTGGTGCGTGCCTGTAATCCCAGCTACTCAGGAGGCTGAGGCAGGAGAACTGCTTGAACTCTGGAGGCGGAGGTTGTAGTGAGCTGAAATTACACCACTGTGCTCCAGACTGGGCGATAGAGCGAGACTCCGTCTCAAAAACAAACAAACAAAAAAAAGTGTGGTACCCACAGGGTCAGAGTTTTATTTTGTTGTTTGTTTTTTTAACTGACAGTATCTTTTTTGAATTTGTTTCAGGAAAAAAAAATGTGAGTTCTGAATTTTCTCCCCCAGTTGCCTACCTCCTTCGATCCCAGATACCTGGGGCTGTCCCCTCTTCCCTGTGGACAGTCACTCCAGCCCTGGCCTGAGACTGGATGTCAGCCCTGCCTCTGTGAGCCCTGCCAGCCCCCTCTGCTGACAGCAGCTGCACGCTGATGTCCAGACTCCGCAACCGGCCTGAAGCCTGTCAGGGTCCGGCCAGCCCACTGTCCAGCCTCAGCTTCCATCTCTTGCTCCTCTCCCACGATGCTCCAGCCATCTGTGTGGAGCCACACACACCTTCTGTTCCCGGGACAGCCCTGGGTGGATGTTTGCTCCTGCCTGCTCCTCTCCTGGGAACACCATTATCCTCCCCTTCACTGCTTGGCTGACCCTTCTCTGTCCTTGAAGCCTCAGATATCACTTCCTTTGAAACCGTCCCTGCTCCCCTGGGCTGGATGCCCCTGCCTGTGTGTCTTCCCTGGAGCCTGGCCTGTACTGGGCTGGGCTGGCCACTTTCTGTGATCTCCTTCAACAGCGCCACTTTGATGGCCCAGAGCAGGGGGCTTTTATTCCCAGACATGGCAGGTGGAGCAGTGTCCAGGAGCCAGAACCACCTGTCTCCCGGATGCTTGAGGGTGGTGATTTTTGAGTGTGGTCCAGGATGTCCAGACCACTGGGGAACCCGTCAGCAATGTGGACTCTCCAGCCCCAGCCTGAGCGGTGGGATCCAAGCCTCTGGGGACAGCCCGTGGTCTGCTATGACCAGCTCTCCAGGGACTGTGCTCCTGCCCAAGCAGGTGAGCCCTGGTAGCTCTGCAGATGGGCAGGTGGACGACGATCCAGTCCAACCCCTCAGGCAGCCTTTCCCGGGCATTCAGACTTCAACGAGGGTGACATCGTGTCCTGAAGGCACACTCAGAGGACAGAGAGTTTGTCACCCATAGCTTAAAACCAATGTCAACCAACCACAGGGATGAGGCTGGGGCTGGCCTGCAGAAGAAGAGGGGACTGTGTGTTCGTCGGGGGCTCAGCTGAGGGTGGCCAAGCCTGCCTGGGCTCAGAGGCCTGGAGCCACACATGACTGGGTTGGGAGATGATGCCAGAGGCCTGCTCAGCAGCCAGGGTGCAGGTGAAAGTCCAGGGCCCGAGGGGTGGATGTTGCCCAGAATTCTGGGGGTGGTACTTGCTGTTTTATCAGACCAGGACATGGAGCTTGTCATGTTCCAGACTTAAATGTTATTGCCAAAAAGAAGCCCTAAACAGGCCACGGTGTTCTGTGTTTTTAAAATTACGGTTGAGAAATAGAGGTCTGGAGTGATGACAGGACGGCCAAGGCCACAGGCTGCTGACGAGGGTGGCACTCTGCCCTGCCCCCGCCTCCAGGGCAGCCCTGGTCTCCAGGAGCAGTGTCCTCAGAGCCTTGCTCAACCGTGGGGGCAGGCGGGGTCCCCAAGGTTGGCCCCACCTCCAATTATTGGAGGCTTTCTTTGAATTTGGGGTACATGGTTCCTTTTCTTCTTCAATTTTTGTCCAGTTCCTGAAGGGGAAATGTGCACCCCATGTCCACTCACTGAGGCCTGTGCCACACTGAGAGAGAGAACTGGACGAGGCCCCCAGCCTGGCACCCCTCAGGGAACCTGGGAGCAAGGTCCCATGGGTAGACGGTCCCATGCCCCGTACACGCATCTGATGCGTTGAGGAATTCCCCCTGACGTGTTCCAACCAGGCGTACATAACGCGACGTCATCCTGACAGCAAATAGAGCTGACCGTGCCCTGTTGTCTCAACACTTATCTGTGGACACCATTTAAATACCTTTTTGGAGATGTTGCTGTGTTGCCCAGGGTGGAGTGCAGTCATGATCATGGCTCACTGCAGCCTCGAATTCCTGGCCTCAAGTGATCCTCCCACCTTAGCCTCCCAAAGTGCTGGGATTACAAGGTATGAGCCACGCCTGATGCCTGGCCACTATGGGGCACCATTTATAGAGTGACTTGTGGCCCTGCAGTTACGGGTAAGTAGAATTGGACCTAAGAGACACTTTGGCACCGGGGCAGCTGTCAGCTCTGCCATCAGGGCCACAGTTGAGCGTTCGGGAGCTTTTGGTATCCTCATAGCCAGTCTATTCCACACAAATGAGGCCAGAGGAACACCCTTCTAGTGAGCGGGGCTTCTGCCACTGTTCTGGGCCGAACCACAGGGCAGCCCTGCAGTTGGCAGAAGAGGGCAGGTTTCTCACCCAGGCTGCCAAGGCTTCCTCTGAGGCTGCATCGGGCATCCCCTCCCAGGTCCCATCTGTTCTCTGCCAGCCCCGATATACTCCGGGCCCCGCCCCCCCACCCGCCTCTTCCCGCTTTCAGCCCCTGGGATTTCCTTGGGGTCTTCACGCCCCTCTTCCCAAGGTCGTCTTGCTGCCCTCACACAGGTGCGGCCCATCACCCTGTTGCTGCTACATTTTGTTCGATGTCAGAGCATCCTATGGAGCCACCTCCCCCTGACTCCACTGTAGCGATGCCTTTGAATCCGATGTCTTTCTTATCTCTCATCCCCACAGTGAGCACACAGAGTAGCTGATTCGTGAATAGCTGTGAATTGCTTGAATTTCCTCTGTTTCTCCAAGGAAGGAGGCCCTTTCCTTTCCCTGGCGCCACCTCCCAGGGTCTTCCAGGGATGGGAGCTGGGGCATGAAGAGTGTCATGGGCACACCGGGGAAAGGCGTGTTCACTCTGGGTGAGGTGACCTGCTCTGGAGAGCACAATGTCTCCCAGGGGCTGACCGCGGCCTCTGCCTCCGCGTGGGTTTGAACAGAGGCCGTTTTCACTGCGGCCTCATTTCCTTGCGGTGCCTGGCACCATGCCCTGCATCATGAATGGTGAGCAGTGCGTACGCAACCCTGTCCCGTCGTCTTCATCTGTCACTAGAGCAGGTTTTCAGAAACTCAGATCTGGGCTTTCACTCTCCGTGGTTTGCCCAGCTCTTGAGGACAGCCGCTCCAGTGCTAGCCCAGCCCTCACCTCTGCAGCCTGACCTCTCAGCTCATCCTCCAACCCACCAGAGCTGTCTCACCTCAGGGCCATTGCCTTTACACAGACCTGGGGCCCCCATGACCCGGTCTGGAAGTTCTCTCACTTAAGACTTAACTATACAAAGCCTTTTGTGGCTGAGCACTTCAGTTAGAAGAAGCTGTTTCCTCCTTCATCTTCCTACCCTGCCCTGTGTGGATTCCCGTTGAGGCAGGAAGATGCTCAGGGCTGAGCTCGGGGCGGGGGGATATATCTGATAAGTGCCTGTGGCTATTTCTGCTTCCTCCTCCTGCCCGATGTCTCTTGTTCACTGTATTGTTTCCCAGCGTCTAGCTGGGACAAGCACATAGAAGTTCTAGTTAAAATTCATTGAATGAATAAATGAAGTTATTTCACTCTCATCATAAATGAAAGGAAAATGTGTAAAGACATATACACAATTCATAGGTTTCCATGACATCATAAGAAACAGGCCTCTTTCTCTGGAGTGAAGGCTAACATCACGTTTTGATTGACTTATTACCTTTTTAGAGTCAGGGTCTTGCTGTGTCACCAGGCTAGAGTGCAGTGGCATCATCGTAGCTCACTACAGCATTGAACTCCTGGGCTCAAGTGATCTTCCTGCTTCAGCCTCCAGAGTAGTTGGGACTACAGGCATGTGCCAACACACCCAGTTAATTTTCTACTTTTTTGTAGAGACAGTGTCTCATATGTTGTCCAGGCTGATCTTGAACTCCTAGGCTCAAGCAATCCTCCCACCTCACAAAGCTGTAACCTCAGCCTCCCAAAGTGCTGGGATGACAGGTATGAGCCATCACACCCGGCCTCAATTGACTTATTTAATTGGCACAATTTTTTTTTTTTTTTTTTTTTTTAACCTCTAGAAGCCTTTAAGTTGGGCTTGAGAAAGCCAGATCTCAGCCACTGGGTTTGCTGACTACATATGCTTTGGCTAATAGGCCAAAGGTTGAGTGGGGAGAAGCACACAGCTGCTTTGAATTTGTGGTGCCCAAAAAAGCAGGGAGAGAAAAGTATAAACATTAGCTAGTCCCTGTTGATTTAGTTGGTTGGCTTTGTAAGGCTGCAGGGTGTAGAAGTCAGCTTTTCTTTCTGGCTTCTGACGGACTCATTTGCCGAAGCAAGACAGAATTGCAACCTGCCAGGCATGAAGGTACCATGTGAATTGTTGGAATGGCTGAGCTTCTGTAGATTATCTTTTGCTGTTGTATTGCCCAAAGGTACTTTGCTTTTGGAAATCTATCATTGCCGTTCTTAATTTTCAGTGTTATTGCTGCCATTTCAAAAGGGAGGGAGAAACACATTTTCTTTTTCATTAGTTTGAATGTCACTCCTTGAAGTTTGTTCCTGGGGAGCGCTCCTAGGATGCCCTGAAATTTCTGATTTATCACCTAATGAAAACCAGCGTTTTCAGAGCAAGTTCATGATTGATCAAGAAGTTGAGCGTTTTCTCTGAGCAGTATGCATCACTGAAATTTACATGCAAATGAAAATCTCCATGTTTAGCCCCTCCCTTCACCTAGAAAATAACCCCACCCACAAATCCTGCTGCATCTTCTTCCATTTAAGATGGAACCAGCCCATTCTTTGCCTTCTCCAATGTTGTGAACATTTCTTTCCACTTGCTGAGTTAATCTTTTGGAGAAAGATTAAGGAAATAGAGTCACTTAATTGCGGGAGAGGTCGGGGTGACGGACAAACATCGTCAAGGGGTTATCAAAGATTCCAAAAGGTATTAGGCTGCTCATGTCCTTCTCTGCACGAAACTGCTCCAGTACTCATTCCACCCCAGAAAAGCAAAGTGGCAAGGGAGTGCTCGTCAGGAGTGTTTTGAAACAGTTTTGGCCCATGTCACTGTCCCTAATAGACTGAAAGCGAACGAAGCCAAGAGGCTCAGCTGAACCGTGGCTGGGAAATTCAGACCCCAGCCTCTTTTCTGAAGCGTATGCATGAGACATTATTTGTAGAGAAAATCAAACCCTCCTGATTTCGGAACAAGTTGGTGGGAATTGTTAGGATCAAGCTGCAGCGAGACAGTCAGTGTTCTGAGGTAGATGGAGAGCCTTAGAGCCAGTGCAACCAGGTGGTGTGGATGGTGGTGACAGTCACCCATGGGCTCTGCTTTAGGTTGAAGGCAGATGGTATGAGTGAAGACTGTAGCAGAGAGGACACAGGTTGGATAAAGAGTAACTATTGTGATAATCAGAGCTTCCAAGCCTGTGGGAACAGGCTGCTGAGTTAACATCATCATCAGATATCTTCAAGAAAAGGCTTGACAGTAGACTAATATCTGTGTGCCCACTATGGGATAGATGTGTTCATTTATTCATTAAATTTGAACATCAATGCAGTGGTAACTACAAGGATAGTAGTATGGGAAACAAAGATAAAAGATATAAATTTGTCAGTGAGGCATGACAAATATATACGTTGCAGTGTAATATGGCAAGTCCTAAGATAAGAGGCAAGCTTGGGTGCCAGGAAGCCTGGGGCCCAGGCCTAACCTAACCTGGGGAGCACTGGTATGGGCGATGGGATAAGACTTCCTGGGGAAGACGAGTCTTAGGAGATGGTAGGTGTGTTGGGCAATTCATTCTTTTTTTTTTTTTTGAGACTGGGTCTCACTCTGTTGCCCAGGCTGTAGCGCGGTGGTGCAATTATGACTCACTGCAGCCTTGACCTTCTGGGCTAAAGCAATCCTCCTGCCTCAGCCTCCCCAATAGCTGGGGCTACAGGCATGTGCTGCCATGCCCATCTAATTTTTAAATTTTTTTGTAGACACAGGGTCTTGCTATGTTGCCCAGGCTGGTCTTGAATTCTTGGGCTCAAGTGATCTGTCTGCCTTGGCCTTCCAAAATGCTGGGATAACAAGTGTGAGCCACCATGCCTGGCCATGATGGGCAATTCTAATAATAATTCTAACAGTGATGACAGGTAAGCAGATAATACTGGCCATGCCAGGGACTGTGGTAAATGCATCAGATGGCTTCCCTTACGCTCTCCTTACTCACAACAGCCTTTGGAGGTGGTTGCTCTTACTTGGCAGTTTGAGCCTAGGTAGGGTGTTGAAGCAGAGAGAAAGGGCAAGGCAGGAACAGGCAGGGGGCATTGAAGAGCTGCACCCATCTGGTCTGGCTGCTATGATAAGCATTAAGGCCAGGACCTCAGGCCAGGCCACGTCCCAAAGGACTGAGGAGTGTGGAGTTGACCCTGTGGGCAGGGGTGCTTCTGATGGGGTAAGCTCTCGAAGGGAGTGACCAGTGGTGATTTTGGAGTAGGTGGGTAACAAGGCAGGATTCATCCTGTAGCAAGATCCCTGTGTGAAGAGTACCTTGTTGGGAGGCAAGAGGAGGAACAGTCAGGGAACCAGAATCAGTGTGCAGAAGTTGTGAGAGAGGGCATGTCAGGGTACTCCACTAGCCCCAACCTTGTCCTGATGAAGACACTGAGGCTCAGCATAGACCTCGGAAATAAGCAGGTATGTTGCAGGATTCCAGTGCAGCTTTCTGGACTCGGAGGCAAGCAGGCTTTCTACCATGCCATAGACACTGAGTGTGACCTTTTGTCCTCTCTGTTTTGTGATTTTTGTCTAAATCTTTCCATCCAGCCCCTCAGGCTACAATGGGTCTCTTTCAGGGTCAGAGAAGAGAGAAACCCTTCCCTCTGAACCTTTCCTCTAAGTTCCGCTTCAGTAGGCATTTGTGGGCTTTGAATGGATAACTGGCCTCCTGGCTCATGTGGCTTAGCTGGTGGTTCTGGAAACAAATCAGCTCCCAAGTGTGGCCTGCCACAGGGCTGCTGCCGGGGTCCCTAGAGGCCTCTGGTACACGGCAGACAGCCGCTTTCTCCCCGTCTCTCAGACACGGTCTAGGTGGCCCTCTGCTTTCGGCAACCCGGATCCTCCTTGTTGTATTTTCAGCCTGCAGAACTGAGCTGATTCACTTTTATGGAAATACACATTTTAAATATTTAGTTGCTCATGGAGAGTTTTGTTTAAAATTACTTGAAATTGGAACTTTTCAAATTGGAGATGTTTGAAAATCTTTCTTAAACTCTGAAAATAAGTTTACTTCTTGGCTAGGATGCGAGAGGAAGAAATTTCATCCCAGACGATCGTTATCTTGAAAAGTGAAGAAGGAGTCAGTAGCGATCAATGAGAGGGCACCTTGCTCACAGGTCAATGTTGGGCGGTTCTCCAGGAGGCCCTGTGCTCCAGGCCCAGCTGCCCTGACTGCTGGGACCTGCCCAGCGGCTACTTGGCTTGTTTTGGTCTGCGCCTTTAAAGAAAGTCCTGGGAGCACTCAAGTTGCCTCCTCCCTTTTTCTTGAAATGTACATTAATGCCATTAACTATCAGATTCATCCCCACACACCTTCCTTTGATAAGCCCAGGTTATTCTGGCCAGCACCGTTTGGCCATTGTAGAGGCCTAGCATGAGCTTCCGGCAGGATGCACGGGTATCCATAGCCTGTCCTGGTCGGCGCCCAGCCCTGGCCCACACACGTGGCTCGCCCTTAGGTAACAGAGACAAAGGGTGTTGAGTAGTACTCAGTGAGAAGACAAGCTTCCAGCTCCTGAACTGAAGTATTAAGTTTAAAATGTTTTCACTTTCCAAAAAGTAGAAGAGATTTGTAGGCAGAAGAGTTTGCTGGACACTAAGATGGGAGTGAATGAGCCTTGTGTTGAAACCACCACCTTCCTGTTGAATTTGACCCCCAGTGTTGCAGGTGGAGCCTGGTGTCAGGGCTCCTGGGTCCTGGAAATGGCTCCGTCATGAATGGCTTGATGCCGTCCTACAGTAACAAATGGGTTCTTGCTCTGTTAGTTCCTGCAAGACCTGCTTGTGAAGAAGAGCCTGGAACCTCCCCTCTTGCTCTGTCTCTCTCTCTCTCTTTTTTTTTTCTTAATTTTTGAGACAGGGTCTGGCTCTGTGGCCAGACTGGAGTGCAGTGGCACAGCCTTGCTCACTGCAACCTCTGTCTCTCGCGCTGAAGCCATCCTCCCACCTCAGCCTTCCAAGCAGCTGGGACTACAGGTACATGCCACCATGCCTGGCTAATTTTTGTATTTTTTGTAGAGACTGAGTCTCACCATGTTACCCAGGCTGGTCTCGAACTCCTGAGCTCAAGCAATCCACGTGCCTCAGCCTCTCGAAGTGCTGGGATTCCAGGCGTGAGCCACCGTGCATGGCACCATCTTGCTCTCTTGCTTCCTCCCTTACCATGCGGTCTCTGCACACACCGGCTTCCCTTCACCCTCCGCCATGAGGGGAAGCAGCCTGAGGCCCTGCACATGCAGATGCCCCATCTTCCAGCCTGCAGAACCCTGAACCAAATATACTGGGAAAAAAAAATTACCCAGTCTCAGGTATTTCTTTATAGCAACACAAATGAACTGAGACAGTCCTCATGCTGTACCTTGGATCCCTAGACTTGTTAGTACCCTCTGACCTGCAGTTCCCCATTCCCCCTACACTGTAACTGCAACTCTACTCTTTCTATGTATGTATGATCCTGCCTTTATTGAAAAATTTGGCATTTTCTTCATCATGAATTATTTAAAAATTTTAGATTCAGAGGGTACATGTGCAGGTTTGTTACATGGATATATTGCATGATGCTGAGGTTTGGGCTTCTAACGATCCCAGCACGCAAGTAGTAAACATAGTAACCAACAGGTAGTTTTTCAACCCTTGTCCTCCCTCCCTCTCCTCTTTTTGTATCCCCAGGGTTTACTGTTCCCATTTTGTGTCCATGTGTACTCAGTGTTTAGCTCCCACTTATAAGTAAGAGCATGTGGTATTTGGGTTTCTGTTCCTGTGTTAATTCGCTTAGGATAAAGGCCTCCAGCTGCACTCATGTTGCTGCAAAGGACATGATTTTATTTTTTTATGGCTGCATAGTATTCCATGGTGTACATGTACCACATTTTCTTTTTCCAGTCCACCACTGATGGTCACCTGGGTTGATTCCATGTCTTTACTATTGTGAATAGTGGGCCATGGATTTTTGCATTAATTTTGATTTCTTAAATATTGCATTGAAAGATGATTTCTCTTGATCACTGAGTTTTTTGAAACCTCATAAATTCTCCGTTCAAGGTCTCACTGCTCTCAAATCATCCCCCTAATCCTGGCCCTGAGGCTGCTCCACTGTGCGCTTTGATGTCAGCATCACTTAGCACAGGTTTGGTGCTGAAGTAAAGGAGAGAATCCCTCCGGGAAATGGGACCCACACGGCCTGCTCTTATTCCACCTTTCCAGGCTTTTTCTCTTTCCACACAAAGGATTCCTGTCTCTGGTTCCCTGGGTCCTGCTGCCTGTGACCCTTCTGCCCCATCTCTGTCTGGCGAATCTCCTCCTCCAAGGGCCTGTTCAAATGTGCCCTTTGCTAGTGGCCTTTCTAATTGCCCCTCTGAGGACCCCCCATGCTCCCACTGCATCTGTGTGCCGCTCTGCCCAGCCCCAGTGGCTCAGCTTGGTACCATTCCCCACAGCTCATCTGCAGCCATCTTCCTCACCAGAAGGCGAGCTCTTCAAGACCGCATGCTTTATTTATGCCACGCATGACTTTTAGTGTGTGTGGGTGTGTTGGTCATGAGGGGCATCCATTGAATGATTAAAATAGTGTTATTGGATGCTTAAAAGATTTTTCTAAGTATTAATATACCATGAGTTTGAAACAAGTAACTGGCCAAAGGCGTGTCCTCTCCTCTATTCCTGTGTTTCCTGGACCTTCCATGGGTCCCTTCATGGATCCCTTCCATGGGTCCACCAATTGCCAGTCTCTGGTTGGCTGCTTGTGGTGGGGCCAGGGAGGAGTGGAAAGGTTACAGTTGAGACTGCAGGAAATTTGGAAAACCAAGGTCAAATAGGAAGTCTTGTGGCTGGACGGGGAGCAGGGGAAGGAGCTAGGGGAGGTTCTTGGAGGGCACCTCCTCTTCCCCACCCCCTGTAGAGCTCATTCAACAAATATTGGTGACCAGCTGCTGGGGTGAACTGGATTGGAGATAAAGGAGTTGTGCTGTCACCTTGGACAAGAAGGAGGAGCCACCAAGAAAGGCTGGGACCTGAGGGAAGGAGGGCACCGAGGGGAGTGAGGGGTGGCATCTCAAGGCACCCAGTGCCTGGATGGGGGAGATATTTTGACAGAAAGGAGGAAAGTGGTGATTATGTGACATTTCCCTAAAAAGTAGATCTTCAGAGTGATCTCTGTGTGTGTGTGTGTACGTATATAATATATACACACACATATTAGACATATATATTATATACACACAATGTACACATTAGACACATATACACATGCATGCATAATATATACACATGTATACACATTATACATATACACATATACACACGTAATATACATATATACATATATACACATGCATATATGTAATATATACATCTATACACACAAGTTATACATATATACACATATATAATACACATGCTATACACTCATACACATGCATATAATCACATATACACACATACACATATATACACACAATATACACATGTACACTCATACATATATACACACATGTAGATAATATACACATATATACACGTTATACATATACACGTTATATACACACATGTTATACTCATACATATATACACGTGCACATATATACACAGGTACATGTACACATATATACAAATAATATACACGTTATACACATGCATGTATAATATACATATATGCACATGTTATACGTATAGTATATAGACACATCATATACATACGTCATACTCATACACATGCATATATGTAATATATGCATATGTTACACACATGTAATATATACACATACACTCATATACACACATGCATATATAATATATACACATGTTATACATATACACATAAATATATACACATGTACACATGTTATACAATCATACATATATGCACATGTATATATATACACACATTATACCTATACACATATATATACGTTATACACTCATACATATATACACACATGCATATATAATATATACACACGTTATACCTATACACATATACACACATACATTATACACTCATACACATATATAATATGTACACATATATACATATATAATGTATCTAATGTATAATTTATATGTTACA
Source organism: Pongo pygmaeus (assembly GCF_028885625.2). NCBI lineage: Eukaryota > Metazoa > Chordata > Mammalia > Primates > Hominidae > Pongo > Pongo pygmaeus. The sequence continues at coordinate 125,390,113 of NC_072385.2, forward strand.
TATAAAATATATTTTATGTATAAAATAAATATATATTATGTACAAATTATAATTTTTAATTTATATACATATAAATATATACATTTATATATAAACATATATGTATATGTTTTCTTTAAACTGAGGTCAAAGAAATAGGAAGTTAAATGTTATAGGAAGACTATTGGTAACTCTAGCCAAAGTAACTTGCTAATATTTTTAGTTTTACTGCTCTGGAATGCTTAAGGAAGATAAATGGGTTTTATTCTGAGACTCCAGTGCACAGATTGAGTATTATATGCTGGACTTCAGAGAAGCAGTGAGCAATGATTTAGGGAGGTCGTAAAATGAGGAAAGCAAAAACCAAAACACAAACACTGGAAAATTGGAATCCAAGAGATGATGGGGGCCTGCTAAGGATGGTTGAGTTATCTGTTACTGTATGACAGAGCCCCCACCCCCCACCCAAAATGTAACAGCCTGGCATAACAGCCGCTTCAGGGGTTGGTGTGTGGGTCAGCAATTTGGGACAGCCTGACCTGCTAGAGACCAAGAGGCCTCTGGGGGCCTCAAGGCTGCTGCTGGGGAGCCAGGCCGTAAAGGGGGCTCTCTGTGTGGACTTTTATCATCCCCAGTCCACCCTGGATTTCTGTATGTGGCGGCGCCTGTCTTCCAAGATGGCAAAGGTGGAGGCTGCCGTCATCCCACTGCCTCACTTTGCTCAATTGCAGCAGCCATAGCAGCCACAGGCCAGCCCAGATTCAGGGGATGTGGATCCCCCTGGGATGGGAGCAAGGGCAAAGCTATGCTTCCCACAGCTAAGCCCACAAAGGGGATCTTTGGAAAGGGGATTTCCAGAGGAAGGCGGCTGACAGTTTCACCAGAGAGAATTTGGGGTCCTAAGGGGAGGTCTGAGATAAGGGTGCACATTTTGGGTTTTTCATGGGGAACAGGGGAGTCGTGGAGTTGCATGGGGCCATGTCCCCCAGCAAATGCCCCTCACATGTGCACAAGGGGTGCTGTGCACCAGTTTCCACTTACAGGCCTACTGCCTCGCTGTGCAGGACATGAGTGACTGGAAGGAAGCTTGTGGAAGGAAGTTCCATGGAAGGAAGGATGCGTGCAGTGTAAAGTTGGAGAGACCCAGAACAGGCATCAGGGAGCCTCATCCCCTGGAGGCAAATGTGTCCCCAAGAAGCTTCTAGGCCACTTAGGAGGCAGTGGCTCTGAAGTCAAGGCAGGGCCCTCACTGTGTTACAGGATCTTTAGGGTGTTGCTTTTCTGGCCAGAAACCTCTGTGGCTGGTGGCGCCTTTGCCCAAGTTCTTGTCCTGTATCCAGGAAGAATGAGGTATGCGGACAAGTGGAGGGGTGTTAGAGCAACTCTGAGGAGGCTGCAGGGGGCAGTTCCTCTCTGTAGGCAGGTAGTCTTGTCCAGTATTCAGCAATCAGCAGAAAGGAGGCCCTGGAGAGGGTGGTTCCTCTCTGCAGGCAGGTCCCCATTGACTTTCCAGCTCTCAGCAGAGAGGGTAGATCGTCTCTGCAGTTGGTCCTCCAGTGCCCAGTCATCTTTCCATCCTCTTTGTCCTCTATCCTGCTCTGGCTGAGCCTGGGGCTTTTATGGACCTCAGAGGGGAGGAGGTACATGCTGATTGGTTCATGCATGGCCATGTGTAGGGTCAAAAAAGGCACCACTTTCCTCCACTCTGGTGCAGGGATCTGGCAGCCCTTGGCCTGAAGATGGGGTCTTTCCACGAACCTGCCTCCTTCTACCCAGGAATCTGTCTGCCTCCTGCTGCTGTTCATGGCACCCCGGCTTGGCCTGGACTTTGCTCCAAGATCAGAGCAGGTATCAACAGCAGGGAGAAGCCAGGCAGCAGGAGCAGGCACTTCTGGGCCTGCAAGGGCAGGAGGGCCTTCCCAGGTCCCCAAGAGTGCAGAGATGCCTGAGGCTGAAGCCGCTGGCTTGGGTGGCTGCAGTGGCACCTGGGAGGGCAGGGCTCCTGCCTGCTTCTGGCCCTCCAAGACCACGGGAGGCCCAGGTCTGCTGCCTGGCTCGGGCAGCTGCAGCCATGCCTGTGAGGATGGGGCTGCTGCCTGCTCCTGGCTCCTGCTGGCTCCATGGAGCATGCAGCCCCAGCTGTGCCCCCTTGCAGCCTGGGCTGGGGGCTCCTGATCCTTGCTGGGCCCCAAGCCAGCATCCGGGGCAGGGGTGACATCTCCATGAGCTCTCCCCATTGCCCTGGTGCTCCAGGATGGCCTGGGATGGAGTGGATCTCGGGCCCTGGGCTCGGCCATCGGAAGTGGCAAGCTTGGCAGCCATCTTGACTCAGGGCAGACCCCAGGGACCCGGCCCTGGATGGCCTGTGTAGAGCCTTCTTCTGAAGTATAGAAACCTGGCACCCTAGGCGGTGTGGGCACAGTGGCTGTGCCACTGGCCAGGTCCCCAAAGTGGTTGCCACTTCTACTTCCTGTCCTGGATCCCCGAAGTGCAGCCCCAGCTCTGCACTGGGGCCCCTTTCTGCCCAGCCATGCTGCTCCCCTGCTGCGCTGCTCCCCCTCCTGAAGGGGATTGGGCTCGGCCCCATTGCAGCCACCCCCAGGGCAGTGGGCTGTGGGGGGCCCTGTCCACCTCCTCCCCGCACCCTTCCTGCAGCAGCTGGTGTGATGGTAGTGCCACACCACATGCTCATTGCTGCTATCAATCCCTGCTCTGAAGAGGTACATCTAATTGCCGTTAGGATAGGGACGATGACTGCTTTTAACTTAGAGGCCTATCTAGGGTCCCCAGTGTAGAAAGCCATCGTCCGCCATTTGCATGGCCATTTGGAGTTTGGTGGCACATCCGTTTCTTCTGAACTGCAGTCACAGATCACTGGTTGGTTCACCCCCACAATGGCCAAAAACTACAAACAGCTCAAAAGAAAAGCTTCCTTGATTCTGGAAAACAAAACAAAGGATCAACCATGTCCCAAAAAGTCAAAAGAAGATGACTTCAGTCTTCCATTGGTTCAGTTCACCTGGTCAACTCCTGTTCAAAATCTTCAGTTATCAGAAACCTACACTGAGGGCTGAAGATGGTCCTTTGAAGAGTGTCAAAACTAGACAACACTTGTCCGAACGTCAAAATGTCCTAGGCTAGTCACATCAAAAACACGATGGATAAAGAACTGGTCGCCTCTGTAGTCTCCAAGAACCTAACAGTAACCTTAATTAAGACTGAGAACACACACTCCGACAGCAGGATTTGAGGAGGCCCCTACCATTTTGGAGCACATATTAACATGACTCACTAAAATATAAACACCTTGTTTTGACAGTTGGGGGGTTGTGTTTTTTTCTTTTAAAATCAGTATGTGGCCCGAACAGGGAGGAACCTGGGCGCCCCTGAGGGGCTGCGCCGGGAGGAACCAACAGCTTTTACTGGGGCGGAGGCGCAGGGGCCGCGCTTCCTGGGGCCGCGACTCCACTGGGGCCTCGCAGGCGCTCCGGGCACACGGATGGATCCCGGGGAAGGGGCCAAGGGCAGAGCAGGGCGCATGTCAGAGTCCCGGCCACCGTCTCGGCAGCTGCCCTCTCGGAGGCCCTGCTGGCCGCTCCGGGTTGAGGCCAGGAGGTCGCCATGCCCAGGGGCGCGGAGCCTGGCATGGATCGCGGCTTGGGAACAGGCACGTGGCCCACGGGGCTCCTCTCGGTTCCTCCCCAGGCGAGCGGGCCGGGGGCAGCCCCCAGGAGTCACCCGTGGCCTGGGCTGGCCTGGGGGTCATGGTGACTCGGTAGCCTCGCCCCAGCCGTGCAGTCCGGGGAACAGGAGCCCGCGTGGCTTCCCGGCGCCTCCGCCCCAGTCGCACTTTGTAGTGGCCCCGCCTGAGGCTCCCATGCCCTGGGCACCGAGGGGCAGCCGCCCCACCCTGCTGACTTCCCGCGCGGTGCTCATAGGGCCTCGGACGGAGGGCGGAGCCTCGGTGCTTGTCGGAGGGTCTGGGGATCAGAAGGCGCAGCGATGGGGCAGAAAGCCAGGTCGGGCTGAGCAGTGAAGCTGAAGAAGGAGCGCGATGGGAAAGTTGAGGAGTGAGGATGCGATTCTAGACCTACAGCTGCTCCTTCTCGTGGGACGAGATGGGGGCAGCAGCCGGGGTGACTTTCCCTGCCTTCCTCACTTGGCATGAGGAGGAACGACTCGGCCACCAGGGAGCGTGGGGCGGAGGGGGCCCCCTGGTGTTCATGGGGCCTAGGGCACCGGGCCAGTGAGGTCCCTGGTGTGTCCTGTCGTCCCCTGCCTGCCTCTGGGGCTGGTTTTTCTGCCATGGCAAAGGTCCTGCAAGGGGCCTGCAGGTTCTCAGCTCTCAAACCCAAGCTCCTGCCCTACCCTCCTCCAAGAGCTGGTCCTTGGAGTGCGGCCCCCCTGGGAGGACGCTTCCAGGAAGGAACCTGTCCAGGCCTGGGCAATGGGACCAGGCCCTTTGGGCAGAGATTTCTGGGCTCCCAGGTGCCTAGGGCATGGTGTTGAAGTTGGGGCACGGGCTTCCTGTGGGCCGACCCTACAGATCCTGCCTGGCTTTGCTAGGACTACCCACTTAACAAAGCACCACAAACCGCCAGGCTTGAGCAACAGGAAGCCCTTGCCTCATAGTTCTGGAGGCTGCAGGTCTGGCAGGATTGGCTTTTCAGAGCACCCCTGTCCTTGGCTTGGAGGTGGCCATCTTCTCCCTGTGTCTCTTCACATTGTCTTCCTTTTATGTGTGTCTGTGTCCAACTTTCCTCGTCATATTAGATAGGGCCCACCCTAATGACCTCACTTCAACTTACTACCTTTGTGAAAGCCTGATCCCCAAATAAGGTCATACCGTGAGATTCTGGGGGTCAGGACTTCAACATATGGATTTTGGGGGAAAACAATTCAATCCATAATTGATTCAGTCTGTAGCCGGGTTGAGAAGGGCTCAGCCAGATGTGGGCTGAAGCGAAGCCCTCAAAAGCTCAGGGCCCAGGACAGGGTCCTTTTCCTAAGGACCCTAGAGGCGATGGGCAGTGGGGAGGGGTGAGATGTGTTGGGAGATGAGCCCAGAGAGGTGGGGGCCCTGATGAAGGGGTTGGCACATGGGTGGTGGTACAGCAGGAAGTCTCTGAAGGGCTTTGGGAACGGACAGTACAGTGACCAGATCTGTACCCCAGAACCCTGACTCTTGGTCCAGGCTGCACCCCAGACCGGGGTGGGACCCCATCAGTATCGGATGTGTAGGCATGTCTGTGAAGCACTGCTTTAGAAGCCTAGCTGAGCATGTGATGGTTAATTTCATGAGTCAACTTGACTGGGCTAAAGGACACCCAGAGAGCTGGCAAGACGTTATTTCTGGGAGTGACCCCAGCAGGCAGAGTACTCCTTTTAAAGACAACTGAAGGGAAAATATCCACCGGCGAGGCATTTCCTAGTCCTGTGACCAGGAAATGATCGAAATGGCTCAGTTTTGACCTTCAAGCTTTAGCAAGGTGGTCAAGGCCAGGTGGTATGGGAATGGACGCTGGAAAAGCCTAGGTCATGCTGGCCTGTCTCTCTGTTCCCTGCAGTGGAAGCAGGGCCTCCTGGACACCTGAATGAAAGAGATGCTCTGTGTGTCCCCGTTATCAGCCAAAAATGCATCTCATATTTAATCAGGAACATTTTATCCAAATCCTTGCTCAGATGTGGACACAGGGGAAGAAAGTAAAACAAGTCCGGGCACCCAGAGCCCATATGGGCCACAGACACACCCTGTGAGCACTCATCGGAGGGGCTAGTAACACTCCCCCCAACACCGTGTGACCCCTCTCCGGGATAGCCCATAACTGTTTGCAGTGCAATGAATGTGACATTTATTCTCAGCTATGTGCAGAGTCAAGTGAGGTTATAGCAAATAAAATATAGAAATATTCATTTTCCTTCCAAAAAGGGCTCTTAAATGTCAAATCAAATGAAATGGAATCATTGTATCGGGGCAGAACACATATAGCTTGCAGATTGTGCAAACTCTCTATATGTTCCCCCAACCTGGCTGCTCCCTGTAGAAGCATTTTATTGACCTAGGCCAGTTAAATAAAGTTCATATACACTTATTAGTTGAGCAAATGTCATTTGCTAGAGTCTGACCAAAATTCATTAGCTAACTTCTCCTCGCTTTCAGCTCCTCCTACCCCAGAAACCTCACACTTTTTGTCTGGTTTTCTTTGCCGGACTAATTATAAGGTTTTCTGACAGCAAGCATACATGAACTAGTTGAGCTCTGTAGTCCACCTTTAACACCTGAAAATGATCACACTAAAATTCCTGGCATGCAGCATCCAGACGTCAGCATTTCTGGGCCCTGAGGCTTTGGGAGCACGCAGGCTGTGGGAAAAGCAGGAGGGAAGCCTGGGGCTGCTAGGCTAATGCCCAGGAGTGGCTGGACCAAGTGAGTGGCAGCCTGCCCCATCCTGAGAAAGCCAGTGCAGGAGGCGCAACCGAGCAATAAACATGCCCAGCTCCAAAAGGCAGGCCTCTGTGCACAGATGTTGTGATGTTATGAGATAATTTTCAGGCCTCAATGGAGTGAAAGGGTGGATTTGTCAGAGAGCGGCATACCTATGGCGGTCTTTTCACTGAGCAACACCATGATTTCATTACCATGTCAATTCTGGGAGAAGGCCCTGATTTAACACAGCAGTTGGCTGAATGCATATGGAGCGGGTGGACCTCTGAATGAATAGTGAATGGAAAACCGGCTGGAATCTGCCTTCAGCTTTGTTTCAGGATGACCAATGTAAGGGACCCCAGAGCTTGCAGCACAGATGGTAGGAGGGGACTGGGACTCCGCTGGGCTTCTCTTCTTTTCCTTTTTATTATATCACTTGCGGGGGTTCCTCTGTATTTGTGTACATATTTCAATTGCCTAACTAAATTTGCTGCAATTTCTCATTCTACTAAAGCAAAATTAGCTTTGAGGGGAATTAGAGATGAAACACAATAACATATGTAGCAATAAACATTAAAATTTTGTGCTGTTAAAATTGGAGTTTCAAAGACTCAGTGTTGTGAGGTTTAGAAGTAATTGAAAATGTAATTAAGAAATCATGAAAAAGACAATTAAAAGTTTGAAAGACAAGTTCAGAGTTACTTCGGAAGTTCTCCAGTGTGAAGGGAATGTGCACATTCTCACGTCGGTGCCTGCGTACATCCAGAAAAGAAAGGTTACGTGCTTTCAGAGAGCAGGGTGGCGTCCGAAGGGCAAGTACTGTAAATCAAAGGACTCTCTGGCATTATCTAGCTTCCTTTCTGCTTTAAAAGTTAGAACAGATGTCACAAGAAAGGACAAAATGGATTTTACCCATCAAGAGAGGCTTTTCTTGCCATCCTTAATAGGAAGTGCCTTGAAATGTTAATGTACACAGTTTGTGTTGCCGGGGTTTGCATAGGGATGGTGGGAAACAGCTCTGATCCCAACAAAACCTTTTGTTATTAATCAAGAAAATCTGGTCCGCTGAAGCAGCAAAGAGCTGAAAATTAGTGAGCCCACTAGCAATGAGGCCAGTGAGCAAAAATGCAGCTGAGGATTCCGACGCTCCCGGAAGACCTGGTGGTGGGGCCATGCTAGATCCCATGTGTCTCCCTACGCTCTGCGGTCTCCCAGCCTCCATATTTAAAGGGGAAGGAATATTTCTCTTGTATCTTGAGCTTTAAAATCGTGTGTTTTCTTTTTCAGCAATTTCAAGAAGCAGGCTGGAGAACATCCATTAAAAGCGCACTAATGAAGTGGTGCTAAGAAAAGAAAGCTAAACACCACAAAATCAAAGTGGAGCATTTTGCTTGGCTAATGGGCTTGATTATGAGATTTTACAGGCCCTTTTATAAACTTGAATTTTATTTTGTGCTGGGAAACAGGAAATTTCTGTTTGGCTTTAAACATACACGATCACACCACCAAATATTCCTAATTTAAAACTGTGAGAGTAGAAAGAGATTTTTATGTCTAAGAGAGGAAGGGGCAAAAGCATCCCCAGCCATGGTCGTGAATAAGCACAACCTTCAATACTCCTATTTTAGAGAAGGGGAAATTGGGGTCCCGAAATGAGGTGTGTAGCTGCAGCCACCCTAATAGCCTCCCTTTCCTCTGAGCTTCCGTGGCTGTCATAATCAACAACTAGTTATAGGGTGTCTAACATTGTACCTGCGGTTCCCAGGTGAGCCCGCTTTGCCGGAGGGGTTCTCAACCTCGTCACCGTTGACATGTTGGACCCGATAATTTTTTGTTGTGGGGGCTGTCCTCTGTCTTGTAGGATGTTTAGCAGCATCCCTGGCCTTCATCCACCGGCTGCCAGTAGCATACCCTCCCATTGTGACTACCAAAAACGTCTCCAGACATTGCCAAGTATCCCTTGCAGGCCATAATTGCCCCTAGTTGAGAACCATTGAACTAGATCAATTACCTGCTGTAGGGTGATGGACACCACACTTTAAACATTCTAATTCCGCAGTGTCCAGCCTGGTGGTGTTGGGACCAGAGCCATGTGGTGAACACACGCTGGTGGAGGAGATTACTGAGAGCCTGCTGAAGGATGGCCAAGTCCATTCCAAATTCCAAATCGGTGCAGTTTCAATCTCTTCCTCCATAAGCTGGTGTTGCGTGTTCCCTTTTTGTCCAGCAGCCAGGCTGGGTGAGGGACAGCAGCAGAAGGAAGCGAGAAGCCAAAGCAGTCCACAACTTGGAGAATCACCTCTGTCTTGGATGCTGATGCAATCGGCTGCATTCAAGATTTGCATATGCTTAGCTGCATGGGTGGGTGACGTGCTAATAGAACAGCCGTGGGGCTGCCATTGGGTGCCCATTCTAATCTCTGGCAAGACTTTTAAGTGAGGCTGTGCTACTCTTCGAATGATGCTCTATTATCCTTGTAGAAACACCTTGCTATATGGAAGAGTGAATTATGGGAAAGTTGCCTGTATATAGAATGGTAAGCATTCACTTGTGGAATATGTATTGAGCATATATTGTCTATACCTTTCTATTAAAAGCGAACACAGAGCAGATCTGTTATAAAGTAAAACATTTGTTTCCTGGACCATCATCTTCCTTACCATCCTGAGTGGACTTAAAATACAGTAGGTCAAACTCAAGAGAAAGCACTAAGAATTCCAGTGGTTGCTTGGAGTCCCTGTAGAAATACTGTGATCACTTTACACATGAGTTCCACAGGAGACTCAAGAGAGTACACAGGAGGTTAAGGGCATTCATAGTGGTCAAGCCGAGTTACATGATGAGTCCTTAACTGTGACTCTAGGTGTTGATCATATGGACAGTCACTGCTACACATGCACCACAGGGAGGCCAGCTTCCTTAGCTGTGTGCAGACATGGGGCTTAACAATTGGGGGCTCCCAGAGCAGGAGGTCCTAGCTTCACCAGCACTTGGGTTTGTAAATGGCCATGCTAATTTTACTTTGTCTGTTGAGGAGCCTCTGGCATGGTTGACATGGAGCCATCAGGAGAAACTTGGCACTTTCAGGATATGGGGGATGTGGGAAGGAAAGACTCTGTTTGATCAGGGACAGCTTAGAAGAGATGACCTCAGGGAACCTGGCCTCAAAGAAGCTGCTTCTACGGTCTGGTCTGTGTGTTTTCATCAGGCCTTAGGTTCCTGCCTGAAACTCTGTTAGGTGGATGGAGATTCATTTGGGTTAACAAAATTTGTTCTTAAACCAATGCACATGCCTGCACAGGTGACTTCATGAGACAGTTGAGGGCCCAGATCCCTTCATTTGATAAAGGAGGCAATGACCAGGGAGGCACAGTGCCCCGTCTGCTGTCATCTAGCTCAGTGCGGTAGGGCCAGGCCGATAGCAAGCCATTGCCTTTGTTCCCTGTTGCTTTCTCCCCGGAAGGGTGCCCAGCCAGGGGACTCGATTCTTCGCCTGCACTGAGCAGACAGGGCCCTGGGCTTGGGCACAGGGAGCAGAGATTAGTATGGGCTGAGAATGGAGGGGTGGGATGGCCCATCTGTCCCCAGCCCCTCAGGATAAGGTGCTTTCTAGTGGGCTTTGGAGTCAGAGGTCAGGATCTGGCACCCACAGAGAGAGGAGCACAGAGATGGCAAGGGGAGAACACTGACTGAAGACAGATGCCAGCCCTTCTGCAGTCCACCGATGCCCACTTTGTCTGGAGAGGAGGAGGGCACTCCCTCTCTGGCTCTCCTTCCTCCTGGAACTGGGCCCTGTTCTGAGACTGTTATTAGTGTGGGAGACCAGCAGCTCCAGGGACTAAGTCAAATTCTGTGGGCTAGCCTGGGATCTACAGGACAGCTAACACATTGCTTCTGAGGGACAAATGCATTTTGCACTGGAGTTGTTGAACTTCCTAGTAATTTTTTGGACCACATCTTGCAGGTAGGTTGTGGCCAGCGGGAGAAAAGGACATCACCATTTCCACGGAGGTGATTGCATAGTCAATACACAGGGGAATTAGCGTCTCTCTCAATTGGCCTATCCCACCCAAAGTGCTAGAAACAGGTCGTACTCAAAAGTAACTTGGTTAACTGTCAGGCTTTTAAAAAAAGGGTCTGCTGGTGTTTAGGAAGCCGAAGAATATCCTCCTTGACTGAGATTTCACCTACGGGGGCGTGAGCTTGGAGCAGAAAAAGGCTCCATTATAAACACCTTAAAAATAGACGACAAAGGGAATGCTGACATGCTGGCCGCGGCCCCAGCGCCAGCTCCAGCGGGCAGTTAGGGAAAGGAAGGGTTTTGTGTGGAGTTCAAAGCCCTGAGTGAAAGCTAATGAGGACCTTTGTGTTGGGGCAAAAGACAGTGAGGGAGCTTATCAGAAAGGAGTGTTAAATTACCTCCTCTGTTTTCTGCAGGTTTAAAAAAAGCAGCCTTTGGAGCTCCTTGAGGGGTCTGTCAAGTCTGTTTCCCTGACGATGAGGGGTGCATGAGATGTGTGGGTCTGTGCTCGTGCAAGACAGCCCGGTGCTCCTAGGGGCACAGGGAGGGAAGAGGGCAGTTTAGGGGCACAGTTACCCCAATAATTGCTTGAGTCTTGTGAAAGTCAATATTGATGAGAAGCGTGAATGGTTTTGGGGGTCAGAGGGTGTAGGATGTGAGGATGAGCTTCAGAAAACTAAATCAGTGCAAAAACCAAGTGCTGATAGTGCTGTGTCTGGATGGATCTTGAAGGGACTGTATCTCGTCAGGTCTTTGATTCTAAGTTCAGGCATACGGGAATAAAAATCAGCTGCTCCAATTTAAAATATTGCCAACATCATAATAGTATTTATTTGCTGGTAGAGGAGATCTCTCTCTCTCTTTTTTTCTCTCTCCCCTCCTCCTTCCCGCTCTTTCTCTCTTTCTCTGCTCTTCTCTCTCTCTTCCTCCAGCTCTATCCTCTCTTTCCTGTCTTCCCTCTCTGAGTCTCTCTCTCCATCCCTCTCTCTCTCCATATATAAATGTAATTTATTATATGTATTTTATTATATGTATAGTTATATATAATTTCTAATATATTTTAAATTTATTATGTATATTTTATTATCTATATATGAATGTAATTTTCCCCCATAACTGGCAGGGAGGATCTGGGCAGGAGGGGTGAGAGTGGCAGCCCTGGCTATCTTCTGCTCACTCAGTGATCAGTTTCCAGAGCATGCTGTGGCCTCTGGCCCCATTACGGATGGGGACATGTACCCAGCCAGGGCCCCACACCCACACTTAGGGAGCTCCCTCATCCTGACAGGAACGGTCTCTCTGTGTATTCTGGGCCTTTGGGATTGGGCAGCTGCTCACTGAGAAGAGCTTTCAGCTGGGAGGACCCTGGGGCTGGGCGAGCCCTGATATTTCCAGGTGCAGAGAGGTGCCAATCACCCCTCCCTGGAGGACCCTTTTGGTCTTGCACACACACCCCCTGTCAGGTTCCACTCAAGGCCAGGATTTCTCTAAACTGCTCTGGAGTCACTCCTGGCAAGAAATCTCTTTATTTTGCCCTTTCACTTTCCCCCATCTATGCAACAAGAAAAACAACAGCAACAAGAGCAAAAAACCTGTCTCATGAACAAAACAAATCCAACCATGCTCACTTGGGGGAAAAGGACACAGTACTATTACAGCGGACTAGGAACAAACATGACAAATTATCACATGAATGACGCGGAATGAATAGTAATGAAAGAAAAGCGGCAAATCACAGTGAGGCAGCAACTGGGGAAGCACGTCTAGCACTTCAGGACCATTACCCTGGCCGAGGGTGACCATCTCATTAAGACGTTTGCTCCGATTTCCTCTTGGTGCTTCCTCCTATCGGGTCTTACAAAGTCTCCAGCTCTGTACAATGTAAACAGAAGGAGCAGAGGCTGCGGCTCTTGGGCTGCAGAGAGGAGGAGAGCATCTCAGGAATGTGAGGGAGGAAAATGCAGCGGAGGGAAGAGAGACTTGAACAGCTTTGTCTCTTTCATGCTTTAGGAGATGGAGATTCTGGGCAGAGGAGTTCTGGGGCCTGGGAGCTGGGGCAGTTCCAGCAAACTTGTGGCAGACAGAGGCCTGGAGAGGAGGGTGAGGTGGAGCCGGAGGGGAGAGGGTGTGGGAAGCGCCGAGCACAGAATCTCAACGGCCCAGAGGTCTCCAAAGTCTCAAAGCCTCCTGCTGCATTTTCAGAACAAAATTCGTTAAAATTCCCTTTCTTTAGAAATATGTTTGCTCTCAGTGGCTTGACTGGAACTTGTGGGCATTGAATGGGGCCAAGTTTCGGGGGAGGAGAGGGCTTGTGGGGGAAGCTTTCTCCGTGTCACTCCACGTTGGCTTCGCGTACTCCTTGGACTTTCTGAGTAATTAGCCCTCAAAAAGCCACCCCGATCACTCCCTGCTCAGAACAGAGCGCTGGGCAGCAGGGGCTTTGCAGAGCCTGAAAGGTCTCCAATAACGCTCAGCAAATAAATAGCCTCTTGTGGAGCACACAGAAAAGAATTCCCGCTGGCTTGACTCCTGTGATCACGCTGCCTCTCCCACTCAGGAGAAGCATTTGCACAGTCATGACAGCAGCCACCCCGCACCGGGCGCTCGGGGTCTGCCAGGCGTCTTCTCAGCCTCACATGCATCATTCTATCTCACCCCCACAGCAGCCCGAGGGGTGGATGCTGCCATTCACAGACGAGAGACTGAGGCTCAGAGAGCAGAAACGGCTTGCCCATGGCTGTGCAGACAGTTAACAGTGAGCTGGGATTTGGTCCCCGCCAGTCAGAGCCCAGAGCCTGGGCTCAAACCCCTGGCTCTGCCACCCTGTGCTCTTATGGAGCTGGGAAAGGACAAAGCCTTCAGCAGCAATGTTTTTTTTTTTTTTTTTTTTGCTTTAAACTCCTAGTTCTTAATTGTTTAAGAACAATGGATCACAATGGATACATTTCAAGAAAATATTCATTTTATATTCTATATTATGTAATTATATAATAATAATGTTAATCACTTTAAGGTGGCAAAGTTTGCCAGTTATTCTTTAATTCAAAAAACAGGCTGGGGTTGGGTGAGGTGGTTCATGCCTGTAATCTCAGCACTTTGGGAGGCTGAGGTGGGAGGATTGCTTGAGGCTAGGAGTTTGAGACCAGCCTGGACAATATAGTGAGACCCTGTGTCTACAAAAAATAAAAATTAGCTAGGTGTGGTGGCAGTTGTCTGTAGTCTCAGCTACTTGGGAGACTGAGGCAGGAAAATTGCTTGAGCCTAAGAGCTGGAGGTTACAGTGAGCTATGATCCTGTCACTGCACTCCAGCCTGGGTGACAGAGAGATACCCTGTCTCTTAAAAAAAAAATTAGCACAGATTCTAGATTTTGGTTATACTATTGTCACAGCTGCTGGGCCTGGAGTTCTGCCTGCAAGGATGTCTTGTGGGCCTTGACAGAAAAAGGTCGAGAAATCTGTGTCAAGAAGTGGGTGGGTTTTACCTGCCAGTTTCATGGCAGCTTCACAACTTCCCTGAGATGGGAGTGCTGTCTTAAGAGTTAAGAAAACCTAGACTCAGGCAGATGCATCACTGTCTGAGGTACATGGCTAATGCTGTGAGTAGAATTGCATTCCCCAAACGCAATAGGATACGTCCAAATCCTAACCTGGGCACCTGTGACTGTGGCTTATTTGGAAATAGGATTTTTGCTGATGTAATCAAGTTAAGATGAAGTCTTATGGGTGGGCCCTAATCCAATGACTGGTTCCTTATTAGAAGAGGGAGATTTGGACATGAGCACAGAGCACCATGGGATGGTGGAGGCAGAGACTGGAGGGGCACATCTGCAAGCCAAGGAATGGCAAAGATTGCTGGCAAAGCCAGAGCTAAGAAGAGGCACAGGCGGGTCCTCCCCAAGCCCTCAGACGGGGCATGACCTTGCCTACACCTTGATTTCAGGCTTCTGGCAACCAGAACTGTGAAGAAATACATTTCTGTTGTTTGAAGCCATCAGTAATTGGTGATGGCAGCCCCAGGGAACAGAAACACCAAGTGTTCACCTGGCTTTGATGGTGTGCTTGAACAGGGCTATGTTAGGTAGTGTGGGGTTGCTAAGAGGGTGAGATACCGCCTGCCCTTAGCTCATGGGTTAGGTGGGGGCAAGAGGACAGGGCACTTCAGATGGAAGGAGCGGCCTGAGCCAAGACAGGCAGGAAGACACGCACCAGCCATTTGCTGGTGAGCAGGGAGGACCCGGGGCTTGGACCCGGATACTGATTGGGACTGCAGGATGGAGCCAGATGCTGGAGCCAGATGCCAGGAGGTCTTGAAAACCATGAAGAGGAATTGAGCTGTGGTGTCCTACACAATGGGAGCTTTGAAAGTGCGGGAGTGTGATGAGAATGCCTAGGATATCTGTGTTCATCAAGGGGTGGATGGTGGGGAAGGAAATGGCTTCCCCTGCCGTACCAGCAGTGGGCCCAGAAGAAGGAAGAAAAGCAAGAGTTTCTTTAAGAAACAGGGGTGCTTACAGGTGAAGTGGGGGAAGGAAAGTGATCTGGGCAGGTCGGGGCCTGTGAAGCGAGGCTGCTGTCCAGGAAAGGGATAGGGGCCTGAGAAGCTCCGGTGACCCTGGGAGACTGGGAGAGAGGTGAGGACTGGAGAAGGATGCAAGGAACAGAGAGATGGCTGAGCAGGGCAGAGCAGCCTGGAGGATGTGAGGGATGTCAGCTGCTGAATGGGCTGTTGACATATAAAGCGTATGTGGTTCCTGATGATAAATAATCCTGGAAGGGAATGAAATACCATGTTGGAAAGTGACTCAGAACCCAGGCACGCTGGTGCTCTTGTCGTGTGGGCGGCCGAGTAATGTGGAGGGAGATGAAGGGGTTAGTATCTCATGAATGTGCGTTGGCGGCTGACTGCCCTGGAGAAAGTGTTAATAATTAAACCGGTTGCGCCACCACTGTGGGGCCAGGGCTGCTGCGGGCTCCCTGGGGCTGACCCCACTCCTCACCCACCCTGTTGGTATGTGGTCCACACGAGAAGACCACAGGAAGCTCAGACTGCGGGCTCTGAACAAGGCATTTTCGTTTTGGAAGCTGCCAGGACCGGAAATTAGTGAGGCTGATTCGAAAAATCAATTTAGCTTGACTTGAATTAAGTAAGGAGGGGGACGAAGAAGGGGGAAGGATGAGGGAAGGAACTGGTGTTTGATGCGTCCCAAGGGAAGTTCTTGGCCCCCTGGTGAGTGGGAATGCTCAGCTCCTCTTTTCCAATGGGGAAACTGAGGCTCAGAGCGGTTAAGTGGTTGGCAGAAGACTGTGCAGCTGGAAGGGTGTCTGAGCAGGAATGAGGAGGATGACCTGTTGGCCCCAGCACCCCCAGCCGAGTCCTCACAGCTACAGGACTCCCTCAGGCTTCCAAAGCTGCGAGACAGGAGGCTCCGGGCCCCTGGACAGGGAATTGGAGGCCCAGATCCCACCTGTGGCTCTGCCCACATCTCAGGGGACTTTCTGGAGAAGGCTGCCATTACTTGCTCTGTGCCGTGACGACAGTGTAGTTTCTGCCTTCGTCTGGCAGGTGGGGCAGACCAGATGACATTTTAGGATGCTGCCCCACCCTAGGATGGCAGATTCTCTGACTGCTGGAGATCTGAGGTGATGCTCAAAGTCTTTGTGGTTGAACAAGCGGGCGTCTGCTTGGGGAGTCCCTCCCACCAGATATTGAGTTATCAGTGTCTCATGCCCAGTGAGCTTCCTCCCTCTCAGGGTGCTGTCCTCCAACCCCGCTGCTTTCCCACGGATCCTGAGAGGGCACCACCACCATCCAGGGCTCTGGCTTCCTGTCTGGGCTGCTCCACTTCTTGCCCCGCAGTGCTTCACCCCACCACCCTGTCTCTCCGGGGTCTGCAATGAGAGGTGCTGTCTCTGACAAAGGCGCCTGTATCTCAGAGGCTGGCCTGGGCTCCTCGGGACTCACACTTCACACTGAATCTCACCCACGGTTCAGGGCCCCTCACTGGGGTCCCTGGGATGTCCTCACCACCTGAGGATTCCCCCAGCTGGAGCTGCTCCAGGCCTCGGGCCCTGTCGGGGGCTGTGGCCCAGATGTTAGGAGTGTTCTCCTCAAACTCAGGCCTTCCAGCTGTTTCTCTTCCATGACTTACAAAGCAGCAGAAATGCTGCCTCCTCAAGGAAGCCATCCTACGAAAGAACGACACCTCCTCCATCCTTCTGCTTGAACAGGATCTTCAGTGACTGCCTGTCTGGGCGGTGGGGTTGGGGAAACTGTCTGCTCAAACAGGACCTTCAGTGACTGCCTGTCTCGGGGTGGGGGGGGGAAGGGGGAAACTGTCTGCTCAAACAGGACCTTCAGTGACTGCCTTTCCCGGGGCGGGGGGCATTCCCCAGTGCTGTGAGCCCACTGGGTACCTGGTGGGTGTTGCTCCCTGATTACAAAGATGACACATGGGGAGCCCAGAGGCTGCCTAGCTTCTCCCAGGCTCTGGCTTGGACCCTCGGGTGCCTCCGTATTCACAGTCTCTTGCTCAGAACACCTTCCTTGGACTGTGGTGGGCAGAATAATGGCCCCCAGAGATGGCCACATCCTAAGCCCTAGATCCCATGAATATGGTGCTTTGCATGGCAAAGGGACTTTGCAGATGTGAGTAAGTGAAGGCTATGGAGATGGGGAGATTATCCTGGATTAGCCAGGTGGGCTTGATGGAATCCTGAGGGTCCTTAAATGTGGAAGAGGGAGGCGGGAGAGTCAGTGTCCCAGTGAAATGTGAGACTCACTGGCCATGACTGGCTTTGAACGTGGCAAGAAAAGAAAAGGAAACAGATTGTCCCCTGAGCCTCCAGAAGGAACCAGCCCTGCTTATTATATTATACTTTGATATTAGCCCAGTGAGACCCAAGTCTAGGGCTGGAAACTGGGCCACAGGAAGTGAAGGATATGGGAGCCAGGAGGTTCCAGAACCTTCCCCCCGATCTGCCTGCATGGTGATGCCTCATCTGTGCCATTTCAGAGAAATACGCTTCTTCACCCCCTCCTTCTAGCTGACCTGCAGGGCCCTGGCTCACAATGTTTCCTCACAAGCCCTGGGAGGGGGCTGCACCTGGGAGGTGACTTTCTCTGGGCTCTGGAAGCTGCTCCGTTGAGCTGAACAAATGGGCCTGGAGACAGGCAAAGCATGAGGGCTGGAGAGGGAGGAGTGAGGCCTTGCACCTGCCTTCAGAGCTTTCTGTTAGCTGGGGACAGGTGCGTGCACAGGGGACCCTAAAACAAGGCAGTGCTGGGGACACGGCCACAGGGCATTGGAGGAGCTCCAGAGAGGGAAATTGCTTTTGCCTGGGGCAGCGGGAAGGCCTGCTGGGGTCTGCTTGGGAAGTCCCTCCTGCCAGATATTGAGTATCAGTGTCTCATGCCCGGTGAGCTTCCTCCCTCTCAGGGTGCTGTCCTCCAACCCCGCTGCTTTCCCACGGATCCTGAGAGAGCACCACCACCATCCAGGGCTCTGGCTTCCTGTCTGGGCTGCTCCACTTCTCACCCCGCAGTGCCTCACCCTGCCACCCTGTCTCTCTGGGGTCTGCAATGAGAGGTGCTGCCTCTGACAAAGGCGCTTGGGAGGAGCGTGTGGAGCAGGAGAAGAGTGCCTGGGAGCAGGGGTCAGCAGGGACAGGGGCCAGGTCTACGCAGAGGATGCTATGGTGGCCAAGGGGAAGGGCTGGGAGGGGGCTTTGCAGACGTGGAGAAGCTTTAAGGTGGTAGGTACAGAGGCATGACCAGAGAGGTCGGCCCAGGTTCCTGGTGCTCCGGCTTGTATTTTTTTCCTGGCACCCTGGGATCTCCTAGCTCCAGGGGAGGTGAGCGATGTGCTCTGGCCAATGGGCTGTGAGCTGTGCTGATAGGATCCCTGCTCTCCTGCCCTGCCCCAGAAGATGGGAAGCCACGTGCCCACAAGTTTGGGTCCCACCATGGTGCAGCCTCCCATGGGCCCAGGCCCTCAGCCTGTGGGGACATGTGCAGTGGGAGAGGGGGGTCTGGATTTTGTCAGCCACGGAGACTCCTCGGCAACTTCTTACCCCAGCTCCATCAGCCTATCGAGGAGGATTAACTAGGTTTAGAAGTAGCCCCATGGCCTTGGGAAGGACGCATTGTATGGGGTTGGGAAACACAAAAGCACGATGAGTTAATGTTCATGGGAGGTGGGGAGACCCAGGCAACAATCGTGGGTGGTAGTCCAGGATCCTGCGGTGACCACCAGGGCAGAGCCGGGTGGGGCGGTGGCCACAGAGGGGCAAACGCTGCGTGGAGGAAACTCTTAACTTCTTGCTTCCAAACGAAAGGTCCCAGTTTGAAAAACTTCCCTCACCCCCTGCCCCCCCACCGCCCCTCAGTTTCAAGTGTGTGAGTGTTTTATCCATTTTCTTGGGAACCATATTCCTGAACCCCTAAGCACCTGAACCCTAACTAATTTACCCTGAACCCACCTAATTTACCCTGAACCCCTAAGCACCTACAGGTTTTAGAATGATGAATAATCCATTTTGGATAAAGGCAATCATACCTGGGTTCAGCCAGAATGGGAACTTTTAAAAGCAAATTTTTTTGGAAAATAAAATTTTGAGACTTTTAAGTTGAGAAATCAGTGAAACCAAGTACAATATCCCATTAGAAACAGCACATTCATGAGCACTTACTCTATGACTTTATGAGTAAAAATACTGTTCCCTGAATTATTAAAGGTGAGCATATCCCACCTTAAGATTATTCATACATAATAATCATAGCCCAATGTCCTATAAAAAAAACTTAATGAAAGTATGTACATACAGAGGCATTCACTAATTATATGCATATTGCTCAGTGAATGATCATGTCTGCTGCCTTTGATTTCTTATAAAGTGACTTTTAGGGTAAAATCAGAATTTTATGACAGGTGGCAGGGTGCTTTCTCATTACATTTTCTGTGCATCAGTTTGATCAACCATGAACGTACTGAGCCCTCTGCATTTCTGCTGCAAGCGCAGCTGAAGTTGATGGAGTGTCAGTCCGTGCAACCTGGCTACGTGTCATGATTCGCTTGCATTTTTTCTCTTAATCCCTACAAGGGCTTTATTTGGTGGCTGCTTCTTTATTTGGTGGCTTCTGTAACACTCTCTAATTCACAGGATGAGGAAACTGAGGCACAGCGGAATTGGGTAGTTTGCCAAGAGTCATACAGAAGGTGGGGTGGTGGGGCCATAGTCCAGCCCTAGGCGGTACCCAGGGCTGGATTCTCCTGCTCTCTGGGCCACAGGGAGGGACTGCACCCTCTCTTCTCGCACGTGGCTGGTGGCCTGGAGGTCCTGGGCTGTGTGGTGTTCACACCAGGCCAGAGCAGGCATTCCTTCTATGGACAACTATCAGATGGCTCTCCTGTCCCAGGCACTGGCTGGGAATGCACAGCCTGCTGGGTGGGGCGGTGGGGAAGGTCCCATCCTTACTCCCAATGTTGCTCATAGAGAGAGACTCTACAGTCTGGCACCAAGGGTATTGGTATTTAGTGTGAAGAAGAGGAAAGAGAAGTTTGAAATGGACACATTTTTCATTTTAAAATTAACTACATGGATTTGTCAAGTGGAAATTAGAACCATGCTGATTTCTGAATGTTTGCACACCTAAAAAAAATCTGGCGGTGACAGGCAATACTTCCTAAGCTCTCGGGCGTGTGCGTCCACTGGGCGTCTTAAAGGCACAGACAGCATCCATGAGACAAGATGGCAGGGGCGGGGGTGCGGGTGCTGGTCTTGCCTTTATGTAAGAAACGTAGGGGAACATTTCTGTCTTTTTTGGCGGGGGGACAGGGTCTTGCTCTGTCGCCCAGGCTGGAGTGCAGTGGTGCGGTCACGGCTCACTGCAGCCTTGACCTCCCCGGGCTCAAGTGATCCACCCATGTCGGCTTCCTGAGTAACTGGGACCACAGGTGCGCTCCACTGTGCCCAGCCAGGGAGCATTCTTTCTCTCAAATCACATGAAACCATTGGCCCCAGAATTTTAAAAAGAAGAGGGTGACACCACCCATGATCATTTTACTCCAGATATCTAATAGTTTTGTGGCAGGTTAACTCAGCTAGCACTCTTTGCAGGGTGGGGCGCAGGCCCCCCGCCCCACCCAACCCTCCGCTTTCTCTTCCTCAAGGGGGCTCCTGGCCAGGTGGGGTAAGCAGGTTCAGCCTCTTGCGCCTTGAAGTAAGCGATCTTGCATTACAAAGTGCCTGAGTCACTCCTTCTCACATGGGACTGACTGATGTAGATGGCAGGGACACAGGGGCCCCTGGGCTGAGGCCGGCCCGGTGCCAGCCAGGGGAGGGAGGCTGACCCCAGTGTAAGAGGAGCTCAGGAGATGAAGAATGGAGACCACCAGGAACCTTCCGACTGCTTTCTCCGTGCCATGTCAGTCAGGGTTGCGCAGGTGCCTGGCCCAGTCAGCCCTGGGAGGCCCTAGTGCATGACTTCCGGGCGTCTGCCTCAGGGCATCCCTGCTGCTCCTTCCTCTTCACCTCCTAAGCCACCTCCCAGGCCTTGGTGCTGAAGGAGTGGCCGGAACTAAGGAGGGGCTGCCATCAGATGGATGGGGCATCCATAAGGGTGCAGCGGAGGGACGCCCTGCTGGGAGGGAGCTCGGAGCTTGAGGGGGCTGCCGGAAGGGCCTGGCTAGGCCTGATTCTGGGTCTGCTTGGAGCCTGCACTGCCAGCAACAGTATCTTAAAGCTGAGGGTTTTTTTTTTTTTTTTTTTTCTGCCAAAAAAATGTTTTCAGTAGTAGATGCCACTTCCACGGAGATCTGAGGTGCACACAGCCTGGAGTGCGAGGTTCGTGGGAGTTGGGAAGATGCTATTACCTGGTAAACGTATCTTTCAGGGGACAGGTAAGTCCCCAGGTCTTTGGAAGGCAAGCATCAAGAAGTGGGGGTGGAACCAGGGTGGGGCAGGTCCTGCTTGGATCCTTGCAGACTTTGCCCCGGCTCCCGGCTGCTCCCCGTCGTGTGCCTTGCGTGGTGGGTCCCCGCGGCTGCTGTGCTGGGGAACCCTCTGCTCCTTACATCAGCGGAGGCCACTGAGGATCCACTGTAGGCATTTTCTGACACCCAGGGCGGAATGACACTTAGAATGTCCTTTGGTGATTCTGGCGCTTGAGATTCTATTGAGGCAGGGAGTGTGGCCGAGGGGAGACCCTAGAGTAAGACCTGGGGTTGCATCCCTTTTTTTCCGCTTTCTAGGGGGTGGCGTTGAGGCTGCCCTTGCTGCAACGCTCCCTTTCTTTTGCTTGTCTGTGAAGTCCTGTGGCTGTAAGGGAGAAATGAGGGCTGCAGGAGGCTGTTCCCCTCAAAGTCTGGGGTTTGCTTGCAGGCAGGGTTCTGAGAGTCCCCGGTGCCAGAGGCCTGGGTTCCACTTCTGCTGGGTCACAGGCACGTTGTGAGGCTGAGGCTGTGGTCCTGTTCCACATGACACAGGCTCACACAGGGGAGCTGAGGACCCCCACACGGAGGGGACTGCGTTCCCAGGAAGCCCCATGTTCCCCCGGTGCTCAGCCTTGGAGGCATTCAGCCTTGGAGGTTTGATGGGGCGGACGGGGAACGGTGTCCTCTCTCTGTTTGCCCGCGCCTCCTGGGTCACTCACTGCAAGCTGGACTTAGCGCAGATAGCACTTGATTGCGCCACTCCCTGCTCAGAGAAGGCCCTGTAATCCGGAGGTTTCCTATTTATTTTTTAGTTTTATGGGCATTTAGTGAAATGGCTATGATTACAGCCTGTGTGTTTAGCTGTAGAGGCAAATTACATTGATAGCCCTTTCCCCTGTCTCTCTCCCTCTCTCACACACACACACTCTCTCTCACATACACTCACACACTCATACACACACATCACTCACACTCACATGTACTGACACACAATCACACATACAAACACACTATCACTATCACACAGACACACATGCTCACCCTCACACACAGTCATACACTATCACTCACAGATTCCCACACACAGACTCCCACCCACACACTCCCACACACACTCCCACACATACTCTCACACTCCACACACACACTCTCATACTCACACACAGACACACACTCTCAGACTCCTCACACATACTCTCACACACATTCTCATACACACACTCACTCACTCTCACAGACACACTCTCACACACCCTGCTTATCCACTCCACTCTCTGCCGCCTCCTCTCAGCTGGGCCTGCAGCTCCGTTGTGAGCTGTAAGCCACAGGCTGTGAGGAGTGCAGCCACCCCTGCTCTTGGGGGCCGTGGTCTCCTGGGGGGTTTGTGGGGGGTGAGTGTGGGTGCTCCAGCGAGGGTCCTAGCATTCCCTCAAACCTGCTTCATGTCCCGCTCTGTCTACTGGGGCTCTTCATGAGCCCCATTTCATTTGAAGAAAGGATTGGATAGCTAAAAAGAATCTGAATCAGTCTAAAAAGATTTTGGAAATTCCTGCCCACCCCCAACCCAGGTCTGAGGCACATGTGAGTAGATTTAAGCATGTCCACAGCCAGCGCTTCAAGGCAGGTGTGAGTGGGATCTAGGGCTGGGCACAGAGGGGCTGTCCTTGTGGGCTGGGGGCCTGGAAACCGTGCTCCAGGGGCAAGAGGGCCTTCCTCTTTAGAAGGCTTTCTGGGACACCTGCAACTGTTTTCTGTCCTCACAGAAGCTCATCTGTGGTCCCCGCATCTGGCCTGCCTCCATCGTCCACCAGTCTGCTCACCTCCAGGCAGCCCCGTTTTCTAGGGCTGCCTCCGGTCCCACCCAGCACTCCTGGTGGCTGTGCCTGGTGACTGGGATGACTTGGCAGTGTGGTCAGTGGCATGGCCTGGTAAATTGCAGCTTCTGGGGAGAAGCTGGGCCTGTGCCTGAACGATGGTGGTGGGACCCAATGCTGGACCCAGCCAGGCGGGTGGCACGGGCCCTGCTGCAGGCTGGATGAGAAAGGCGGGTCCTGTAGGCTGACTCAGAGTGTGAAGCAGCTGAGGTGGACGTACCGGGTGCAGTTTGCTTTAAGGGGTCATCCCAGAGCAGCAGAGCGCTTCTGCAGGAGTGGGTCACATGTGGACATCTGGGCAGGTTAGGGACGCAGGGCCTCAGCTGCTAGACCTGGCTGGGCTCGGGCTCCTGGGGGCAAGACCTGGCCCCCATCCTGTTGCCAGAAGATGCCCAGATCAGAATCGGGGGTCAGGGGTGGACCAGATGTCTGGACTGTGGAGGACTCTGCCCGTGCTCCAGGCACACTCTCCCCTGGGAGCCTCATTCCAGCCATTCCCTCTACCAGGAATGGTCTTTACCCAGAGTCCCTCTTGGTTGACCCTGGCTTTGGCTGTAATCTCATCTCTCGATGAGGTCCATGTTGACCAACCTATTTAATGTACAACCTGCCCCCACCTTCCCTCACCCCCTAGTTCACCTTCCCTCGTCTTCTATTTTCTGTGTAGTGTGACCTTTAACCTACTACATAACTTATTTATGTACCAAGCTTATCATTTATTATCTCTCTCTCCTTTCTAGAAGGTAGACCCTCAATCAGGATCTGTTCAGTGGATTAGTGAGGAAATCTCCAGACCCTACGCTTCACTTTTGGGGGTGGGACCCTCCCCTCCCCAACCACCTGCCACAGGGAAGGAAATACCATGTGTGACAAATAGAATACAACTATCAAAAGAACGGGAAATGAGCCCCATGAACGCCAGACCTTTCAGCCAAATTCTGTTTGTACTGGGACTATGAAAAAGTGACTCATTTATCCACAGAAGAGGGAAAGGCACCACTCCTAGGCAGAAGTAGTGTGCATCTCCCACCTTCTGTTCTGTGCCCCGATGTGCCTAGAAGGTCACCCCAGCCCCTCCAGCCTCTGGGGAGAAGTTGGGCCTGGGCCTGAATGATAACAGTGGGGCCCATTGCTGGACCCGGCCAGGTGGGTGGCACGGGCTCTGCTGCAGGCCGGATGAGAAAGGCTAGTCCTGCAGCCTGACCAGGTGTAACCTCAGAGTGCAAAGCAGCTGAGGCGGACATCCCGGGTGCAGTTTGCTTTGAGGGGTCATCCCAGAGCAGCAGAAATACCACGTGTGACCCATTTTAGAGATGAGGAAATGGAAGACTCCTCTGCTCTAGGGCCCCAATTGTTGCCCCTGCCCTACTTCTCCCAAAAAACGCTGCCTCCTTATTCAGAAAGCTCAAGAGCCGAGTCCCCAGGAAAATGACATGTTGTTTTTTTTGGCACTAATCATTATTGTTTAATTATCCTGGGAGGGACAATAAGAGGGAAGGAAGAAGGAGAAGGTGAGTCTGGAGGCAGGGCGACTTCCCTGGGGCTGTGTTCAGCACCAGCACCGAATGCTCTGGGATGTCTGGGCAGAGGCTCAGAGATGCAGCTTGACTCTCAGAGGGAAGCTTAGTCCTGGGCCAATTTTTAAGGGGTTCCTCTGTGTTCTGGTCCTGCGGGAGAGCACTGCTTGCTGTGTTCAGACACTGATTAGATTAGGGCAGCTTGCCAAAGACGGGTCCCTGCTAGAGCAGCCCTTGGTGGCCAGGACATCGTGGTTGCCTGTGCCTTGGAGCCCTGGCTTTGCCCAGGTGGTCGCTTTGCAGCATTGTGTGGCTGGGTTGGAGGCCAGGATGCTGCCCAGGTGTGGGGCTGGCTGGAGCTCCGCCGTCCAGTCACATGACCAGTCAGGGCCTCCTCAGCTCCTCCGTGCACAGGGAGGCAGTGGGGCATTCCCCAGTGACCTGTCACAGGTGGCACAGGTCCTGGGACAGGAGGCCCAGTTCCCATAGACCTGGGGCAGGTTTTTATCCTGTCCTCAGATGCCCACTGCAGCCAGGAAGCTATGTGTCTCCTGTGGAGCAGGGCTGAGGCCATCAGCTTGAGCTCATTTCCCTGGGGCTTAGGGGTTCGTGTGGCCCCAGTCTCTGTCTCCCAGACCAGCTGCTCCTCTTCTCTGGTCCATGAGCATTAGTGGGTCCTGGTCTGCCCAGTGGGCACCTTCTTCCACATGAAGCAGTGGCAGCAGAAGCAGTGGACACTCCGGAAGGGTCCACTGTGTGCCAGGCTCAGGGACACAAAACTAGAACATGGGTGAAGTTCCACAAGTGTGGGGCATGTGGCATGCCCATTGAGTGCCAGCCGTGTGCCGGTAGCTGAGAACTCAGCGGTGCAAGGTAGATGCAGGCCGCCGTTCTTGTGTAGTGAGACCCACAACAGCAGCTCCGAAGGGGGTGTCCAGAGAGAGGGGGTCCTGACGCTGACTTGGGGAGTCAGAGGAGACCACCCTGGAAGAAGTGGCATTTAAGCTGAGACCTGAGAGTTAGGACTTAGTCATTTAAGGGTTGGGGGTAGGGAGGGGCGGGCAGGGGTGGAAGAGGGTTTCCAACAGAGAGAATAGCATGTGTGAGGCCCTGAGCAAGACAATTTGGGACCAGAGTCACATCAGTGTGACTGCAGAGCGCAGGGCAAAGGAGGGAGTGGTGAGCCATGCATCTGGGAAGGGAGAGATTGTGCAGGAAGGGGAGAAACCTTGTGGTCCGTGGGGCCTGAGGGGGAGGGGAGCGTGGCTCTTGGGATGCTGCGTTTGAGGTCTCTGTGGGGTGACTGGCACGGTCATCTAGCAGGCGGTGCTCAGCCTGCGGGTCAGGCTGTAGGTGAACGGATGCTAAGTGAAGTTACGGAGGAGGCTCGCGCCCAGGAAGAGGCCAAGTGCAAAGAGAAGACTGCCAGGGCTGCCCGGGGATCCACAGGTACAGGGGGCCCAGGAGGCAGAACTGCAGAGAGGACTGAGCGAGGGCTGCCCAAGGGCAAGCTCAGCCCAGGAGGAAGAGAGGGAGTGCTCCCAGGAGGAGGAGGAGAAGGTCGAGAACGAGGCACTGAGTTCACCAGGCAGGTCAGGGGGAAAAGAATGCGTGAATGGAGAGGTCTCTTGGATTTAAGGAAGGAGGCGGGTGGGGGCTGCACTGGAGGGGAGGAAGGAGGAGGCTGAGGGCTCTGTGTATGTGTGTGTGTGTGTGTGTGTGTCTGTCTGTCTGTCTGTTTAACAAGGGAGGGACATGAGCATGTTTTAAAGTTGATGCAAGTAGCTGGGAGAGAAGGAAGAGACCAGAGGGGAACTGGGTTCATCAATGTGACAAGGGCTGTGCAGAGCCTGAGGGGTGAGGGGTTGGCCTTGGGGGAGGGAGAGGGGCAAGACAGGGGAGGAGCTGGGCTGGGCGCAGGGCTGGGGTTCAAGGGTCGGGGCTGACAGGGCTGTAGTTCCCCTCTGCTGGCTTCTGTTTTCTCTGAGGTGAAGTCAGATGCTGAGAGCTGGCGGGAGGCGGTGGCTCTGAGCTTTGAGGAGTGTGAAGAAGGTTGCAGTGGTCACCTTAGAGCTGGCTGGGGAGGCAGAACCACTCACTGGAGGTGCTGGGCCTCCCTGGGGGCTGCAAGGGGATGGGGGTCTTTAGGGGCTGTTTTTCTCTCCTTGGAGGCAATGCAGGGGAAGGCAGGGGCAGGGCAAGGCTCTGGTCCCAGCTGCACCTCTGGCCCATGCTGACCTTGGGGAGACTGGTCATCTTCCTAGGCCTGCCTATTTGCTTGTCCACATAACAGGGAGGCCAGGCTCAAAAAGCAATTAGGGCCCCCTGGAGACCTGGGATTCAACTGAAGGCCACAGGATGAAGATTGAGTCTTTATTTCGTTCCTGATTAGTGCAGGAGAGAAGCTAATATGGAGGCATGCCTGAAATGTGAACCTAAGAAGTGGGAATTTTACCACTACTTTGGGATTTTGCACTGGGTTCTTTTCCACAGAATTTAGGTTTGTAGGTCAATTATGAAAACATGAGAGCTTTCCTGGTTTATCTTAATCTCCCTTGCCTTTTTTTTTTTTTTTGTGGAGACAGTCTCGCTGTGTTGTCCAGGCTGGAGAGCAGTGGCATAATCTTGGCTCATTGCAACCTCCGCCTCCCAGGCCTGGCTAATTTTTGTATTTTTAGTAGAGACGGGGTTTCACCATGTTGGCCAGGCTGGTGTCGAACTCCTAACCTCAGGTGATCCGCCCACTTTGGCCTCTCATAGTGCTGGGATTACAGGTGTGAGCCACTGTGCCTGGACTTGATCTCACTAGTCTTTGAGCTCCCTTGCCTGGTTTCCCTTCTGTCCATGTGATTCTGCAAGAGCTGGCAGTGGAAACGTAAATGAAGAGGGTGAAGGCGTTCAGTTTTGTTCCCTCTTGGTAGCGCTGATGAAATCATTGATTCTCTCACATGTTTGTTTCTTTGCTCGTAAATACACCTTTGGTTAGAAGATGAGTGAATGGATAAATGTTGGGATAAAGAAAGGGTCTGAAGAGACCATTTAATAATTTCATTTATCTCGGCTTTCCTGGCGCTTCCTGTTATAATGAAAAATTATGGAAATCGAAAATAAGCTATTTGCAAGATCCATGAAGGAAGATATGTAAAGAGAAAACAAGTGGGCTATAAATGCATTTGGCTCGCTACCTGCACTGAATTTGGAACGGACATTGATTTCAAAAAAATGGAGAAATTGGAATAGGGTTGTTTTCTCTCATGACACAAGTACCAGTAAGTCAGATGACAAAGTGGAATGTATCCTCATGAAAGGAAGCATGTTAAAGATAAGACCCAGCTGCTCTGCCAAGGGGTGGCCGTTCTTTATTCCTTTACTTTCCTAATAAACTTGCTTTCGCTTTACTCTATGGACTTGCCCTGAATTCTTTCTTGCGCGAGGTCCGTGAACCCTCTCTTGGGATCTGGATTGGGACCCCTTTCCGGTAACATCTTCCTGATGAACCACGAAGGGATGATACTGAAGAAACTTCCAATCCCTCTCGCAACACACACACACACACACACATATAAAAAGATAAAACCCAACATTTTAAATCCTTCAGACCCCCATTTCACTGGTGAGTAGAAAGTCAAGGGACACAGGGCTTGGTTTTCATGGTTTTCTCCTATTTGGGTGGAGCCGATTTCCTGATAGTTCCTGTGATGTGGGAGGCAAATATTTTGACACCTTGAATGTCTGACATCGTCTCCGTTTTACCCTCACACTTAGTTGATAATGGGTTTGGTACAGCATTCGGGGTTGGAAATCATTTTCCCCTAGATTTTTGCTGCATTGTAGTCTAGCATCCAGGATTTGTCTTGAGAATCAAAATTATTCTGATTCATGATCCTTTGTAGAAGACCTATTTGTATCTCCCTGTCAGCTTGTAGGATTATCTTTTGTCCTCAGTGTTTGTAAATGTTATGCGGGTGGCTTAGGCTGGGTATCTTTTCATCTGTCATATGGGCAGGCGCTCATTGGGTCCTTCGGGCTAGAAATTCATGTCATTCAGTTCTCTGAAATTTCCTAAACTATGTCTTGATGCTTTCCTTTCCCACCTTTTCCTTGGTTTCTCTCTCTCTCTCTGGAACTCTATCTTCATATGTTGAACCTCTTGAACTAATTTTTCATTTGTTTGCTCTATTTTCTCTATTTCCTGTGTTTTGTCTTCTAATTTTTCTAATGAACTTTACGTTTATAACACGACATTTTAAGTTTACAACTATTCTTTCTGTTCTCTAAATATTTAAAAAAAAAACAAAACAAAAAACGTGTTTGTGCCTGGATGCCATATCTGATTGTCTATCTGAGGATACTGATAATAGCTTCCTGTTTTATACTCTTTCTTCTCTATGCATAATCTCTGTTTCCTCCAAGTTACCTTCTTCTGTTTGTTTTGGTTAAGCTCTCTCATGTCAGGGGCTTTCTTCAGCTGAGACCCTTAGTCACTGGTTTATATTTAAGAGTGGGGCATGAAAAGTTGATTGGAAGCACTAAATGTGTGATTAAGATTGTTGATTGTGGACTTCCTTGTAAAAGAATCTGGTTGGACTATTTTCCTGGGGAACTACTAATATCGGCATCTTTAGATTTTTCCTCTTGCACTGGCTTGAGCTCACAAAAGCCCTTTAATCCTCTCTTGGAAGTGACAACCTAGATGCTCTGAAAGCTGAGAGAGAGAAGAGGGCTGGATCAGGGGTATCGCAGGTCAATATTCCATATACAAACCTTCCCTTAATCCGCTACTTCTGTGTGGTGCCCTGACCTTCAGCTGTGCCTGGGATCTCCCCAGCTAGAGACCTGGTCTCCTCTCCAGAGAATAAGCCTTCAGTTTTTTGCTGGTGTCGGAAAGGGGATTTGTGCACCTCACTACTTTGTGAACAGATTCCTTCTCATTTTCAGAAGTTCTGGACACCCCCAAATCCTGAGCCCTCTTTGGGTTCCACTGGTAAACCTGGCTGCTTCTTGGCAGGAATGCCCTTAGACCTGGGCCATGGCCTCAGAGAGTGTATGTTCCCTCTCCTAGCTGTGCCCCTTCCCAGGGGCCAAGGGGACACGCTCACTCAGAGCTTGCACCTCATTCCTCCTTCTAGAACATTCTTCAGGGAAATGAGGCCTTGGAATTCCCTGTCCAAAGGATCCCAACCCTGCTCCCTGGGCCCCGGGGGGCCTCTTTCCAGAGCCCTCCTTCCAGAGTGGACCATGCTGCCAGTGTGAGCCACCTAGGCCGAGGAGTGGCTGGGGGCAGGGGGTTGTGGGAGGTCTGGATGGAGCCACGCAAGCTCCCTCAGGTGCAGGACAGAGCTGGGCTGGGAAGGAAGGAGGGGAATGGGCCATGATCAGGGATCTTCCCATGTTGCTGTGTTCTGGTGCGGAACTGAGAAGTCCAACGAGGACTATCCATTTGAACCTGCGGTTAAGGGTTGAATCGTGTCCCCTCAAAAAGATCCATTGCAGTCCTAACCTCCAGTTTCTCAGGACACGACCTTATTTGGAAATAGGTTCATTGGAGGTATAATTAGTTAAGATAAAGTCATACTGGAGTCGGGTGGGTCCTAATCTAAGATGATGGGTGTCCTTATAAGACAGCCATAGGAAGATGGAGGCAGAAATGTATCTCCAGGCCAGGGAGTGCCAGTGAGTGCAGGTCATCGTCAGACACTAAGAGACAGTCCAGGAACAGATTCCTCCCAGCCTTCTGAAGGAACCAGCCCTGCAGACGCCTTCATCTTGGACTTCTAGTTTCCAGAAGTGAGAGAATAAACGTCTGTGGTCCTAAGCCACCCAGTGTGTGTACTTTGTCATGGCACCCTAGGAAACTAACACATGGGCCTTTTACATCACCAAGAAGGTATATTTGTCAAGGCAGAGAATAGAAGGATTTTTTTTTTAACCTTTAAATAAAGTCTATGACCTTAGTGTAGAATTTTCTTTTTATGAGTGAGGGCATGTGAGCTTCCTCTGCTGCCCCTGCTCAGGCCTCCTTGAGTGCGAAGGGTGAGTTGGCTTCTTGGCTCCCCCCAATCCTGGTGTAGGGCTCAGCTTTATCCTGCGTGCTCAGCCAGCCCCCATGCACTCTTCCCTTCACAGCCTCCGGCATTTTACCAGTGTGTTCTCCCGAGATTTTGCTCCTGGAGGTTCTGTCCCAGTGCTGTTCAGTAGGATTTTCTGTGATGCTGATGGAAACGTTCTTTTTCTATGCTGTTCAGTATATCAGCCACTAACCCTGTGAGGCTGCTGAGTGCTTGAGATGTGGCTAGTGTGACCTGGAAGCTGAAGTTTAGAACTGATTTAATAAAAAGGTAAATGTAGCCCTTGTAGCTAGGGGCTACCACATTGCATAGCACAAATCTACACTGTAAAATAAAACAAAACAAAATGTTTGTCTTTGATGGATTTAGAGAGAGAATGGAAGTAAAGGAATGTGTTCCATCTTCCATCTTTACCCTAGTATCTCTTGCGTGTCTTAATTTTTATTTCAAAGAGATTTTAGAACTAAACTAGCAGTGGTGAGTTTAAAAAAAGTCCCGGCTCTCGGATGCTTAGTAGGGTGAACCCTCGTGCTTGGTTCTGTGTGCAAGGAGGCAGCTTTTGTGGCCATCCCTCTTGTCACAGGTAAGGGCAGGCAGAGGCTCTGTTCGTGGTCACAGAATGAACCTGGGGCCTTTGGCTCCTGCCAGGTAGGTTTGCAGCCTCCAGGGACCTCGCCAGGCACCCTTCATGACTCCTAAACACCCGAGCGGGCGTCCAGGCCCTGCGGCCACCCGGCTGCTGGAA
This sequence comes from Pongo pygmaeus, assembly GCF_028885625.2. Classification (NCBI taxonomy): domain Eukaryota; kingdom Metazoa; phylum Chordata; class Mammalia; order Primates; family Hominidae; genus Pongo; species Pongo pygmaeus. The sequence goes on from NC_072385.2 coordinate 125,421,676, forward strand.
AACAGATTGGGTTGGTAAAAATATGTGTGTGTGTTCTCACAGAACCTGAGAAAATCACACCTCCACTTTGACAAAAAAATCTGTTTGTGCGGCTCCAATAATCACTTCCTAACTGGTGGGATAGCAGGCCATATGTCTGTGAAGTGGCTAGCTGACGAGACGTCCTACCTCCGTTGCGCCTCACAAAATACCTTTTTCTAGCAGATCAGCTCTAAAATAAAAAGAAATGAAGCCACAGGCTTCTGCTTCCAAATGATGCTTCTGAGGCAAGGCAAGACAAGGCAAGTGGTTCCTGGAGACACAGGAGTGGGGTCTTGGAAACGGGCCTGGTGGGGCTTGTGACTCCGACGTGTTTGGGGTGAGGGAAGCCAAGTAGGATTTTCAAGTTCAGGGGCTGGTCCCGTGTTGGGTGAGAGGCCCCTACTGAATGGCGAAGGTCCTGTCTGCAGAAAGTCGGACTTGTTTGGGGGTTTGAATTTTGGAGGAGACGCCCCCCCGGCCCCTCCTGGCATTCCAGCTCTTGCAAGGTGTCTAAACACCTTGCCCTCATCTCGCACCAGTTGCGAAATTCCATCAGGCTTGAATAATCATAGGAAGCCGCTCTGGCATCCTCATGACTTAGGGCAAGCACATCTCCATGTCAGTGTGTGTAGGGGCTTCCCCTTGGCCTCCCCTTCGGGCCCGCCAACCTTTTTTGAGTGTGTGGCTCACAAATTTCGCCTTGGAGGTGACCACCGTCCCTCGGAAGCTCATGTACACACAGAAAAACGGCAGTCCCTGGAAGGAGCTTTTCTTCTCCCTGCATCGTTTCCCCAGAGTCAGCTGGAACTATCTAGAATGACAAACACCCTTCCCCGCCATGCTGTTTCCGGAACAAGCTTGTCTTTCTACAATTCACTTTGCAGCCTTAGGTAGAACCACATGTCATGTGTCTTACTTTTCTCATCTGTGACTCCAAAGGGTAGTGTCAGAAAAGATCAAGTTAAGAAATGCAAAATCTTTTAATAAAGTTATTGACTTTTGTGCCCATTTCAGTATTATATTTAAAAATTCACATTATAGAAATAAATCTGGGTTTTCAGTTTGCTCTGTGCAGTACGCAAGATGCCTCATTCCCTCCCCTTTTTTAAGAGTTTGACATTAGTTTATGGCCTGAATTCAATGACTATTCAGAAGATCTGAGAAGCAAACTTTACCTGTTGGATTTTTTGTTATCCAACAGGGAGGACTTGATAAAGGAGGATGGCCTGTATTTGTCAGAGCAGGTGCTGTGGTTGTAGCCAGTCTTGCCGACTGCCATGAGCTGTCAATACTTGCTCATTTTTAAAGTCCTGCTCAAGTTCCGTCTGTGCCCCAATCCCAGGAGGTGTCTATGGAGCCCTGTGACTTTGCTCTTGTTCATGCATCAGATTTCTGATGCTGCTGGTGATTGGAGGAGCAGGACGCTCATCTAGTGCGAGCTCACTGACCACGGTGGGAGCAGGAGCTGGAGCTAATGGGATGGAGAAGGGAGCCCCGGCGAGAAGAAGGAGAGACAATTTACTCCAGAACCCAGCAGAGACACTGGCATGCAAAGGTTAGGCCTGGGTCCCCAGGCCCTGCGTCAGATGTTTCTTTGTTGATCTGTTCCAGCAGGAGGGAATCTCCCTGTGAACTCCCTCACACATTATCTGCTCCTCTCCCTGGCACTTACCAGTTATCTGTCTGCTGCAGATGAGTTATTTCTGAACTTGCCTTATCTTGCTTCTGGACTGCTTTAGCTCCTGAAGGGTCGAGACTGTCATAAACACTTTGTTATCTTCTTCGGTGCCCAGCCAAGGGCCTTGCACCAGGGCCACGTGCAGTGGGCACAAGCCTCTGGTCCCTGGGCCATGGGGCTGAACGGTTTCTGACACCAGCAGGCTGGCACACTGGAGAGGCTGCGGCAGCCCTAGTTGGCCGCCATCTTAGGGGATTGGAAGCCTCTAGGGTGGGGTCGGGGGAACGTTGCTCTGGGAAGGTCTTGGCAGTTGGAGGTTTCCTTCTCCATCTCTCACCGTGCCCTTTGCTCCTTGGGGTTAGATGTCTCTGCACCAAGTGCCACCTCTCGCTGCTATATATTCTCCAACCTCCCCTCCGCTGCGCTTTTCTGCCATCTCTCTCTGTTTGGCATGAGCATCTCTCAACTCAGCATCTTCCTCACCTCCCTCCTTCCCTTCTGGGCTGGGCTTCTCCCGGGGACACCCACTGCACCTTTTATTTCTCAGGCCATGAGATTGGTGCCCGCCCTCCGTCCCCTGACCCAGCTTGGCTCTGTGTGCCCCTCCAGGGCCTGCTGTGTGCCACATCCAGGGTGTGCATTTGGTCTGCATCAGACTCGCCTGTCGATCAGCATCTTGGCATTGATCACCCTCTCCTCATTCTTCCCCTTCCCGAACAGCAGACTCTTTCTGGCTCCTTCACCTTTTCTTTTCCTTGTGCATTAGTGTCCTTTGCCCTGCACACTCCAAGGCACTCCCAGACACTCTCTTTCCTTCCACAAGACATCAATGACCACCTGGAGGCCGACAAACCCAAGTCCACAGCTCTAGCCTTTTCCCTGATGCTGCTTCATGCACGTATTGCAGGGGGTTCCTGCTTGTTGCCTAAGCTTGTCAAACACACTTGTTACCGACTTAGCACCCAGCATCTCCTGCCACAGTTAATGGTGCCACCATTCACCTGGTCATCCAGAAAGTCACCCCTAGACTCCTTTCTCTCCCCGAGTCCTGCTCATTCTCCAAGTGCCCGGAGTCCTCCTGGCATAGTCAGGTGGGCTAGGTCATGCTGCCGTAACAAATATCCCTGCAATCTCAGTGGCTGAACACAGTGTCTGGATGGCCGGGCTGGTCTTCCAGCAACTCGCCTCTAGGTCACCACTCTGGGATCTCGTCTTGTTCGAGCTGTAGCTCTGCCATCTGTAACCAGTACTTCTGAACTTGCCACAGAAGGTAAGAGCAGATGAGAGGGTCCTGCAAGATGTTAAGGGCCAAACCTGAAATGGGTTACATCGTTTCTGCCCCATTCTATTAGTCAGAACTCAGTCCTGCGGCCCCTCAGCTCACTGCAAAGGAGGCTGGGAAATGCACTCCAGGAGACGGTCTCCTCCCCGCGTGCTCAGGGAGGGAAGGGATGCGGTGCCCCTACAGTACTGCTGTTAGGGCCCTGATCATCTCCTATTGGACTAATGAGTCTCCTTGCTTACAGCCTCTGTCCTTCCAGTCTAGCTTCCTCCCAGCAGCAGGAGCAGCCAATCATTCTATGCTGCAGATCTGACCACACCACCTTCTGCTAAACCCCTTGCTCTTGGGATAAAGTTGTGGCTGGACCCTCTCAACCTCTCCAGTCACATTTCTTACCACCCTCCCCGACACAGCCTTCTCCCCAGCTGCAACAAACTCCCCACATTTCCCCAAACAGGCAGTATTTCACAAGGCTCCCCTTGTCCACTCTTTGCCAACAGGGGTTGTCCCTTCCAGAACAGGCTCGGATCTGTGTGCCGGCGTCACCTCCCCAGGCCCCCCTAGGGTTCATCTGTGCCCACCCACTGCAGGCTCCCCGTGTGGGGAGTCTCGGGCTCCCCGTGTGGGGCTTCCAAAGTCCTTCATGTGCCCTCATTAGGATACTTTTGGCATTGTTAGTTATTGCTTTTCAGAGGGTCTGACTTCACCCACAAGCCAGAAGGGTAAAGGCTTACTGTGCAGCCTCCATTGTGCCGAGAGCACCACATGCTTTACTCACTGGAGCCTTAACATCACCCTGTGAGAGGCACTGCTAGGGCTTCCATTTAACATCATGGGGAACCAAGGCACAGAGATGTCAAGGAACTTGCCCAAGCTCACACAGCCAAGTGGTGGAGGCAGGTTGGCTCCAAGTCCACATGTGTGACTACTGTGCTACATGGCCTGTGACCCACAGCCCTCAGCCACATGGCACCTTCATCTCCGTCTCCGCGACCCAGAATGCTGGTCCAGAGTGCATGGACACTCACAGGCAGTTGAACACACATGAGCAAGTTCCATTTTAAAGCTTTCTTTTACTCTCTCCTCTGCCTACTTCCATCCATGCTTCCCTTAGAAATTCCCCCTATGGGCCGGGCGCGGTGGCTCACGCCTGTAATCCCAGCACTTTGGGAGGCTGAGGTGGGTGGATTACCTGAGGTTGGGAGTTTGAGACCAGCCTGGCCAAAATGGCGAAACCCCATATCTACTAAAAATACAAAAAAATTAGCCAGGCGTGGTGATGCACACCTGTAATCCCAGCTACCTGGGAGGCTGAGGCAGGAGAATTGCTTGAACCAAGGAGGCAGAAGTTGCAGTGAGCTGAAATTGCGCCACTGCACTCTAGCCTGGGTGACAAGAGCAAAACTTTGTCTCAAAAAACAAACAAAAAATCCTCCCTATTGTTTCCTTCTCAGTTCATTTCAGGAAGCAAGAAAATAAATCCATGAGACGCTCATTAGATTTTTTCAAACAAAGTAACTTGATCTTATCCCTGGAAGGGAGCACCATGCCTCGGAGACAGTTACTCCAGAGATCTCATCCCTGCCTCAGCTATTCTGGATGGCTTCTTTGGGAGGTGTTTGCAGAGACAGCTTACTGATCACACAGGAAAATGATTGCCATGACCTTCTATCACTATCTGCACAATACAAACAACATCAGAGGGACTCTCCCATACTGTGTCTCCTCATGAAAAGGGCTTTGCCAGCATCTCTTTCAGTAAGTGTGCAGAAATGATGTCCTTTAAAATCCCTGTTCCCCAAGTGGCTGCCGTGACATGGGGACGCAGAGGGGGACAGTGTTGCTGCTCAGAGCTGCCCTAACAAAGGGCCGCAGACTGGGGGCTCCAACAACAGAAGTCTGGCTTCTCAGAGCCTGGAGGCAGGAAGTCTGAGATCTAGTTTTGGCACATGTGCTGCTTCTGAGGCCTCTGAGTGTGGCTTGGAGGTGGCTGCCTTTCCCCCTGTGTCTCCCCATGGTGTTCTCTCTGTGCGTGTCTGCATCCTAATTCCTTTATTTTTATTATTTTGGAGAAAGGATCTTGCTATGTTGCCCAGGTTGGCATGCAGTGGCACAATCACAACTCACTGCAGCCTTGACCTCCCACGGTCAAGTGATTCTCCCGCCTCAACCTCCTGAGTAGGTGGGACTGCAGGTGCACACCGCCCCACCTGGCTAATTTGTATATAGTTTTTTCCTTTAGAGATGGGGTCCAACAAAGTTGTCCAGGTTGGTCTTCAACTCCTAGGCTCGAGCAATCTGCCTGCCTCGGCCTCTCAAAGTGCTAGGATTACAGGTGTGAGCCACTGTGCCTGGCCTTAATTTCCTCTTTTTAAAAGGACACTAGTCAAATTGGATTGGAACCCACCCTAATGACCCTATTTTAACTTAATTTCCTCTTTAACAAACGTTTCTCCAAATGTAGTGACTTTCTGAAATACTGGGGGTAAAGACTTCAACATATGAATTTTGGGGGTCTCAATTCAGTTCCAAACAGGCCCTAATGGAAGCTCTGGTCACTTGCTGCTCTGCGTCCAGCACCTCCGTGACCCTGGATGAGTCCTCGCTCGCTGGGTTTCAGTTTTCTTATCACCAATATGGTCGGGGGGTGGCCAGACAAGCTTACCCAGGGACTTTACAGCTTGAAAACTCCACAGTAACCTATAAAAGCATCACTCCAGGAAGATATATTGCTTTTGTGACCCAGGCAACACCACAAGGGCTTTCAGCGTTCAAGGCCATGCATCCACAGTGTGCTCTGATGTTTCTCAGTATTTGACGACAAACTTTATGATCCCTGTTGGCAGGTGAGACTTTTCTCCTTGATTTGAAAGTAACGGCAACGTGGTCTCAGGGGGAAACGTCCTCGGAGAAATGTTTGATCTTTTCTGGTGTGTCCGGTTCCGAGGTGGAAGACCCCAACCACTCATTGAGGGAAGGGAGGTGTCTGATGCTTTTTAATCAAACAAAGGCATTTTCTTTTCAGGGTGTCTCTCTATACAAACACCTTTGATAAAAGATCTTGATTTGATCTTTGGTTAAAGATCAAAGCCCAAATAAACCCACCAGGGAATGAAAAAGATCAAGGACAGCACAACCCTCTTCTTGTGGGCACAAAGGTGGGCTGGCTAGCACCTTGCACTGCTTGGCCAGCCAGGAGCCCATCTGTGACTTCCAGGATCCCAAGAGTCACACAAGGCTGTGGGAGCTTCAAAAACAAGCCTGAAGCAGAGGCCCTTAGCCCATCCTCAATCGGGCAGCAGTGCGGTAGGGTTGGTATTCTCCCTGGAGCTCTGCCTTCTGCTTTGCCACGCGGTAGCCATATTGGACCTGGCTGGTTTCCTTCCGCCGGAGTGGATGGAGAGGAGAGGCAGGGCCCCCAGTGGGACCAAGGGTCCCCTTCATAGTCTCGCCTTGAATGAGTTGCTTTAGCCTTCTCCTTCCTTCTTGAAGCTGGTCTTCAAATCCAGCTCTACATATTTGCGCAGTGACATGGTTTGTCTGTGTCTCCACCCAAATCTCATCTTTAATTGTAGCTCCTGTAATTCCCATGTGTCCTAGAAGGGACTTGGTGGGAGGCAATTGGATCATGGGGGCGGGTTTTTTCTGTGCTGTTCTCATGATAGTGAATAAGTCTCAGGAGATCTGATGGTTTTATAAAAGGGCAGTTCCCTGGCACACATTCTCTTGCCTGCCACCATGTAAGATGTGCCTTTGCTCCTCCTTCACCTCCGCTGTGATTGTGAGGCCTCCCCAGCCATGTGGAACTGTGAGCCCATTAAACCTCTTTTTCTTTATAAATTACCCAGTCTGGGGTATGTCTTCACAGCAGTATGAAAATGGACTAATTCATGCAGACAGCTGAACTTTCCAGATTCTAAGTGTCCTTTATCCATGAAATTGCAATATTGGTACCCAGGCAGCAGCTGGGAGGGATAAATGAGGTCTATGTGCACAGACCTAGGTGCACAATACATGACAGCTAGTATTACATTCTCTTTGAGAATCCATTGATTTGGGTCAGATTGGACGTGTCTGGACATTGGGGGGAATTTCCTGTTGGGAATGCTACATGTAGCTATTCTTGAGCTTAGCACAATCATCTTTGTAATCAACGTGTTTGTAGGATTTTACAGATTTCACAGCATTGTTGCATGCCTTATCTACTCTAACCCCCTCCATTGTACTGCGAGATCCATCTTGTTACTTCTGTTTTACATGAGGAATATCCCGAAGAGATGGGGGCTCATGGGGATCACCTGTCCAAGGCCCTTCAGTTATAAGAAGACAAAGACCCGAGGACAAACACAAACTGATGGTCTGTACTTTTGTATCCCAGAAACTAGGCTTGTTTTACAGTCTTCATGTCTCACGACTTTCTTGCAAAAAACCCTGCGTCCGGCTCTGTGCGTGCCCATGCTGAATGCTGGAGGATTTCCACATCCAACACAGAAGCTGAGTGGGCTTCAGTTTATCTGAACATGCTAGTTTATAATCCATATTGGAGGTGCTGTGCAAGTATTTTGAGTTAGAGTGATTACTTGGCTGTATTGAGGTGTGTCCTCCTTACCTCATTAGTAAAATCATTCGTGCGCAATCTGCTGAAGAGAAACATGCAGTAAAAACTGAGATGGATTGTGGCCCCATGCGGCCAAATTATTCGAGGCTCTGTTTGGCCTATTTTCAATGTCTGCAAAGGACCAATACCTGCTCCTGTCATGGGAAATAGTAGATTGATTGAGAATATCCATAGTTGGAATTCTACAATGCATAGAACTTTGGTTTATGTGGAGCTAATCAAGAGAAAGCCCAAAGAAGTCAACTGTTGGTTTCTGCCTGGAATTTTCTTAATCCTAGTTAAAGCACCGAAGATCTTTATGGCTTCAGGCTGGGCCTTAAAGGGGGAGGAGAGGCGTCTCCTTTTTCAGCCGACTTGCCTCTCCAGCTGCATACCACACTTGTCCTATCAGCATGGCATTCTGCATGTGGTTTTTGTCACGAGGAGAGGCAGTCAGGAATTTGCACTTTGATCTTCCCCCCAGAGGTGGATATCTTCCCAGGACAAAGGGCAGGGAAACAAATTCCAAACTCGTGTGACCTTGGAACACCTGTTTAAGGCTCTTGCTTAAATGGTGACGATTGGAGGTGAATATGGCAAAATCATTAAAATTAATATAGGACATCAACCTCATCAACAGGTGAGAAGGGGGTGCCCACCGATCCTGAAATGTTGGCACTGCCCAAAGAGCTGGTGATACCCAGCACAAGGCTGGGGGCCAAGAATGTCCCCCCAAATTGTTCTCAAGGGGTCTATAACCTGCAAGTGGTAAGGGCGGAGAAGGCAGCGAGTAGAGTAGAGTAGAGTAGAGTAGAGTAGAGTAGAGTAGAGTAGTAGAGTAGAGAGGACACCAGCTTTGGAAGCAGATGCATCCAGTTTTAAATCTTGTTCTGAGACTGACTGACTGACTGTTAGGGATTGAATTGTGCCCCCGCCCTCAGCTTTCTATGTTGACATCCTAACTCCAAATGTGAAAATATTTGGAGACAGGTTTCTGGGAGGTAATTGGAGTCAAATGAAATCATAGGAGAGAGATCCTAATCCAGTGGGACTGGTGGCCTTATAAAGAGAGGGAGATAGAGATTTTGCTGTTTCTCTCTGCCACGTGAGGACACAGTAAGAAAGTGGCATCTGCAAGCAAGGAAGAGAGCCCTCACCAGACACTGAATTTGCTGGCACTGGAACTGAGAGGAAATGAAGTTGTGATGTTCAAGGCACCCAGGCTGTGATATTTCGTGATGGTAGCCCAGGTTTACTAAGACAGTGACTTAAATTATTCAACCTCAAATGCTTCTCAACAACCTCTTGATATAAAATGAAGATTATAACACTGACCTCAAAGTGATGATAAAATTCAGTGAAACAGTATCTGCAAGAGGATCGGCTCCTTGTAGACACATCAGCATTCTGTTTTCATCTGTGAGCTTCAACCACCAAAGCCACATTGTATTCATTGTAGTTCCCCCAGGGCCTCGCACAGACAAAGTTCTCAGTGAGTGGTGGTTAGATGAAGAAGTAATAAATGATGGATGGGTAAGTGTGCACAGCCTCTGCTCTGAGTGCCACTCTAACTTGACCCACCGCCCTGGCCATACTGCTCACTCAGGGGGTTTTTCCTGCAACTTCCAACCTGAGTCATTTGATCACTCCACCGCTGTCCACTCTCAGACCAGGACAGAGGGCCAGTGTTGGTGGAAGATGCCTTTGGAGTGATGTGATTAATTTCAGTCAATCATGATACTGGCTTTGGGTTTTTTTTTTTTTTTAAATTACTTTTGAAATAGGGCCCTAGGATGGAAGAGCTTCCATCCTGGCTGCCCTGGAGCTCCTGGCAGCAATTCCCGCTCCTGTGCCCTGAGTACTCAGGGCCCCACCACTAGGCATCAAAGAATCGAGATGGAGGCTGGGTCCTTCTGGCTTTAATGTCTGGGTGTTTCCTCCATATTGAGCTGTCGCCCCCACTCCCCATATCTCTCTGCTACAACTCTCATCTAAATCCTGAGGCCGCAAGCCCCTAGACCCTCAGCCACGAGGTATCATCGTCTGCTTGCTGTTTGCAAACTCCGCAACCAGGACTTAGAAGTGCTGAATACTTTAAATGGTAAATCATCTTGATTGCTATAAAAGATGGGTTTGGCCAAGATGTGGGGCCTTCTCTGTATCCAGCTATGTCCTCAGTTTCCCTCCAGAATTACATGACTTCATAGTTTCAAGAAGCATTTCACAGTGGGATGAGTGGTTTGTGGCCGGCAGAGTCAGAGGAGTTTAATTTATGATGGCTTTTTTTTTTTTTTCTTTACAGGAAATAAAGGAAAAGAATGTCTTGCTAAATCAACAAAGCTGCTGTATCATTGTTCATTTGGCCAGGCAATTCCTCATGGACCAGTAATAAGCTTCAGTTCGGCCAAACCCATTTTTTATAGCAATCAAGATGATTTACCATTTAAAGTATTCAGCACCTCTAAGACCTGGTTGAGGAATTCATGAACAGCAGGCAGAACTGGGCAGAAGAGATCAGGACAGACGGGACCTCAGCGATCATGGGTTCCAGCCTTTTCCTTTCACAGATGAGGACATGGAGGCCGCCTGGGAGAAGGAACTTGCTGGAGGTCCCTGTGAGGGTGTCTGAGGTGAGGCTCATCCCTGTGCTCTGTTCATCATTGCTGCCCGAGTCCCTTCTCAAAGCCGTTTGCGGATGATTCCTATGCAAGGTGCAATTGCTGGTGGGGCTTGAGCCGGTCCTTCCTCGGGAAACATGAGGAAGGGCTAAACAGGGAGAGAGAGGATCCCACGCTTGGCATCTGCAAAGTGGGAGGAGAAACGTGGAGAAAGCAATTGCCATGTGCCTTTGTCGCCGTGAGGCTCAAAAACCTGGACTCACCCAGCTAGGAATTTCTCTCTTAAAATAAAATAGATTTGCTTTGTGCTTTATGGGGATTCCCTTAAGGCATTTCTCATCTTAATCCTGGGGAGGAAGTGGTATTCAGTATTTTGTTCGTGGGCAACAGAGAATTTAACTTTCTGGGCCTAAGTGACACAGGCTCGGAGATGAAGATGAAGGTTGGAATTTGGTGTCTTTTAATCTATACCCCCTGGTTTCATCTGTTCTCAGTGTCCCTGAAGCAATGGCCTAGACAGGGTTGATGTATTCATGAATCTGAGGGACTTTCATGTGAACTTGAGGCAGGCTTGGTCTGCATGCTGCTTTGTAGCATAAAGCTTGGACCTGTATGCAAAGCAACAGTGCAACGAATTTCAGCCCATCCCAAGAAAGAACACAGGCCCTTAGAGCTGCCTGTGGGGCGCTGACTGGTGTCATGCCCGGATGGTCCAGGGTCTGCAGGACCCTCTACCAAGGGCACTTCTTGGACAGGGCTCCTGACTGTCTCTCCCACCTCTGATCTTCCCCCTGTCATCTTGTTGTTGAGATGACTGGAGCAAGGGCTTCGCTCCTGGGACTCATTCTGGGTTAAACTGAAGGGAAAGTGAGTTAGAACCCAGAGCCTTAGGGAGAAGCAGATGTCGTTTACCTGCACAGACTCTGTTTCCCCTCATCTGAAGAAGCCTCAGTCCTCCACGTGTTATCACCTTCTCTGGGGCCCAGGCCCAGTGGAGGCTTTTACGGGGAGGTTTCAGAGCACAGTTTCAACCAAGAGCAAACAGGTAGTAGTTTCAGGGTTTCAGAAAGCTGATTTTCTTCCCACAGCACAGTTTCAGGCCTCCTGAGAATCCTTTTCTTGGACACAGTGATCTTTGGTACAAAGAGGGGCAGAGAGGAAATGGCGTGTGGATGAAGAACCCTGCCTGCTTTAGTGACCGGCGGGACATATAGGCGACTGTAGCTGCCACACTTCGTGCCTACGAATTACTCAAGCCAGGACTTTAGGTTTATGATAAATAATAATTCAGGTTTGACTATTCCTATTTGGGTGTAAATAGAAATCTCTGATTAGGTAGTAGAGTATTTGAACCTATAGTTTGATTTGAATTCTTCAAGCAATGTGATTTTTCTCCCTAAATCAACACACTATCTGAAATCCCCCTATGAACATTGCCTTTTGTTATGAAATGCAAAGAGAAAGCACTCAGCTTGTTCTCTAAGTTCATCTTAATGTTTTTCTTGTGACTGTCTGTAGGAAATTCAAAAGTTCTAGGAGATAGAGTCCCTGTAAATCACTGTTTGGGTTAAAAATGACCTGTAAATAATGACTCATCACAATGTACTCGTAAGTATAGTCAGCATCACTTAACGACGGGGATCCGTTCTCAGAAATGCATCATTAGGTGATGCCATTGTGAGGCCGTCCCAGAGCAGTCACACACACCTTTGGCAGAGCCCGCTACACACCTGGGCTATGTGGTGTAGCCTATTGCTCCTTGGCTTCAAACCCGAACAGCATGTCACTTTGCTGAATACTTTAGGCAATTGTAACACAATGGTACGAATAAGTGTTTATATAAATGTAGAAAAGGTCCAGTAAAAATATGGCATAAAAGATGAAAACATGGTACACCCACCTAGGACGCTTACCATGAATGGAGCTTGCAGGACTAGAAGTTGCTTTGGGTGAGTGAGTGAGTGAGTGGTGAGTGAGTGTGAAAGCTTAGACATTAGTGTACACTCCTGTAGACTATGTAAACACTGTACACTTCAGCTATGTTAAATTTATAAAAAAAATTTTCTTCAATAATAAATTAACCTTAGCTTATTGTAACATTTTTACTTAATAAACTTTTTATTTTTTCAACTTTTTGACTTTTTTGTAATAACAGCTTAAAACACAAACACAATGTACAGCTCTACAAAAATATTTTCTTTTTTATATCCTTATTCTATAAGTTTTTTCCTATTTAAAAATTTTTAAAAATTTGACTTTTTTGTTAAAAGCTAAAACACACATTATCCTAGGCCCACACAGGGTCAGGATCATTAGTATCACTGTCTTGCACCTCCACATCTTGTCCCACTGGAAGGTCTTCAGGGGTGGAAACACACATGGAGCTGTCGTCTGGTATGATAGCAATGCTTTCCTCTGAAATATCTCCTGACAGACCTGCCTGGGGCTGTTTTATAGTTAACTTTTGCTTTTTAATAAGTAGAAGGAGGCCAGGTGTGGTGGCTCAGGCCTGTAATCCCAGCACTTTGGGAGGCCGAGGCAGGTGGATCACCTGAGGTTAGGAGTTTGAGACCAACTTGGCCAACACGGTGAAACCCTTTCTCTAGTAAAAATACAAAAATTAGCTGGGCGTGGTGGCAGGTGCCTAAAATCCCAGCTGCTTGGGAGTCTGAGGCAGGAGAATCGCTTGAACCTGGGAGGCAGAGGTTGCAGTGAGCCGAGATTGCACCACTGCCCTCCAGTCTGGGTGACAGAGCGAGACTCCGCCCCCCCAAAAAAAAAAAGTGGAAAGAGTATACTCTAAAATAACAATAAAACTATAGTAAGTACATAAATTAGTATAACATACTATACTATGATAATAGTCATTTATTATCATTATCAAGTATTATGTACTATTCATAATTCTATGTGCTAGATTTTTATACAACTGGTAACGCAGTAGGTTTGTTTACATTAAACACGTGAGTAATGTGTTGGGTAAATGCCATGATGACAGCTACAGCATCACCACCAGGAGACAGGAACTTTTCAGCTTCATTATAATCTCATTGGATGGCCATGGTACATGTGGGCTGACATTGACTGAAATACTGTTATGTGGCGCATTATTGTATATATTTGACATAATTTAAAAATTGGGATATGATTCACATGTCATAAAATTCACCCCTTTAAAAAGTACAACACAGTGGTTTTTAATATATTCACAAAGGTGTGCAGTCATCAGCACTATCTAATTCAAGGACATTTTTGCTGCCTCAAAAAGAAACCTGGCACCCGTTAGCATTCACTTCCCATTCCCTCTTCCCCCAGCCTCTGGCAACCACTGATCATCTACTTTCTGTCTTTATGGATTTGCCATATTTCCTACAAATGAAATAATATAATGCAGCCTTTCGTGTCTGGCTTCTTGCACTGAGCATAATGTTTCCATGATTTGTTTATGTTGTAGCGTGTGTTAATTATTCTTTCTTTTTATTGGCAAATAATATTCCATTGTATAGATATGGATATATCATGTTTTATTTATTAACTCATCAGTTAGTGGACTTTTGGGTTGCTTCCCTTCTATATTTTTATTTATTTTTAGACAGAGTCTCACTCTGTTCCCCAGGCTGGAGTGCATGGGCGCCATCTTGGCTCACTGCAGCCTCTGCCTCCCAGGTTCAAGCGATTCTCCTGCCTCAGCCTCCCAAGCATCTGGGATTACAGGTGCCCACCACCATGCCCAGCTAATTTTTGTATTTTTAGTAGAGGTGGGGGTTCACCATGTTGGCCAGGCTGCTCTCAAACTCCTGACCTCAGGTGATCCACCACCTCGGCCTCCCAAAATGCTAGGATTACAGGCGTGAGCCACCACGCCCAGCCCTCCTTACCTTTTTGACTGTTAGAAATCAGGCTGTCATAAACATTCTTCTACCAAATTTTGGGAGGACATATGTTTTCTTCTTTCTTTCTTTTTTTTTTTTAAATACAAACAATCCCACAGTATTTATTGCCATCTTGTAATAACATAAGGGTAATCAAAACAATATGAATAAATGTTCATATTGGACATCTAAAAACAAACTGTGTCCTTCTCAACAATTTCTCACTTCATTGATCATTTCTAGTTGGAGACACTTTGCAGCAGAGGAATATTATCTCCTTTTAGCATGAGCCGACCCAGTTGTTTTCTTGACTTTGTTTTAGAATGAATCTCTTCTGCATCATCTAATACAAGGTTCATATACTCATCAAAACCAATGATACAGCCTTCTATCCTCATATTCACTTGCTCATAGAGCTACACTTGAATCTGTGATCTATTTTGTAAGTATCTGAAGATGAGGTTGATGGGCTGCACCATAACTTTCTGCACTTTCTGGCCCTGACCATGGTACACCATGGTGGAATTTCACAAGAGGAGGACATATGTTTTCAATTCTCTTGGGTACGTACCTAGCAGTGGAATTGCTGGGTCAAATGGTAACATTATCTTTAACTTTTTGAGGAACTGCTAAACTGGTTTGGTAAGTGGCTGCATCATTTTCCATTCTCACTAGAAATGCAGGAGGGATCTAGTTTCTCCACATCTTCCTTAACTAAACTTGTCAGACAATAACAAGATAGACCATATCTTTCTTTCTTTAAGTGGTCCTAATGGGTGTGAAGGGGTATCTCCTTGTGGTTTTTGCTTTATATTCCTTTAATAACTAATGACAATGGGCATTTATTCATGCACTTATTGACTGTTTGTACAGCTTTGGAACCACGTCTATTCAAATCCTTTGCCCATTTTTGAATTGGATTTGTTGGCTTTTTATTGTTGAATTTTAAGAGTTCTTTATAGATTCGGGATATTAGGCCCTTATCAGAAATATGATTTGAAAAAATTTTCTTCCATGTCTTTTCTCTTTCCAGTTTATCTAATATTTTTTCTTTAGTTATCACATGTCTGTTGTTTCCTAATCCAAGGTTATAAAGATTTACAGCTATGTTTTCTTTCAAAAATTTTATAGTTTTAGCTCTTAACCCTTGGATATTTTTATTCTTAAATTATCAGGCTCAGCTCTGGAACACCTTTTCCATTTTGAAATAACTTTTATTGTATAAAAGAAAAATATTAAGGAATTAAAATTAAAAATATATACCTTTTAAAAAACAGAAACTAATCTTTAAAATCAATTTTGTAATTTACTTCATTTAATATATCAGAAACATTTTCTGATGTCATTATTCTCCTACAACATAAGTTTCGTTGGTAGCACAATATTGCATTGTTTGGATATCTATTATTTTTAAAATCCCTTATTATTGGACATTTATGCTATTCCCATTTAGAAAATAGTAGCAGTACAGCAATGAGTGCATGATAATTTTCTCAGAATAAATTGTCAAAAATGTTTTTAAAAGAATAAACCCCATTTCCAGCATCCTAGTAAAGCAAGTGTACAAGGGTTCCCTGAGAATTTTCTGGAATAAAGTGAAGGACAGTTAGATACAAAGGCAAATAAATGACTTTCATTTGGGGGGAGTGCCTCTTGACCTTGTCCAATATTCAGATATTTTCTGTAAGTTATTTTCTTTGTTACTATAGTTAGCATAATTACAATTTTAAATACTGCATAATATTATATTGATTTGATGCAAGATAATTTACTTATGATGCCCAGATGTTAAATAATTAAGTTGCATGTGACTTTATTTCTTTCTTTTTTACTTTAAGTTCCAGGATACAAGTGCAGAATGTGTAGGTTTGTTACATAGGTAAACATGTGCCATGGCGGTTTGCTGCGCCTATCAACCCATCATCTAGGTTTTAAGCCCCGCATGCATTAGCTATTTATCCCGATGCTCTCTCTCCCCCGACTCCCCACAGCCCCCGGTGTGTGTTGTTCCCCTCCCTGTGCCCATGTGTTCTCATTGTTCAGCTTCCACTTATGAGTGAGAACATGCAGTGTTTGGTTTTCTGTTCCTGTGTTAGTTTGCTAAGGATGATGGCTTCCAGCTTCACCCATGTCCCTGCAAAGGACATGACCTCGTTCCTTTTTACGGCTGTAGTATTTAACTTTTAATTTATAGGGAATACCACAGTGAACATGTTTTGTGCATACAATTTTGATCTTTTGAATTGCTTCCTTAGGGCAGGTTCCCAGCAGAGGGATTTGGGGGTGAAAGGGCTAGAATATTTAGAGAATATATATATTGTCTTGTCGCTTCTGGAAGGGACTGTAGCAATTTGCACTCCCTTCACAGCGCATGAGGGTCCCGCATCCGGGCAACTTGCCTCCAGCCCTACACACACTTTGAAGTGTTTCGGCAAGGATTTCAGGTGAATGGTGGTTGAGTGAAGGGAAGGAAAAGTAACTTCCTATTTTACTTCTATTTTGTAATTTTTAAGTTTACATTGAAGGATGGTTCTTTGTCTTTCTGCGGATTTCATGTTTATCCTGTCCTTTTCTCCAGAGAGTGAAGTTTCAAACTTGATCTTCAAGAAAACAGGCTATCTTTCTGAGGCTCTATTAGAAGGACTGGTGCTCAGTGACTTCCGAATTGGGAAATCTTTTGTATGCATGTGGAGATATGGCATAGTTTCCAGGCTTAAAAAGATGGGGCTTTTCCACCCAGAGCTGGACGTCTCCCTGTTTTATTTTCTGTGACCATAAGTTGTAACCAGCCCATAACTGCTCCCCTCCCGTCCCTGCGGTGGCTGTGGGTGGCTGCCCGTCACCACGGCCATGGCTCTGTGGATTTTCTCAGAGTGGACACAGGGTCCAGGCCCACAGTTCTCACGTAATGGCTTTGGCTGCCTGGGTTCGAGGCTCGGCAGCACTGTCTGGAGGAAGGTTTCTGAGCCCAGCGTAGGATGGGCCCATCCTGCCTCAGAGGGGGTGCCCTTGGCTCTGGGGGACCCACTCTCCAAGACCTTTATCAGGAATCCACTGCGTCAGAGCACTTTGGGGGCCTCGAATGTCGTGTCATTTCCAGTGAAGCCGACCTTAGGCAGGTGTGGTCCGGGAGGGTGTTTGCACTCTATTCCTCAGAAGAGTGGGACCCCAGCCCTCTCACCACCACCATGAGACCCTCGAGAGGAAATGTGTTTGGTGGGAGGGTCCGAGTTTGGAGGGCTTGAAGAACTGTGGAGGTAAAACCGAGCACAGCTGGAGGGGGGTACTCTCGTCAGAAAGCAAGGGGCTTTGGGGCAAGTTATTCAAAGCCGGGGCAGCTCCCCACTTGCTGGGAATGCTTAGCATTCTCTTGGGCTGCTGATGCTGGGCCTGGCTGTGGAAGGGGCCCCGTCCTGGGCCTCTGTTCAGAGGGTGTGCAGGAGGCCCTGTGGAGAGTGCTGGGCCGAGGGGCTGCAGTGCCGAAGTCACGACCGGATGGGATTCCTGCAGCTCTGACTGGGGCTTTCCACCTGGGGCACCAGGAGCAAGCCCCGCCCCTTTGGGTGGCATCTCCCTGGGAAGGGACAGGCCTGGTGGGCCTGCCCCAGACCCTTCCCTCTCTGACCATCCGGCCTTCTCACCGGGGTTCAGACCCTGGGCTCCTCCCACCTGTGCCCCTGCCTTTGACTTCTGGACTTTGTGTCTGTTTGCGCCCAGGCCCTCCCCTTGCCCCAGTGGACTTGGGTCTGGCTTCTCCCACGTGGTAGCCTCTAGGAGCACCTGTGGCCCATTTTTAGCCCTCTGAACCCAACCCTCCCCACCAAGCTGCCCCAGTGTCCCCGAGGGGGCAGCAGACATGCCTTTTTCTGGTTAATCCTCCGGAGGGGACATGGGCAGGATATTTTCCTAAAAACCAGCTGACCTGTATGCAGGTGAGGCTTCCTCAAATCCTCCTCTAGCCCCGGTGATGGAGCGGCGGCCGGAAGACTGAGGTGGGATCCTCGGAAGGCTTCCAGGAAGTGGTAGACACATTTCCAGAAAGGTTTAATTGTTCTTAGAGGTCACATCTTCCTCGTCTTGGAGATGGCGCCACAGCCCTGGCTGTCTCCCAAACTAGAGAGCAGAGAGTCCTGCTTCCAGTCGCCCTCACTTAAGCCCGACATCCTCCTGTAGCCCAGCCCTGGTTATGTCTCCCCGTGACCTTTCCAGCCTCTACTCTGCTCCCACTCCCACCACCTGGACTGAGGCCTTCGCTGTGTATTGTATATTTGTTGTATATTGTATATTCGTCACGGATTTTTTTTTTTTTTTTGAGACGGAGTCTTGCTCTGTCGCCCAGGCTGGAGTGCAGTGGCACGATCTCGGCTCACTGCAAGCTCCGCCTCCCGGGTTCACGCCATTCTCCTGCCTCAGCCTCCCGAGTAGCTGGGACTACAGGCGCCCGCCACTACGCCTGGCTAACTTTTTGTATTTTTAGTAGAGACGGGGTTTCACCCTGGTCTTGATCTACTGACCTCGTGATCCGCCTGCCTCGGCCTCCCAAAGTGCTGGGATTACAGGCGTGAGCCACAGATTTTATATTATATATTGTAGAGCCATTGCATGTTGTATTCTCATCGTATGTTGTATACACACCGTGTGTTGTATATTCATTGCACTTTGTCTATTATATGTTGTATGCTAATCATCTGTTGTATACTCATCTATTGCATATTCATCATATTGCATATTCCTTGTATATTGTATATTGCAGACTCATATATTGTATATTTACATGTTGCATCCATCATAATTGAAGACTCATTGTATATGTTTATATGTTGCATATTCATCATGTTGCATACTCATGTGTTACATATTCATCATATGTTGCATATTCATGTGTTGCATATTCATCGTATGTTGCATACTCAAGTGTTGCATAATCATATGTTGCATGCTCATTGTATATTGCATACTCACTATACTGTATAATCATATGTTGCATATTCATCTTATGTTGCATACTCATCATATATTTCATACTCACTGTACGTTGCATATTCTTTTTTTTTTTTTCTTTTTTTTGAGACAGAGTCTCACTCTGTCACCCAGGCAGGAGTGCAGTGGCACGATCTCAGCTCACTGCAACTTCTGACTCCCAGGTTCAAGCGATTCTCATGCTTCAGCCTCCCAAGAAGCTGGGACTACAGGCACGTGCCACCACGCCCAGCTAATTTTTTTATTTTTAGTAGAGATGGGGTTTCACCATGTTGGCCAGGCTGGTCCTCAAACTCCTGGCCTCAAGTGATCCACCAGCCTCGGCCTCCTAAAGTGCTGGGATTACAGTTGTGAGCCACCGTGCCCGGCCGATATTGTACACTCATCATATGTTGCATAATCCTCCTATAGTGACTTGCATTGATGCAACAGGACTCCTACGTGATGTCCTCCTATCAGGTCTCACTGTCTCCAAGTCAGCTCCCATGTCTCATCCCAGTGCTGACTGTCCTATCTCCTGCTCTGTATAATGGCCTCCTTTAGCCTAAGGGCCCTCTGCTGGGCCTTGTCCCCCTGCTTCCTCCCCTGCCTCTGTCATTCCCCCTGGTTCGTGTGGCCCTTGGTGATGCCTGGCAGCCTCACTCTCCCAGCTTTACCAGTGCCTCTCTCTCTCTGCTGGGACCTGCCATTCCCACATTGTGGATCAGCCCCCAGGTACTTTTTGGAAACTAGCAATTGAGTAGTATGTCATGGGTTGCAGAGCCCCTCTGTGGACCTGACTGCTGTCCAGGGACAGCTTGTTATAATAGCATCTGAGTGTGTGAGTGGACTGAGGCCGAGAGAGGGTGGGTGAACAGCCCAGGGTCACATAGCTCCTGAGAGTTCAGCTGGGCTCTGACCTGGCTCCTCCGTGTCCTGAGCCAGGGCATTTCCATGCCCCTGCGCCAGCCCCATGGGATCCACTGACAGTTCTGCATTCATGGTCCTTGATTGTGGAACTGGATTTGCCCTCTGCCCCTCACTAACCAGCTAATTGCTGTCAGCCTTCATCGGCCTGTGGTCCCTGGGGCTTACCTGGTTTTCCGTGGAGCCCTAACCCAACTGATCTCACTTCAGCTCTTCCTTTGATCGGGTGGTGGCAGGTGGGAGGCAGATCCCTTCTGGTCCTTGTGAACCTGCCCCTATGTTCGAGAGGGCACAGGCCCAGGAGAGAGGGGTTTCCCTGGTCCCCATCCTGCTGTGCACTGGCCAAGACTTGGAATCCACACCCCAGTCCTGCTCTCTGCAGGCTTCCTCATCATATCACAGGCACAATGGTAGCAGGCTCACACACACACACACACACACACACACACACACGCGGCACACACACACAAAGAGCCATGCAGGGCCAACATGCTCACACAGACACACTGTGTAAGTGTGCATGAGTGCACACACACCACAAATGCAAACACACACCACACAAACAACATATATACACACCACACATATACACACACACCACACCACACATTACATACACCTACCACACACACCCCACCCACACCCCACACATACACACCACATATATACACACACACCACACCCACATTACATATACCTACAACACACACCCCACACACACACCACACCCACATTACATATACCTATAACACACACCCCACACACATACCACACACACATTACATACACCCCACACATACCCCACACATACCCCACCCATACACACATACCACACCACACATGCACATTACATACACCTAACCACAGACACACCATATACACCACACCACACATATACACACACCACATCACACACACACACATCGTGTACACCTAACCACACACACATATCACAAACACACAACACACACACCCCACACATATACACACACTAGACCATATATGTACATCACACACATATATCACCTACACCTACCACATATCATACACCACACATATACACACACCACACAACACACATACCGCACATAAACACACCACACAAACACCACACATATACACACATACCACATATACCTGCCACACACACCACACACAGAAACAGACACTACACCACACCACCACACACACCTGCCACACACACACCACACAAACATAGACACCACACATATACACACACACCACACCACACACACCATACGTACACAACACACATATACACACACACCGCACCACACACACCATACGTACACACCACACATATACACACACACACAATATACACCACACTCATTCATGCCCTCCCCACACCACATGTGTACACCACACACACACACACCCCCCCCCATACCACACATTCACTCACACACACACACCCCTAAGTGCACACACACAAACGGTCTGCATGTTCACACACACTCACACTCCTCTGGTCACACATTGGCCCAGGAAACAGGAACCCCTGGTGGGTTCCCAGGCAGCCTCCACCCCACCAAGCTCCAGGGTTCCATTCTGAGGGCCCATCGTTAGCCTGGGCGGCCAGGTCTGAAGATACCCAGGTCACTTCCTAGCAGACTAGTGACTGTGTGGCCAGAACATCCCTGTCGTCTGAGTGGGCAAGGAAAAGAAGGAAAGAAGCAAAAAGGATGTTGGCCACGTGGGAAACGCCCACATTGGTGGGTGCCGGAGTCCACTGGGCAGAACAGGTATGGCCACAGCTTGGCGTCTGATCTCTGGGCAAGCACCTGTTCTATGCCTCCTCTGATAAAACCAAGCATTTGATTCCTTTTCTCTCCCCAATACTGCAGCTCTGGCCACAGGTCCACACGTAGGTGAACGAAGGGGCTGTTGAAAGCGAGAAAGGGAAGAAGGCTGATGCCTTTGCGACAGGGGTGGATGTGGGAGGCCGCTGACTGCGTATGAACCTGCCTGGCTCAGATGTCAGCAGAGAGGAACGCGCAGTGTGTGCGTTGGTGTGTGTCTGTGAGCCTGTAGGGAGTCTAGTGCGTATGTGTGGCACGCGTGTGTGTCTGGCCCTGTACCAGCATTATTTTGAAAAGCAGAAAAGTGTGGAGGGATGAATGAGAAAGTTCCTGGAGAACGCTCTGGAATGCATGAGCATTCGGGCTGCCGTGTGGCTGCTTTCTTACTTTGGTGGCTTGTTCCTCACGCTCTGGCCTGGTCGGTGGTGCCCTGGCACTGGTGGCGGGATACAGAACTCGGTTAGGGAGACTGTCCTCTGCTCTCTGCCCTTCCTTCCTCGCTCAGAGGACCTGGGCTGCTGCTGCTGCTCAGGGGCCATGGGGTGGAGGCAAGGCAAGCTGAAAACGGGCTAGCAGAGGACACGAGTGACTGCTGGTCAACCCATAGGCTGGATGAGCATTTGGAAGTGGGGCCTGGAGCTGGCTTCTGGGCCGGAGCCCCGGAGCAGGAGTTTCCCAGAAGTCAGGAGCCCGGAGGTGGACAGGGACTCTGTCCCAGCCTGACGGGGAGCAGGAAGAGTGGGAAGCGGGTTCGGTGCAGCATCCTCACTGCCCAGTGCTGTCTACACTACAGCAGAGGACCTGATTGGCAGGGTGGGGACCCTCGGGGGAGCTGCTCACGGGGAATTCAGCCCCCCGCACCCCACAGCGGGCACAGAGGAAGCTGCAGAGGTGAGCGTTGGGCCCTCCGTCCCTGGGACATTTTCCTGCTGTTGATTACGATTTGTTTGAAAAGAATATTTTGGAACAACTTGTCTGGGAAGGAATTAAGTGAACCTTTTGCCCTCTTGAGTTGGCTTGCTGGCTGAAGGGTCCGCTTGTAGCAAATTGGGATAAGGAGAGAAGGGGCACCCCAGAGGCAAAATATGCAGATGTGAACAGGTGGATTTTCCCCCAAGAGGCAGCACACTTACAGACTGAGAGCGAGTGTGGAATCGAGTGGGTGTGTGTGCAGAAACGCCTTCTGGAAGGGAAAGTGCTGCCCCATGGCAGGGGAGCTCACTGCAGTGTCTGGGTCTGGCTGCAGCATCCAGCGTGCATGGCCGGCGCCCCCTCCCTTGGACCTGGCTGCCGGATCACAGCCCATGACTCAAGCTCTGGGTGCTTTTCACTCATTTTCATGATATTACTCTCGTGTCCTTCCAAGAAAATCAATTTCTCAGAAAGAAAAAACAAACTACTTGTTATTTACTTGATTTAAAAACTATTTTTGTGAAAACTACATCTGCAAATGGGCAAGAATAATTCAGATAAAGAGAAACATGAACTTTTCTTAGGGGATGGACTTGAGGATGATTTTGGACTTGGATTCTTATTTTAATCTCATGGCTTTTTTTTCAATAAAATAACATTATAAAAATAAAAATGATTTGTTTCATAATAGATAAATCATTTTCATTAGGTAGAGCGAGACAGAAAGGAAAAAGCCTCTATTACAGCTTCTATGCATTGGACTTAATGCTATCTTTGGAAAGCTGATAAGGAGAACAAGCCGTCACACTATGGTGCCCTGTATTTGGTGGGTAGATTTCCTGCTGGCTGAGCTGTCATCCTCAGTTCCAGGAGAGCCTCTGCCTTCAGAAAAGACCAGATTTTAGCAGTGAACTAAAATGGCTTCCAAGTCCCCGGTGATACTTCTGAGCACTTGGCAGCTGAAGTGTTCTCCAGTGAGGAAGACTGAGTTAATGGGTGCATTTTGGGGTTGCTGGGGAGCCCTTCCTTATTGCAGGGCAGCTTCCAGCCAGCTCAGGCCCTGCTCAGCCACCACGGGCCAGACGGTGCACACAGAGCCCCCAGGAAGTAGATGCGTCCCTCATGCTCCCTGTGGACTCATTCTGGTGGATGGGATGAATGTGCTTTTAAAATCATATCCGCATCATTATTTATTGAAGAGGAAGAGAAAGATTTATCCTCTTCCCCCAAATGCATGGCTGTGGATATTTTAGGCAAGTATGCAATGATTTGGGGAGGCGTGAGGATCACCTGGGATGGGCTGGGAGAGCATGCCAGAAGCAGGCAGGGAGGAGGAAAAGGAAACACCTATCAAGGTTGTTTAACAGCACAGGTCAGCGGACATGGGAGCCCCTCCTGTCACGTTGGAGAGGGTCTCTCTCATTTTAACGTGGCTCATAAATCAAGATTTACCCATGGACTATAACCAATGCTTCAGTTGGTTGGGGGAACATTTCTTGACTGGGAGATTATTGGATGGACAGGCAAGACAGAGTGTGTGTGTGTGTCTGTGTGTCTGTGTGTGCGTGCGGATTTGCAAGTATGGGTTTGCTTGTGTGAGTGGGAGACACAATCTATGGCTTCCTCTCGTAAGGACTTGTAATCTACTCTTATAGAGAGGAACCACAAATGGCTCAGAAAAGAAGAAAGATTAAAAACACCAAAGGGATAAATAATGATGGTATCAGTTTTCTAGGACTGTGATAACAAAATACCACAGGGCCAGGGAGCTTAAACAACAAATCTACTTTCTCACGGTTCTGGAGTCTGGAAATCCAAGATTAAGGTGTCTGCAGCGTTGGTTTCTCCCCAGTCATCTCTTCTTGGCTTGCAAATGGCCCTCTTGTGGGTGTGTCCTCACATGGTCACCCCTCCATCTGTGTGTCTCAAGTGATTCTCCTGCTTCAGCCCCCTGAGTAGCTGGGATTACAGGCATACGCCACCACGCCCAGCTCATTTTTATATTTTTAGTAGACATGGGATTTCACCATGTTGGCCAGGCTGGTCTCAAACTCCTGACCTCAAGGGATCCGCCTGCCTCAGCCTCCCAAAGTGCTGGCATTACAGACTTGAGCCACCATGCCTGGCTCCCGTGGGCATTTTTGACATCTCCACAAGGTGAGAGGGGACCAGGTGTCCTGGTTGTTCCAATGGGGAGGACCCTGGAACGGAGGCTGGTGGCTGTCCACAGCTGAGACAGAGGCAGTGCCCAGGCCTCTGGATTCCTTTCCCATTTGTTGTCACAGCTCCAGGATCCCATAGTGCCACTCCCGGCTATTCTAAGAGCATATCAGTCACACCATTGTGACGCCTGATAGGCAGGGAGGCCACGAGGAGTGCGGTGCAGAGAGGCTGCCTCTCAGGATTCAGCTTCTGGAGGAGCCGTTCCTGTTCTGTTCTGCTTTCCATTGCCCTGTCCCACTGACTCTTGACACCTTCTCCGTGTGTCTCTGTCTGCTACCTGGCTAGCTGTCTGGCTCACGAACTCCCCGTGCAGTTAGGAAATGTGTGCACTGAAAAACCTGCAACCCTGTGCACAATAGCCCTGACCTCGTCTCCCCGAATGCAGGCAGGGCTTATGATGCAGCTCTCTGCAGGCACTCTCTAGCACGTTGGTAGGCACACAGGAAGCTGTATTTATATATGTGTGTTGAATACATAAATTTTAATGTGGAATTCTGGAAGTGGAAGAAGGCTCATGCTTCTTTCTCCTGACACCTGTGGAAATCTCTGCACTGTCCCTGGCTGCATCTCTTTGAATGCTCCCAGGGATGAGGTGCTCACTCACAAAATAGCAATGTCCCTCCTGGGAAATGTTGACGGTGAAAACATTATTTGTGTATGGCAGCTGCATTGTGGCTCGCTCTCACGTTTGCCGCATGGTCTTCGTCATGGACAGAACCTTGGGGATCTCTCTTCCAGGGCCTCTCAAAAGGGAGGAAGATGCCTGCTGGGTAGGGGTGAGTGGAGCAAGATCATTTGAAAAAGCTATGCCCTATTATATATTTTGAAATTTAGAAGATCAATTCAAAACCCCTATTATCTTCTTTCTTTTTATGAGACCGTGTCTTGCTCTGTTGCCAAGGCTGGAGTGCAGTGGTGTGATCACGGCTCACTGTAGACCTCCTGGGCTCAAGTAGTCCTCCCACCTCAGTCTCCTGAGTAGCTACGGGTGAGCGCCACTGTACCCAGCTCTGTTATTTCCACAATAAAAACTATTGACAATAAAGAGAAGAGTTATTACAAGGGGTGGGGGATGAGATAATGATCAAGTCTGGGATGGTAACCAGGCTTCTCAAAGTTCACCTGGTTATATTGTTTTGAGGTTTGATCCATGTGAATGTGTCACCTGCTCAGAGCAAAAACGAAATACAACATTAAAATTAAAAGCAGGAAAAACAAAAAGAGACAAATTTTGCTAGGTCGGGATAAGATGTAATGATTCCAACACCACAACATTCCATTCCCCCACCAGACTTCTCTTTTGTACCAAAAGAGAGTGTGTTTTAACAAAAGTTAACAAACACTCCAGTAATGGGGCTGCTCTGTTTGGAAGGAGGAAGGTGCAGCAGAGAGAGGAAAGTGTCGTGTCCAGTTGCCGTTGAGTTGGCTCAATCTCTCCCCCACTCAGAAGCTCAGGTGGTAGATGAATTTGGAAGAAAGCATTCTGGCCTGAATGTGAAGCTAGTGATGTTTGTTGACCCCTCCATTTGGATGTTTATAAGTTACTAACGTGGGGCTGACATGAGCATAGTTGACTACTCTACAGCTATTGACAGTAACATTTAAAACATTTCCTTCTCTGAACCTTAGCCTCACTTAAAAACAAAACGACACAACGCAACCTGCTATATTGCGAATACATGAAAAGGAGCTCAACTTCACCACTTCATAAATGCAAATCGGAAGAAGATGCCATTTTTCACCAATTATATTGACAAAGATGAACAAGTTTGATCATCTGCCAGTGATGACTCAGGCGTGGTGGAACAGGGCTCTCAGCATTGCTGGTGGCAGTAGAAACTGGACCAGAGTTTACATTGGTGGCAATTTTGCCTTACGTATCAACGTCATAAGTGCATGTAATTTGAGACTTCCAATTCCACTTCTAGGAATTTGCCCTTCAGACACCCTGTGGCAATATGAACAAGGACGCTCACTGTAGCAAGATTTGTAATGGCCATAAACTAGAAGCTGGGGAGATAAATTATGATGCATCTATATAATGGAATCTTATACTGACGTCTAAATGAATGAGACAGATTTTATAGGAAAAGCACGCCAATTTATGTTATTAAAACAAAAATGCAACAATTGGTGATGATAGACAGCTTTTTTTTTTGCAAAAAGTTATTTGCATGTGTTTGTGTAGATGGGGAATTTCTGGGTGGATGGGTTGACAATGGACCCCTCTGGACAGTGAATGGGGGCATAAAACGAGCAGGAAACTAACTTGGATTGTATAACCCTTTGTAGTGATTGAATTCAGTCACTACGGGCATGTGACTTTTATTTTTGTATGTATGTATGTATGTATTTATTTATTTATTTTGAGACAGTCTCGCTCCATCAGCCAGCCTGGAGTACAGTGGCAAGATCACGGCTCACCGCAAACTGCCTCCCGGGTTCAAGTGATTCTTGTGCTTTAGCCTGCTGAGTAGCTGAAATTACAGGCACATGCCACCATGCCCAACTAATTTTTGTATTTTTAGTAGACACGGGATTTTGCCATGTTGGCCAGGCTGGTCTTGAACTCCTGTCCTCAGGTGATCTACCTGCCTCTGCCTTCCAAAGTGCTGGGATTACAGGCGTGAGCCACCGCGTCTGGCCGAGTTTTATTTTTAAAAGGCAACTTTTCCCTCTGACAAAAACCTAACCCTTCATAGGCCATGTGAAAATCAAATTGGATAACTCAATTCAATTCAATCAACTTTTATTTAGCACTGATTACATTTCAGCCACTGGCTAATGCATATAAAAACTGCTTCCCAAACTGTTAACCACCAGAAACACCGAGAGCAAAGCATTTATTTGAGATAGTACAGCTAATTAACCAAATATTTATAAGAGCCAGCTTCCATTTATAAGACAGAGCCCTCCCGAACAGCAAGATTCATTGCAAATGAATAGTCACTGTTATTTTATCAAGGTGCTAGATTTCGACAATACAGAGTCACCCTATAACTTGAAAAAGCAGACACATAACAACTCCTCCCAAATCCTTCCAGAAAGCCAAAAAGGGGTGTGAAGATAGTTCAAGACCGGGGATAGATTACTATATATCACAAGACCTGTGATAGTATATCTCTCCTCTCCTGTCCTCTCCCCGCTCCCCTTTCCTCCCTTCCCCTCTCCCCTTTCCTCCCCTCCCCTCTCCCCTTTCCTCCCCTCCCCTCCCCTTTCCTCCCCTCCCCTCCCCTTTCCTCCCCTCCCCTCCCCTTTCCTCCCCTCCCCTCCCCTTTCCTCCCCTCTCCTTCCCTCCCCTCTCCTTCCCTCCCCTCTCCCCTTTCCTCCCCTCCCCCCTTTCCTCCCCTCCCCTCTCCCCTTTCCTCCCCTCCCCCCTTTCCTCCCCTCCCCTCTCCCCTTTCCTCCCCTCCCCTCTCCCCTTTCCTCCCCTCCCCTCCCCTTTCCTCCCCTCCCCTCCCCTTTCCTCCCCTCTCCTTCCCTCCCCTCTCCTTCCCTCCCCTCTCCCCTTTCCTCCCCTCCCCCCTTTCCTCCCCTCCCCTCTCCCCTTTCCTCCCCTCCCCTCTCCCCTTTCCTCCCCTCCCCTCTCCCCTTTCCTCCCCTCCCCTCTTCCCTCCCCTCTTCCCTCCCCTCTCCCTTTTCCTCCCCTCCCCACCCCCCATATATATACACATATGTATATGATATTTGCATGTGAGATATATATTATGTACACATACAAACATATACAGACAGAGACAGAGAGAGAGGATTTATACCACTTTAGTTCTTTTTTTTTTTTTTTGAGACAGTCGCGCTTTGTTGCCAGGCTGGAGTGCAGTGGCGCGATCTCGGCTCACTGCAACCTCCACCTCCCAGGTTCAAGCGATTCTCCTGCCTCAGCCTCCTGAGTAGCTGGGACTACAGGCGCCTACCACCACGCCCGGCTAATTTTTGTATTTTTAGTAGAGATGGGATTTCACCATGTTGGCCAGGATGGTTGCAATCTCTTGACCTTGTAATCTGCCCACCTCGGCCTCCCAAAGTGCTGGGATTACGGGTGTGAGCCACCGCACCCAGCCACTACTTTAGTTCTTTTACTCATCCTTGCTGTGAGTTTTTGGCTTGCAGATGTTGTAAGATGTCATAATATTTGACTATTCCATTAAACGGTGTCTGCTTTGAGCGCCCAGCCCCTCTGACTGCAGTCCTCCAGGGGTAACAATGCCTCTGATGTCCCCTGGTGCCCTGTGAGTGCACTCGTGTTGTCAGGTGAGACTGTTTTAGCTGAGATTTCTACTGTACCCAACTGACCTGACAGCTCTGTATAAACTTCTTCTTGGGTTGCAGGAAATGGGCTATAGGTGTATCCTAATGATCCTACGAGGCTGTGGCTGGTGCATATTTCAAAATCATCTTCCAGAGCAATGTGAATCAATAGCTAATGAGCCATCTATTTTCGCCCTCCAATGACTATTCTTGTAAGGTGGGAAAGGATGTGGCTTCTTAAAATGAAAAAGACATCACAGCCCTTTGGTATCTCACACCATCAACCTTGCTTCCCCTCCTGTATGAGCAGCAGCATGGTCAGGATGGTGTGTAGCTTGGAGGAGGGAAAGTAAGGGCTACTCTGGGGCAGGGAGGGTGACGGAGATCGGTCTCACCAGGCAGCGCCCTTCTTGGAGAGAGACCCTGGGGCCGCATGGTCTGCGTTCAGATTCCAACTTCCCTACTTAGCGCTGGTAAGATGGTCTGTGCAGCGGCCCTTTGCCTTAGTTTTCCCATCTGTGAAATGGGAATGACGTCAGTGAGGTGGCCCAGTGTGTTAGTACAGGCAGGGGGCTCCCAGCAGCACCCAGCATGCACTAAGAGGTTGTTCAATAAGTAGAAGCAGGGACCAGACCTTGAGAGAGAGGAATGAGGGCATAGAAGCTGGGGGGAGACTTACGCATTCTTCTGCCTCCCTCCTTGAATCACCATTTGGGTGGCAAAATTGTTCTGGCTGAACTGTTTCCGAGGCTTTTGACCTTCTGAGGACCTGTGGGACTTGATGGGGCTGTGGAGAAGCCAGGGGGTCAGCATGGAGCCTGAGCAGAGGAGGCCCAGGTGGGTTTCTCCAGGGTTGGTGGCACGGGGTTCCACCAGGCAGGCCTGGCTTCAAACTGGGCTCTGCCATTTACTAGGTTCCCACCTGCCCCACTGGATCCTGGTTTCCCAATCGGTAGAATGGGGATGACTTTATACCATAGCATAACGCCTTCAACTCCTGTTCACCACTGAGACAGACACTGGGTATTTAGACTAGAGCTTGGGACCCAGATACAAAGGCTGCTAGGACGGAGCTCGGGACCGAAGCGCTACTTAGGTGAGAAGGCGAGAGGCCCTGGAGGGCTTCACCTGGTTGTGCCTGGTCCCTGAAGCATTCAGGTTTCGGGTAAGGCCCTGGGCACAGCTCTGTGGCCCTCACATTTGGGGGTCCCTGATATGGAGGGCTGGTAGCTCATGCCACGTGTCACTGCGAGCCAGCTAGGAGCCTGTTGGAAGATGGCCGGAGGGAGAGAATAAGTTGGAGACCGAGGGGACAGCCATGGTCCGAGGGCCACTGCTGAAGGAGATCCAACTGCTTTGCAGAGTGGAAGAAGGACCCAGCAGCCATTTTGTGCTGTCGGGACAGGAGGATGGGGTGGCCGTGCTGCCGCGGTGGCCACAGGTTACATCCTACCTGGCGTCTTTCTAAGATGCAGAGCTGCAGTGGGGGAGCGGGCCCCCACGTGGGTGAAAGGTCCTCTCCCATGCAGGCCTGGGAGGAGGGAGGGGAGGAAGCTGGAGTGCTGCCCCCTTGGCTGCCTGGAGCTCATCTGCTCTGCCTCCGGTCCGGGAGGTGACCAGGGAGCTGAGGGGGCCTTGGGCTCAAAAGCGAAGTCCTGTTTTGAATTGTGCCGCTTGGACTCCAGATGTGAAACTCCAGATGTGCTCCCAGACCTCATTTTTTCTTACTTTAAAGCAAATGTGTGTAGACTGGGAATGTGTTTGACCCCTCAAATTCCAGGTTTTAGGTTTGCTGCAAACCTGTCCTCAATGTGGGGCTGTTTTCAGATTTGAAGGTGAGCTGTCTTGACCTAGTTCACACCTTGTCTTGGTTTGACATGAGCTGTTCTGGCTCCTGAGGCGTGACCTGACCCGGACCCCCTTCACTGCCCTGTGAGGCCGGCGCAGGCCACCTCTGGCAGTGCTCGTGCCTGGCCATCACCCTTTGATTTGGTCCCACCGGCCGCCCCATGGCTCTAGCTGTTCCCCCACCATGAATCACAGCAGCCCTCGCTTCGGATGGCTGCCGTGAGAAGAAAGTCAATCAACCCAGCCCCTTTGGCTTTGAATCCACTGCTCTGTCTCCTGGCTCCAGGACCCTGTCTTGCCTCCTGGACTGGCTTGGGGACCTCTTTGGCTCCCCCAGATCTACTGTGGCCTCCCCCAGGGGTCAAATGCGAGTTCCACTTTTGGAAGAGGCCAGTCCAGCCCAGCCAGACATCCTGAAGGGGAACGGAGCATCCCAGGCCAGGCAGCCTCTACAGCTGCCAGCCCTCTCATGGAGCCCAGAATCTTCTCCCGCTCTTCCAGCCAAGGGGGAGGCCCTCTGCTTGGGAGCTCCCGGGGGCTGTGGCTTGATGGCAGCAGTCTCAGAGGTATCCGGTGTTACTTGGGTGTTGCTGTGGGAACCTCACTGCTCACGGGTTACCCTTTACACTGGTGACCTTTTCTTTCGTGTCTGAGCAGGATGACGTCTCAAATGTCAAGAACTTCAATTTTCACTTAGCAACGTCCCTGTGAGGTGATTTCCAGCCAGCTTGGAAGCGGAAAGTTCAGGCATTTCTGAGTGGGTTGAATAATAATAAAAATTTAAAAAGGATCCTAAAACAAAATGAAAAAGGCCCCAGAAAACCCAGACTTTCACAGATCCCCAAACCCCGTCATGCTTCTGTTTCCTCAGGAAGGTGATGGGGTTTCAAGCCCTTGTCGCATGTCAGGTGCTCTGGCTACAGTGGGAGCTGGTGGCACTAGTGAGTGGGAAATTTCAGTTCTAAATGGATCAGGGAAGTTGCATCCTCCCCCATCTCCACCACTCACTTGCCCACCGCAGCCTGTTTCCCCACCCCCCACCTGCAGGTGTAGCTGCTGCTGTTTCTCCCGAGGCGGCCACTGAGAGCCACAGTGTTCTCCCCTCAGGGTGCCCTTTGGCTTGTTGCTTGTGGCTACTCAGCCATGTGAGACAGCTACATACCATCTTCTCAACATCTTCCCCAAGACCTGGACTAACTGTGGCATCAGACATAATTGGGGTTTGAATCCTGGCTCTGCAACTTCCACACGGGTGACTTAATTTGGCTGGGCGCAGTGGCTCACACCTGTAATCCCAGCACTTAGGCGGGTGGATCACGAGGTCAGGAGATCGAGACCATCCTGGCTAACACGGTGAAACCCCGTCTCTATTAAAAATACAAAAACAAAATTAGCTGGGCGTGGTGGCGGGCGTCTGTAGTCCCAGCTACTCAGGAGGCTGAGGCAGGAAAATGGCGTGAACCCGGGAGGCGGAGCTTGCAGTGAGCTGAGATCGCACCACTGCACTCCAGCCTGGGCGACAGAGTGAGACTCCGTCTCAAAAAAAAAAAAAAAAAAAAAAAGTGACTTAACTTTTCTGATTGTCAATTTTCTTGCCCATAAAATAAGGAAAAATATATTTTAACCCGTAGAATTGTTTCAGAGATGAAATGAAGTGACGTATGAAGTATATTTGATATGCCAGTCAACACCGGTTGAGGGTTTATCCTGCGCTGGTCACTATTGTAAGCTTTTCTAAGCACTGTGTGATCTCATTCAGTCTCCTCTAATGACCCTTACAGGTAGGTAACATTATTATTATCTCCATTCTTCACATTTTCTAACAACAGTTGTAGTGAGAGAAGTTAACATACTATAAAATTCACCCATTGAAAGTGTACAATCCATTGCTTCTTGGCATATTTTTAAAAATTGTGGAAAAATATATAATATAAAACATCATTTTTATAATTTATATTTTATAATTCACATCAGAACCCGGTGATGTGAATTATATTTATAGGGTTGTGCAGCCGTCACCACTATCGACTTCCAGACCATTTTTATCCCTCCCAAGTAGAAACACTGCACCACGTTATGCCCATTCTACAGATGAGAAAACCGAGGCACAGAAAGATGAGGAAACTTGTTCAAGGTTATGCAACCAGTGTGTGGCAGAGCCCAGGTGTGAGCTCCGGTCATTTGGCTCAGAGCTGGTGCTCTTCACCTGCACAAGGAGCTGGGTATTCTGTAGCCTCTAACTGGGAACCCATTCCGTGCCATGCTCTTTCCTTCGGCCATTGTAACAAGGCTGCAAGACAGACAACGATTGCTGTTCCCATTTTGCAGCTTAGGAAACCGAGGCTCAGGGAAGTTAGACAACTTTCTCAGGGTCACAACCGTGGTGTCCGGCAGAGCCAGCCTTTGACCCCGGGGTCTCACTGACCCCAGAGTTCACAGGCTCAGCAGAGTCACAGAGCTTTCCTGGTGTCCAGCCTAGAGAGCACACAGCAGGTGCGCGGAGTGCGAGCTGAGCTGCCCTTCGAGATGCAGTTCTGAGGGAAGGCTAGGTCCCGGAGCCCCCAGCGGGTCCTGCAGATAAAGGAAAGTTCTCCAGTCAGCCCCAGAGGAACGCTGATCCCGAGGCAGGGCCCGAGGTTCCTGTTCGGGGCTTCCCTGCTGTGAAGGAGTCCTGGATCCCAGAGGTCCATGGAATTCTGCAGCGGAAGGCCTGATATAGAGGCCTGTGGAAGTCACCGATGAGCCCCTCTCATACCACCTCACACGTATTTCTTCAGGACTTCAAAGTGCCTCTCAGGGAGGAAACCATAGGGGTCTGCCTGAAGCTGTTAAAGTAGCTGGCAGGATTGATGTGTGCAGTGGTTGCCAGGGTGGGGGCGGGGGGTGTAAAAGAGAGAAAGATTATAACCAGGCCTAGGAATGATGGAAGGTCTTAAGCAATGACGGGACTTAAAAAGAGGCGACCCGACAGGTCGGCTGGTATGCCTGGAGACGGGAGGCGGTGCGTGTGGACAGTAGCAAGTTGTGCGGAATGAGGCTGGGAAGGTGAACCTGGAGGCCCTCCCTGAGGCCGGATTGTGGGTGGAGCGGTGGACAGGACCTTGAACATGACCCTGCGAGGTGGGCCGGGAGGGGGCGTGGCACGGCGCGGCAGTGGGCGGGCTTTGGCTGGGACGGGGCATAGTCACGGCAGTGGGCGGGGTGTCGCCTGGCCCCGCCCCATGGGTCCCACCCCGCGGGTTGCACCCCCCTCCCTGGAGCTCTGGCGGCGTGCTGGGTTCCAGAAGAGGAACCTGCTGCAGGCGCCGGCGAGGGCGGCAAGGACAACCTGTTTTTCTGACCCAGCCCGGAAGCGCTGGTGCAGGTGGTCTCTGAATGAGGGTTCCTCTTTGCCTCTGATGTCTGGAAGGGGAATTCAGCAAGAGGGACTCCAGTCTGGAGCTCTGACCCCAACTTCCTCAATCCAGGCCCTCAAAGAGGGCGGCTTGTGTCACCGGCCGCCGGGTTCCCTGGGAGGTGCCCGGGGTTGGGGTGGCACATTCCCACCTGAAGTGCCCTCATGCCTGGCTATGCGGGACCTGCAGGGTCACACCCTCTCTCTGGACCTTTCCCTCCCCTGCACCCCCGCCCACGCCCCAGGCCCTCTGCTGCTTAAGCCATGGCCCTGAGTATGTATCCTGACCTGGGCTGGTCATTGTTCTGTATTGGGTAGTTTAATTACAACTTTCTCGGCGCTTATCTGGTCTATGAGCTCGTGATTGCAGGGACCCTAGCACAGGGCCTGGGACTTACTGAGAGATCTGTAAATGTTCATGGATGGTGGACATGGGTGTGTAGGATGCCGATCTCCTCCCCTGAGAAGGGGCTTGGGCAGAGGCGCCACTCCTCCCCCAGGAGCAGCCTCGCCCCACCTGACCAGGCCTGGGATAAACCACTCAGGTTGCTCTCCTGGAAGGAAAGGGGTGCCTCCTTCCACCTGGGGAGCCTGAGCTGCTTCTCTCCTCTTAGGCCCTGTGCTGCAAGGTGCCCATACCTCCAGTCCACACCTCAGGAGTCCTTCCCGTGTACTCTGGGAGTTCCTGCCCATGCTTGCTGTAGGCCCCAGGTCTCCCTGGGAGCAGTCCCACAGAGGGAAGGTAGTAGAGGAAGGGGCAGGGATGCTGGCTGAGGAAAGGCCCTCTTTCCTACGACGGCTGTACCCCAGGAAGCCCCAGGTTCCCTAAGCCGAGGCAGCGCTGGCTGTAGTTTCTCTGGGCTTCTGGGCTGGTGCACCTGCCCCTGCCTTCAGAACGGGCCCCTGTGCACGGCTGGCATCTGTGATTGGGGGTAGTGCCTGTTTCTGAGTAATGTGAAAAAAGCAGCTTCTTTGACTTCACCATTCCTAGAAAATGGCCTCAACTTGCTGGAAGAGTGGGGACAGAGGGTCTCAGTTTCTCACGTGAAGCTTGCAGGCCATTGTCTTCAGCACCCAGTGTGTTTTGGGGACTTTGAGGGTCTTGAGGGGCTTCTTGAGGAACTCTGGGCATGGGGTTTTAGCCGAGGCTGAAAGTGGAGTTCCCAGGCTGCTGTGCTGAGTCCCAGCTCCCCGCAGCCTCCTGGGTCTGGCCACATCCACCCGCCCTCCTCCTCTGTCCTGCAGTTGTGCCTTTTTTCCCTGCTGCCGCCTCAGCCAAACCCAGGGAAGGACTTAAAGGGCAGTGGAGGGGGTAAGAGGCTGGTGGCCTTGATGCCTCTAGGCAAAGCCGCCTGTTCTCTGGGCTCTGGGCCTGGGTGCCCAGGGAGGATGAGTGTCAGTGGATTTATTTTGCATCAGAAGGAACAGACTGCTCCAGATGCCTTTTCTGGAGTGTTAGGACTTGGGGCAAAAGAGTTGGACCCATCTCGTGAGTTTAGTGCCTGGAGCTTGCTTTAGTGCTAAAGCAAGAAGTAAAAACGGGATTTAAAGAAACCAAATGGAATCACAGTCATGGAGTGTCAGACCTGGATGATGCCTTGGTGACGAGGTGGCCCCCTTCCCTTGGCAGACCAGTGGAAGAAACTGAAGCTCTGAGAAATTCAGGGATGTGCTAGAGGTTCCAGAACTGGGCCTGGAACTTTCTTTGGGGTTCAGTGCTATGCCCGAAACAGTGGAATGAGCCCACAGCATGGCACAGAGCCCCTTCAGAGCTCCAGCAATCTTGAGCTTAGCATATGAGTAGACCCTGGAAGCCAGAGGACTGCCTGCCGTCTCCCCAGAGTTCTCAGGACCAGTGCTGCTGAGGTGATGCACTTGAAGGGTGTGTCCACGGTGGTCAAAAGTTAGCGCTGGGGCCCTGTGCCCTGGCTCCTGCATCTCCAGATCTGGCCTCCGCCGGCCCCTCCCTTTCCTCAGTGGCCTTGGCCTTGGCTTATCAGTGTCTCTGCCAGGATGTCCTCATCCTAGAGGGTGAGCTGATAAGGCAGTCTCATAGGATGCAGGGTTGGAAGGTGCCTCAGGGACACTTCAGCTGAGCCCTCTGGGAAAACACCAACCCCTGCAGGAGGTGGCGGGCAGAGGGGCCCAGGCTGCACTCAGGCTGTAGGAAGTTTGTTTCTGTGTTTGCCCTCCCCATGGGCTGCACCGTCCTCAGTGCAGGGGCTGCAGCTTCCACATCTAGCACAGTGCTGCCGGCCTTGCTGGACACTCAAGAAAGGTGAGTTCCCTCCTGCTGGCTGCCTCCGCCG
The DNA here is from genome assembly GCF_028885625.2 of Pongo pygmaeus. NCBI lineage: Eukaryota > Metazoa > Chordata > Mammalia > Primates > Hominidae > Pongo > Pongo pygmaeus. The sequence goes on from NC_072385.2 coordinate 125,458,387, forward strand.
CTGTCTCACCAGCCTGGGTGCTGGGTGGTGGCGGCACTCCTGGTGTGCTGCCTGCCTGCTTGCAGGAAGTCCTGATGCCAGCGCACCCTTTGCTTGAAGAGCTAGTGAGCTCCCTGTGGGGGGTGGGGTCGACTAACAGTCTCTCCCACATCCTCTCCTGCTCCTCCCAGCTTCCAGATCATGGAGGATGCCCCCAGCTGCTGACTTGTACACAGCGGCACTGCAATTTCCAGAAGAAACCTCAGACCTGAAGAATTTATCCACCCAGGCATCTGCCCCTCCCACCCTGCTGAGAGTCCCTGTCCTCTCTGGAGCTGGCCTCCTGGGACCCTTTCCCTCACTGTCATGGCCCTTGGGAGCCTTTCCTTCTCCCTTCCCAAGGAGGAAGCCCTCAAGCCCCATGTCGGCGACCCTGGGGCAGCTCAGTGTTTCCTGCCTCAGCAGCTCTGCCCACCTCCAGTCCGTCAGCAGATTCTCCCTTGCTGGTCTGGCCTTTTGCTCCAGCAGTGGCAGGCACAGCTGCCCATGTATCTGCTCCTGTGTCACCTGCAATCTTGTCCCAGAAAGAAAGGCTGTAAGGATGTTCTCATCTGCTCCATTCTCATGCTTGAAGGGCAGGAAGGACCGTGGGACCTCCCGTCAGGGTCAGGGCCTGATTGGACACAGTTACCAAAGGGCTCCCCGAGGGAGCTTCGTGAAAAATGCCTGATTGTCACATGGTTACAGAACAACATAAGCCATAATGGTATCTTACCATATACCACTCATTTCGTGTACTAATTTCCTATTTTGTCGTATGGAAAATATTTGACAATGCCTCTAGGGGAACATTCGAGCGTGCATTGGGGGTGGTGCTGGTGCGTGCCTGCTGGAGTGATCTGTGCGAAGCTGCATGCTCACCCTTTCCCCCACCTACCCCACTTCCCTGAATGTTGAGACTCATTTAAAGTCACAACAATTTTTTTAAGTCTCCTTTGCTGAGTAGCAGAGTTTCACCTTCCAAGCATGAATGATCGATTCAGAAGTTCGGTTGTTCATTCATTAAATAAGTCAAATATATTGAGCACCTACTATGCACCAGGTGCAATGCTAGATAGGCTGTGGGGTACAACAGTAAACAAGACTGGCACAGCCCAGTCCTCATGCAATTGTGGGTCCGTTGGTTTGAGTCCTAATTCTGCCATTCGCTCTGTAACCCTGGGCAAGTCATTTAATCTTTCTGAACTTTAGTGCTTTTATCTATAAAATGAAGATTGGAATTCTTGCCTCACTGAGTTTTCCTGGTACATAGTTGGCACTCGATAAATGGCAGCTATTCTTTTTACTATTTTCCAGGCCTTGAGCTCCCTTTTTTCTTCTCGCTGTGGAAATTGCCTGGAAAGCTACGAACTGTTGGTTCTTGAATTGGTTGGCTGCCCCGGATGTCTGAATCCCTTGGAAGGAACCTGGAGGAGTTGGCTGATGGGCTCCAGGTGCATGCCAGGCTGTGGAGCTGCCGAGCTTCCTAGTGACCTGGAGTCTGAGCCACAGCTATGTTCTGTTCTAATTTCTGTGTCTCTGTATTCTTCGTAATTGGGCCACTCTCTTAGACAGCTAGAGCAATTAATGACCTTGAGAAATGATCCCAGCGCTGAATGCAGAATCCTGCTCTTTTGAAGTCAGCCACTTTCTATGTGGGTCTAAACGTGTTTGTGTTTTCCCCTCTTGGGCATGTGCCTCCTCCTTCAGCTTTGATGCTGCCTCTATAACAACAGGGTTTAGAATTATTAATTCCTCTGCACAGCAAGGTGCAGTGTTATTATACAAAAAGGGGGAAATATAATTGCTATCTTGAGTAATCATTTTCCGAAGGCTGAAAGTGTAACCTTTAATTAATATTTCATCTGCAGCCAGGGTAGGTAACTTGAACAGGGCCTAAAAATATTCCTGTCCTGGTGCATGGAGAAATCATGAACTGTGCGACATGGAGCCGGTGTGTGCTATGGAATTGTTGGAATTATTTCTAAAATTAAAATGTTTAACCCCATTAACCCATAATAAAATGGGAGGAGAGCTATAGAGGTGCAACTCTTTATTGAGTAGGATAAATGTGCAAATTCCTGGCATAATTTGTCTCAGCCACCTGCATTGGGAGAGCCATCTCACCTGCCTGAGAAATGAATTTGGGGCCCAGGGGCCTGGTGAGCCAGGAAGTCACTGATCAAAGCTTGGCTTCCAGGCGGTGGCTGTGTCCACCAGGCACTGTGTGGGCTGGACTTGGACTTCTACAGGTCACTGGGCTTAAGGGTGAGATGGGAAGCACTGTCTTTGGTGTTTTCCAGAGCGGGGCACTTGAGATGCTCAAAGTGCTTCCTGAGAGAGGGCCAAAGGGTGTTCCCTGGGTGGCCTGGGAGTCCAAGAGACATGTACTCTGGGGCAGGAAGAGGGCAGGTGAGGACCTGGCTCAGGGTCTGCTGGGAGAGGGAAGGAGGGAGCCAGTCAAGGGCAGGAGGAAACGGAGTTGTGAATCATTTGGTGACTGACAGTGATTCTGGGTGACTTCGATCCCGGCCTTAGGGATTCCTCTGGATAGGATCACAGGGCTGGCTCTGGTGAGGGTACAAAAATTCTTAGTCATGAGCACGTATATCAGCACAGCTTTTCATGGTATACGCATCATCTCACTGACAGCTGCTACCCAATCACCTTAACAACCCTCTGGGACCCATGGCCATGTGTTCACAACAGCAGCCATTACAGGTGTTTCCTGAGCTCTTGTGAGCCTCTGTCGGCTCCATCTCATCGATCCTCCCAGCAACCCACAAGGAAGGAGAGGTTTCTTTACAGGTGAGGAAACTGGGGTGTTTGGCTAAAGTTGTTGATTTGCCAGAATCCAACAGCAGTAGGTGAGTTGGGATAAGAACTCGGTGGCCTGCTGGGTAGTGAGGACTATTCAGAATAGTCTGGGTTTGGGGGACCCCTGTGGGGCACATGTGTGAGGCTAGCTGCGTGTTGCACTCACTGGCCCTTCTGTATCTCCCTTGGGGTCCCCAGGACTCCTCACCCAGACCTAGGACCCATCCATGCAAAGGGACACATCGCTTTATCAACACCATCGACATGATTGAAAATCCTCCTGCTTGTAGGACCCTGGAGTTGCTGTGTTTCTGTGTTGGGCTTGTTGAGTCTTTCTTGAAAATAGTATTGGCGAATGGGTTTATTGCCATTTTATTGATCACCAAGGGGTTGGTCTCAGTGGTTAACCATCTTGAGATTTCTAGGCATGTTTGCCAGCCCTGGCATCCTCAGGAATGCCCTCAGCAGGGAGAAAGGCTGCTGGGTGTGTAAATGGCCACCACCTCCTCCCCTGCTACCTGCCCCTCAAGGCATGAGAGGCTGGAGAGGAGCAATTAATTTGATTTTTCTTTTTTCTCTTTGGAGAGAAGAGTGTTCTGTGCCATGTACCAGGAAGCAGGGAAGGACAGGTATGCTGACGACAGCCCATCTGCAATTCCCATGCTTTAGCTTACTTGATCTCACAGCAGCCCTGCTGGCTGGTGTTCCTATCCTTCCCATTTGATACAAGGGGAAACTGAATCCTTCAAGATGGGGCACCAGCCAGGGCACTCCTGTCAGTACAGAGAGCCAGGACTGGAAGCCTGGGGGGAGCTGAACTCCAGGACAGGCAGTGGCTCTCGGTCCCTCCGACTGACACTGGGACCTTGCTCTCCTCACTGTGTTTATGTGGCCTGCTTCTACCTGCTCCAATCCAGCTCATAAAACCACTTCTAAGAGGTTTAACAAGAGTGACTTCATTTTATTTTTCTCCCTTACTCATTCCTTTTTTAAAATTATAAAACAATACTTTTTTACAAAAACTTTAAGGAGTTTTCTTCCCTAATCATCTCTCAGAAGTAACCACGGTTAATAACTTGGTGTATGGTGTTCTTCTATGCAAATAGGAATCTTTAAAGATATATAGAGCTATCTATACACACGTGACTTTTTATTGATACAAAATGAGCACATATAAGCATATATGTCACAGCAACTTTTGTAAAGGTCAAAGACTGGAAATACCAAACATGTCCCTCAAAAGGGATTCAGTAGAATAGATTTTGATGCAGACATTTAATAGAATTATTGTTTGGTCATTAAAAAAAATGAGGTAGCTCTCTGTACAGATGTGAGAACTCCTTACAACACATTGTTAAATAAAACATTGTATGCACATCATCAACCCACTTAATTTTCCATCACAGCTTCACATAGAGGCAGATGCCACACCAGCCACCCACCCAGATGCAGAGCCAGATTCCCTGCGTGGACTGGACGGGAGTTTCCCAGCTGGAGTTCTTTCGGCCAAGCTGCCTGTGACATGGGGTTGGGGGTGCTCCAGAGAGTCATGGCCACCCCTGGAGGAAGTGACTTGTGGCTGACTGCTCAAGGGGAAGTCCTGTGGCGGTGGAGTCGTCAGCATTAATTCAAATAAGGTAAGTGCTTCAGCAGGGATGGGGGAGGGGCTGAAAGGCTGGGGGTAACTGCGATGACCCCAAACTTGAACTGAAACCTCTGGAAGGGCATTGTATTCGAAGTGTTTAAATGACTGCATGGAATCATCTCATTTTTACATCAACAGAAGCCTAGGCTCAGAGAGGTGAAGTGATTTGTCTGAGGTCACACAGCACGGTAGTGATTGGGCTGGGTCTGAGGGCCTCTCTGGGGGTGCATCTGAAGTCTCTGTGCCTCAGGGAAGCGGGAGGAGTGGAGATTGGGGCTGTGGCCAGGCTCTTCCCAGCCTTTCTAGGTGTCTGTCTCCTCTTCAGTGTCATCTCAACTTTCCTTTCCCTCCGTTTCTTCCTCCTCTGCCTACAACACTCTTAGTTTGTTCTAAATGCCCCCTTGTCAGAGCTGAGGAACTTGGGGTGACTTGCTGAAGACCCCGGATGAGGATCCTGGCTTGACGCATTCTTCTTGGAACCCTTGGCTGTTCCTGGGGTGTAAGTGTGTGTGTATGGTGTGAGTGTGTTGTGTGTGTGCACATGTGTGCTTTGTGTGTGTGGTTTGGTGTCTGTGGTATGCGAATGTGCATGCACGTGTGGTGTGATGTATGGAGTGCGTGCACAATGAGTGTGTATGGTGTGTGTGCATGCATGTGTAGTGTGCACATGTGTGTAGTGTGAATGTGTGGTATGTGTATCTGTGCACGTGTGTAGGGTGTAGCTGGAGTGTGCTCACTTGTTTGTGATGTGCGTATATGTGCACATGTGTTCATGCATGTGTGTACTTGTGTGGGGTATGCCTGTGTGTGCCCGTGCATGCACGTGTGTTTACGTGTGTGTATACGTGTGTGCAAGAGGAAACAGATGGTGACTTCGCTACAGCAGTGTTTAGCTGACCCCAGTGCAGGAGCTGCCCTCACCGTCTGTGTCCCCCTTTTCGGCAGCCCCAGCGGGAGTTCTGCCTCATGCCACACGCGGGTCCATTCCCGCGGAGCCTGGACTCTGGGTTAAGAGAGGTAAGCGCTCAGAAATAGTAAACCACTGTTTTCTTGCCGGCTGTTTGCCCTTATTAATTCAGGTAGCAATTACCCATTCTGAATATTTGGCAACTAATTAGTTTTCCCGTGGAGATGGCAGAATGAGGAATGCTCTGCTCTGACCTGATCCACTTTCTCAGTTCCCGGGGGCGGGGGTGGGGGGGCTGGGGGAGGGAGGGCACCGAGCGTGGGAGTGAGAGCTGCAGAGAAGTCTCCTCAAAGCCCGGGATGTCCTTTAGCTGCCGGGGTCTTGGCTAAAAATCTTTAGGAGGATGAAAATAACCCACCTGATGTTGGTTTTGTTGGGGTTTTCATGCCACGGGCCCATTTCCTCTGTGGGTGCAGCTCCTGGCAGTGCGCCGGCTAACGGAGGAGGTGCTGTCAGCACAGGCTGAGGGCTGCTCTCCGAGCAAAGCGCCTCCTCTTTTGGGAACCGAGTCCCTCATTTGGACTCGGGATCCATAGGAGACTGGAACCTGGACCGCAGGGACCCGACGCTCAGGGTGAGGGCACCCCTCAGACCCCAAGGGACTGGGGCCTGTGGAACACGCAATTCGGGGGACAGGTTGGAAGAGACACTCAGATGACCGTCTGGCTGAGATCAGCTGGGAGTTGAATCAGAGATCGTTTCTTATCAACCACTAAGCCCCTTGGCCAACATCTGGCCTATATTTGCCTTTTTAGCTCCTGAGCTTTCTGTTACCAGGAAGAGTTGTCAGTGACATGATCTGGTTCCCACAGGCACCTCTGAGAAAGGGTTCTAACAGATAGGAGGGTGCATGGATCAAGGCCAGCTCCATCCAGCAGCCTCCTGCATTGGAACAGCCCTTGGGCAGGAATCTATTTTGGGGAAGTGGTAGATGGATGAGCCAACCCATCGCACTGCTTGCTATACCTTTTCTGTTGGCAGGGAGGGGGCTCAGACTACTGTGGGGAGTGGATGCAGTTCAGGGCACCACAGACCAGCCCGCTGGTGGGGGAGGCTGCCTCCAAATGCCTCCCCACACACTGTGTCTGAAGGAATGCAGAAGCCTGTGAGTCACAGGCCTTCTTTCTGCCCAGCAAGGTCATGCATTTGTGTCTGTGAAAGGTGCTTTTTGCCCGATGGGGGCTGGGAGGCCTCCAGGCCGATGTCCCCACCCGTAGCCATGTTTTAGAGCCTTGTCTTAGCTGTGGGCAAGACTGGCTGCCCACCTTCCTCCTTGGACACAGGTCCTCACCAGAACCTGGGGTGGGCATCAGCATTCTCAGACTGGCACCGGCTGGCTGCATGCCCCCTCCTTCTTCTGTGTCCCTGACACTCAGCATGTGCCTGTCTGTCTGCACACAGCTGGGGCCGGCTCCAGTCAGCTGCACACAGTTTGCCCAGCTCACCTACTTATTGTAATTCAAGGCCAGGGACCCTGCCTCCTGTGTGTCTGGGGTTTCCCCAGGGCCTAGCTTTTGCTCTGGCTGCCGGCCCTAGCGGGTGGCCGATGCTGGGTCACATGTTCGGGCTGGTTTCCCTAAACTGCGGCAGCTGCAGTTCCTATACAGATAGGCTCAGCGAAAGTGCCAGAGCCTTGGGTTCAGACCTGGCGGAGTCCCGGTTCTGCCAGTTGTGTATGACCCTGGGCAAATTCTTTCAGCTCCAGGAGGCTCGCTTTCCTGGCGATTGCTGTATTTTGGGGGTAGACTACACGCATATTTGTCATTAGAGAGAACCACATGCTCCAGTCCCCAGCGACGTGAAGGGGCTTCAGGGAAGAGAGTGTGCGGAGGGTGACCTTTCCAGTTTGCAGCTGGACAAGTGGCCTTGGGCCTCCCTGTAATCCCTCGCGTGTCTGTAGGGTGAGTAGACGTCACTCCTTCCTCCCTGGAGCTGAGAGAGTTCTGCTTTGGCCGGGAATGACTGGCTTACAGCTGAGGTCAGGGTGACACCCAGGTGTTTTCCAGATCACCCAAGGGACAGGGTTGAAACAAGCACCATCCCAGAATTCCCAGGCTGGGACGTGAAGTGGCTTTGCGGCGCAGACCGGCTGTCTCGCGACATGGGCCACCTCTTGCTTCCTCCAGGCCACACCTGACCTCGGCCTGGGAGTGAGCTCAAAGCTGCACACACAATCCCTTCAGCTGGATTGGGAAATGCAAAAACACCAGGTGCAGGGCTGTCGGTTAGAGTTTCCATTTACATTACCTGGGGCTTTTCTGTCCGGCTCGCCCTTCCCCCACCACCTTGCACAGGCCTTCACTCCCACAAGCCCAGGGGGTGGTGGTTCTTCCCAGACAGTCCACCTGGGAAATGTGAGCACCAGGCAGGCCTGGCCTCCCGCTGCAGACAGGACACACAGCTTCTGTGGGGGACCTGGCTCTGGCTGGGGAATTTTGACCTGCAAAAGGCAGACAGCCATGTGCAACTGTGGAGGCCGGGATCCTCCGTCCAAACCCCACATTACCTGGGTGGCCCTGGGCAAGTCAAACCACCTCTGATTTCTCCTCTGCACATGGGGATATGAATACTTCCTTAAGAGGCTAGTGGTGGGGATTAAATAAGCAAAGGATAAGAGAGGGGCCGGAACGGTGGTGCTTGATACATGGTGGCTGATGTAATCATCACCCCAGCATTCAGTGCAGGCTCTCTGTCTCTGGCTTTGCGGAGTTGGCACAAGTATCACCTCATTGAAATGGCATAACGCTCTCATAATGTAGACATTATTCTTCTTGTTCTTTCCATTTTACCAGTGAGGAAACTGAGGCACAGAGAAGTGAAATAACATGCCCAAGCCACGCAGCTAGTCAGCGGTAGAACCCGACGTTGGAATCTGGGCGTGCTGACTTCCAGCACTGTGCTGATGGACTCTGGGTGGGCTGACTTCCATAACTGTGCTGATGGACTCTGGGCGGGCTGAATTCCAGCACTGTTTTGGAGCTGTTCCTCTCACTCTGCTCCCTCAGTGGCCCCGGACGCCCCTGTGGGTCCCAGGCAGCTGGCATGACCCGCACTCAGAGCCTCGCTGTGGTTAGCATAGAGCCCTGGGGAGGCCAGCTCCAGACCCTGCTGCTCCATTTGCAGGTGGGCTGGGGCAGGAGAGGTTGTGGGGAGGGTGTGGGCTCCCAAGCCAGATGCACCTGGCTGTGCTTCCCAGCTGTGGCATTTGCAACTGTGGATTCTGATTTTGTCACTAGTAAGGGTACAGTCAAGAGAAGCCACTAGGCTTAGGCTGTTAGCTTCCCTTCCTTGGACTTACACAGGTTCCCCTTCTGTGAGCCTGGTTTCCTTCTGTGCTTTCTTCATTCAACAAACCTTTCTGGGAAGCTTTTCCCCGTAGATCTCTGGACTAATGAGCAAGACTCAGTCCTCACTCATCTGTTGAAGGGTGTGTGTGAGTGCATGTGTGTGTACATATTTGTGTGCTTATGTGTTGCATGTGTGTGATATGTAATTCCAAAGACACGGGAGTGAAATAAGAGCCATCCACAAAGGCCAGAGGAGGGAAGCAGCAAGGCACTTCCCAGCAGTCCTTGAGTGCAGACACTCAGGAAATGTTTGTGGAATGAATAGGAGGAAATCAAAGGAGGCTTCCTAGAGGAGGTGGCATTTAAGCTGAGGCTCACGGCATGAGTCCTGTTTTGATTACAGAAAGAGAGAGGCTGCTGTAGGAGCCAGGCTCAAAGACGTGGAAATGCCTAGCCAGAGGCAGACAGCTCCCAAACTGCAGTCTAGCCAGGGGTCCACGGGGCCTTGTTTTGTCACGGGCTGTGTGTTGGGGTTGGGGAGCAGCACAGGGTGAGTGAGTTCCTGGAGGAAAGTAATAAAGACCCATCTGTTTGTTCAACAAACATTTACTCGCTATGCACCCGGCCTAGTCTGCAGCTCGGTGAAGACCAGGATGAGGCTGTTGATGGAGCTGGCAGACTAGTGGAGGTGACTAACCCCGGAGCCACTTGGGGCCCCCACAGTGTCCCCGTGCTGGGGTGGGACTTCTGCAAGGCCCTGGGAGCCCTGAGCGGGGAGGGGGAACGGGAGAAGGAGGGCCGTCCACAAAGGGTCAGGAAGTAGGGCATCACGCAGCTGTGGCTTCCAGGCTATGCAGGTGCTGCTGGGAGAGGTGAGGGAGGCCCCGCGCGCAACCTGTGGGGCCTCGATGTGGGGAGGAGAGAGTCTGTCGGCGTGGGGCAGCTGCTGGCAGATGGCAGAGGCTGGGCACTTGCCTTTTAGGGCAGCGGTGCTCATGCTGCATTGAGCTCAAGTTACCTGGGGAAAGTGCAGATTCGGGTCCTATCCCCCTGAGACGGAGTCAGTGGGGGCCTGGGGATGTGGATTTTAGTTTTGTGGGTGTGTTTTTGGCACCCTAGGGAATTCTGATGTTAGTCCTTTGCTTAGTAGCCCCGGCAACGAGAGCGAAACTCCGTCTCAAAAAAAAGGAACACCTCTCTAGAAGCACTTCAGGCATCAAAGCTAGAAATTCTTTAAAGTCTGTGATGCTGTTGCTTCTGCCTAGAACGCAGAGGCCCCAGGTAGGAGGCGTGCAGGAGCATCACTGTGAACCCGGAGTTCCCACCTTCGTCAGTCTGCAGCCACCGCTTATTTCCTTTCAGGTCACTCCATTTCTTGTATTTCATCACCTCTCTCCTCATTCAAGAAAAGAGTTTCTGATGGCTTATAAAGATATCACAATATATGAACATGGCATACATTAAAAATGGGGTGAAAAGATGGCAAAACAAAGGCAGGCTCCATGCAGATGGGAAAGCAAGGCTGTTGCCTTGGCTGTCATTTCCTGTCCAGCTCCTGTCATTTCTTTCGGAGCATCTGGCTACTCTGTGGGCTGTGTGAAGGATTCGGGGTCAAGCCGCCAGGGCTCTTTCCCCTGCAGAAAACCTCGCATCTCTATAGAAACTACAGCTACCAAATCCACACTTGATTTGTTGAATGAAATGCGGTGCTTCTTAGTATGGGAGCAATGTCGAGGAAGTCTTGTCTGGCGACAGGAAGGGCTGTGTGCCCAGTGCCGCCAGCGAGGTTTTGTGCCTGTGAATGCGGGCCCTGCGCTTGCTTGCTAAGCCAGCCCTGAATGGTCCATGCCGGCTGCAGGGCCACTTGGCCTCTGTGCCTGACCCAAGGTTCCCAGGCCCTGGGGCCACCAGGTGCCAAGTCATCTCAGAATGGGTTTTCCAGGAGCCTAAGGGGGCCCAGAGGCCCCCATGTTTTAGGGTGTTTGGTGGAAGGGGACTCAACCACATTATGTGTGGTCCTTGGTGGAGAGAGATGTGTACCTCAAGAAGAGCTTCAAAGCAGTGGACTCCATTGGAAGCGAGGCAGCTGAGGTTCTGGAATCTCTGTTTTGTAGCTCTCTCCCTGCGCACAATCTGCTTTCGTGTTCCTGATGGATTGAATCAAGAGTGAATGAGCTCCTACTTTGCGAAAGCACAACAAATTAAATGCATCAACCATGACTGCAAAGCCCCCACCTCTCCCAGGAGGGTGAGCCCACGTTGTGTTTTCATTTGTCAGAAATCTATCTTAGGAAGCCATTCCTGAGATCTGTTCTAATTTAGGCCATTTTAAAAAAAATAATGCAGTTGATTCTTTTCCCGTAATCTTTCTTTTCTCCATGACTTAAATTTCCCCAGGAACTATTCAAATGCCACATCTGGGGTTTTGTTTTTATTTTTTGATGAAGTCATGACTTTCTCTAAACAGTAATTATCAAACAAACCAAAGGGAAACCTTCTGTGAGGATGCTGTTTACAAATATCACCACTTTTACAATCAGTAATGGAGGTTGCAAAGTGCAGGATTCTGAGTTCCAATGAGTCTGGGGGAGTCGCTTGAGTCTTCCAATTGGTTCCTGCCTCGTCCAGAGGGTGGTTTCTCGCATGGGAAATGGTCTTCAATGCCTTCCCTCCTCCTCCTCTCTCCTAACTCGATTTTTCCAGGGCTTTTATGTTTGGCTACCATCGCAGGGTCAGGAATGCCCTGTGCTTGGTGACCATAGGGTGGTGAAGTCACCCTGCTCTGCTAGAAAAGGGATGAGTGCTGTGTTTTGGGTGGGTGACCAAGGGCTCACTATCCTGGTGGCTCATTTGCTGGGGGCCTGCGGGCTGCCGGGAGCACCCTGATGAGGACAGAGTGGAGTTGCAGCTGCCCACGCACCGAAGAGGGGACACGGGGGTTGTGCAGCATCTCGGGAAGGGCGTGGCGGGTGTGGCAGGTGCGTGGCAGGGCCATGCCATTCTGTCTGTTGCGGGACCCTCCTTCCAGCTCAGGGCCGTGGATTGAACAGAGAGACAGGTATGGCAGCTGAAAAGCAAGGGTGCTCCCAGGTGAGCACTGGGGCTAGTTTTCCAGCTGGCAATGGGTGGGGTGTGGTGGTCAGAGGAGTGGGGTTTGGGTTGGTGGCTGTGGCCTGGCTGTGGTGCTGGGAAGGGGTGATGGGAGATTGATGGGAGGTGGCACCCACGTGGGAGAGGAGCTGGCATCACAGCCGTGCCCTCGGGGGTTGGCTGCTGCACTGACCCAGATTGGTGGGTGCTCCGGGGGAGTGGTGAGTGGGAAACTGCACCAGGAACAAAGCTCTTCCTTCCTCCCTGCCCTTCTCCTTCCCTTCTTTCCTTCCTCCCTCCCTGCCACCCTCCTCTCTATCTCCCTTTTGACCTTCTTGCTTCTCTGCCCCTTTCACCCTCAAAATGTGATCTAAGGGTCCCGGATGCTGGACTCATCTGGGACTGGGTGTGCAGGGTGAAATATGATTCTGTGGACTTTCTGAATTGGGGTCCCGGGAAGGGTTCCTTGTGGGCGCCCTGTTAATAGCACCTCTGCTGACACTGGAGTGTGACAGCCACCGTTTGAAGGCACAGAGGCCTCTTCCCCTGGGTTAGAGATGTACTGTGACTCCCCAGTCTCTGTTGAAGGCCACGTGTTACATGTTAGTGTCCTGTGGGATGAGTAGTGTATTGTCTGCTGCAGAGTGTAGCACCTTCTTGCCCTATATTAGCCAGGGTTCTCCAGAGAACAGAACCAACAACATGTGTGTGTATATAGAGAGATTTATTTTAAGGATTTGGCTTACACGATTACGGAGGCTGTCGAGTCCAAAATCTGCAGGCTGGCCAGCAGGATGCAGATTGGGAAAGTTTGGGGCTGCAGTTCAAGCCCAGAGGCCTGGCAGGATTCCTTCTTGCTCAGGGAAGGTCACTCTTTAGCCTCTTCGGGCCTTAACCTGATTGGGTGAGACCCACACATATGATGGAGGGTCACCTGCTTTACTCAAAGTCCACTGATTTAAATATCAATCTCAGTCAAAGACACCCTCACAGAAACATCCAGAAAAATATTTGACCAAATATCTGGACATGGTGACTCAGCCAAGTTGACTCGTAAAATTAACCAACACAGCCCCCTATGTCTTTCAAATATCCAGAGGTTTCTCTGGTTCTAGAAGACCGCCATAGGCAAGGTAGGGGTCTCGACCTTGTGGAGCTACAGAAATGCATAAAGCCATATGAGTGAGCCTGTTCTTTCTGTTAATTAATCATTTGGCATAGAGTATCCATTTCGTGTCCATCATAGGCAAGTGAAAGCCTTATATAATGTTACTGACATAGATCACACCTCAGCATCTTCCTTGATGTGAGTGCTCATTTTTCCATCAAACCTATCCACCTACCTCCTCCCTCCCTCCCTTTTTGCTGTTATTCAGTCCATATTATTGGACATCTAGCATATTCCAGGCACCAGGCCAAGCACTGGGCAATCAGAAATGGAGAAGACACATCCACTACCAACAGTGAGCCCAGAGGCCAGGAGGGCTGCAGGTGCAGAAGTCAGTCCACGGAAGGTTGGGGCCAGCAGCCTCCTTTCCCCTCTCTGAGCTTCCTTAGCAATGCCAGGTGTTAACACACAGCCCACAACAGTCCTGGGTTGTCCTGGGGACAACATCACATCTTTGTACCTGATGTACCTGTTCTTCTGTACAGAGGCGCCATGTCCCTTTTCTTCAAACTGCGGCCGAGGAGCAGAGTATCGGCATCACCCGGCAGCTGGTTAGAATGCAGATGCTCAGGCCCCGCCCAGACCCATGAGTCAAATCTGCATTTTCATCAAATCCAGCAGGTGATTCCTGCATGTGTACAGCTGCTACCTGCTTCCCTGGTCTTCATCCCTTGTAATACACAGAAATATTTCCATGGAGAATTCCAGAAGAGTTGACAGCCTGGCCACAGGGCTGCTCTGCGAGATTGGAATTTATTCCTAAGCCACACGGGGAAGCTTCTTCTCAGGCTTATGGGAGGCAGCCTGGAAGCCACTGGTGAAATGTGAGCTGGGAGTGTGAGCCTCTGTGCCTCCGCTGACTTCTGGAGGCATCTCGGGGAGATACGTCACTCCTCCAAGATTGCTTTCTCCTCTGTAAAACAGGGATAATAAGAAAAAAATCTTTCTTTCTGGGTTGTTGGGAACACAAGCAGATCCACAGCGAGTGGAGGGCCTGCTGTGAGCCAGGTGTGGCTGCGCCCTCATGACAGGCAGAAGGCTGCGCCGGAGGAAGCTGGAGCTTTGGGGCTGGGCCCCTCATCACCGATGCAGGGACGGTGCTTGCTGCACAGATTGTCCCGAGGACTAAGTGAAATTCTGTGAGCGAAACACCCTGAACCGTAGCTGTTATTTTTATAACAATTGGCTTGTGTAACTGCCCTGTGTGATATGCCAGCCCTTGACTCATACCCAGAGACAGGTGGGGGCAGGTGGAGGAAGGGACCACTGTTGGCTGAAGCAGTGTCTTCTAGATTGTTCACAGAGGCACCATTCACCTTAGCGTACTCAGGCCTAGATTTCTGAGAGTCCGTAAGAAGGTGCAGAAGTTAATGTGCCATGTTGCTAAGTAGATTTCTTTTAAAAGGTGTTCTCTTCTAAGGTAGCGACAGATGTGAGGGTTGCTATGGCAACAGGTGTCTGTTTGGAGAGCACCGCACAATAGGTGAGATGGCTCACCAACAATTTATGGTCACGGAAGGTGAGCTTCCTCCCAGGAAATTTTAGTGAGGGATCACCTTCCTCTGGGTTTATATTTTCCGAAGCTGGTTTTATTTGTGTCTTGGGAGATTGGGCAGGATGGGGAAGCCTTTGTGTGGATTCAGAGCAGACTCCGTGCACAGCACGTGGTCAGAGGGTCGGAGTCTTTTCAAGAATTGAAAGAGATTAAAAAAGAGCCTTGAAGAATTCGATGGTCTTGAGATCCTCCGAGAACATTTCACCAGCCTGCAAATTTCTTTGTAGCAAACAGCACTGCAATTTTGCAGGGTTAGGAGAAGAATCTGTAGTTGGCCATGACTTTATTCTTTCCATAGAACAAATCTTCAATGAGTGCCTCCCGGGTACACTGAAGTTCATGTGCTGGGGTGGGGGACCAAGGTGGCATGGCAGGATATGAAGATGAATAAGACCTGGGCTCTGCCCTTCAGAAGTCAAGGTGGGAGAGACAGACGGACATAGGCCGATTGTGGAGCGGCTTAAGCTGCTATGAACGTATAGCTGGGGTGTAGTGGATAAGTTTGGAAAACTGGGGATCATGAGTTTGGCTGGGGATCATGGAGCATCCTCATTGTGGGGTTGAGGAGTCTGAACTCTCTCCCACTGGAGGCTTTTCTTCTGGGAATGAGATGTGGTCAGCCAGGCCCATCGTGGTTAGCAGGTGAGGGCAGCATGGGAGGGAGAGGACAGGCATGGGGCTGGAGGACACTGTCAGGGCAAAAGGTGATGGATGGGCACCAGTCCTCAGCCCTGCATGCCAAGACTGGCCAGGTCCCAGCTAACAGCCTGGGCTCTGCTGGTTCCCCAAAGTCCTGGGAGTTTGCTGTCTCTTCTGGGCCGGGGTCAGGGTGGAGGGGTGGTTCCCTGCATCCCCCCAGAGGGCTTCCAATCCTAGCCAGAGGGGAAGGCCGTCGGTGAAGTGCCTGGGTCCCGAGTTCTGGGCCAGAGCCCTCCTGTGCATCTGCCGGGCGCCTTTCTCATCCCAGACATTCTTCTCCTGGTAGGTTCCTGGGCCCCAGTCAGCTCTGGCCAGGATCAGATTTCCAGGCCTTGCTCTCTAACCAGGCTGGCCCATCCCCTCCTGGAGCCACTGCCCAGAGACCCAGCATGGCCCGTGGATGAACCCCAGGGATGTAAGCCTTACTGGACTGAGATAGGAGAGCCAGGAGTAGGAGCAGAGGAGGATGTGCCCAGAACCTGCTGGAAAGAGCCGTCGTCCACAGGAGCCCCCTGGAAGCTCTGCTGCAGCACCTGGCAACCTCTGGTGCAACAGCCATGTGACTAGACACAAGCTGAACCCCGGAGCCGGGCAGGGAGCCAGACGGGCACCTGAGCTGTGGATCCTCAGCCCTGTCTGGGGAGGACACAGATGAGAGCGCATGGGAGGCCAGGCCAGAGGGGCTCTTCTCGCCTTGGATTCTGCACCATCCTCTGCTTCCTGCCCATCTGCACTTGGGTGCACCAGTGGAGAGTGAGCCCTGGAGAGCCACGGAGCGCCCGTCTGTTCTGGGCAGGGCATGGTCTCAGCCTGCACTCCGCCTTCCCCAGCCATAAAGCGGAGATAAATTGTACCTGCTTGCGCTGCCTCAGTTCACCCAGGGGGTGATTTAATGCAAAAGATTTGAAAGCTCTAACTAGGATTCCATTCCATGGGATTTGAAGGATGAAACAAAAACATTTGTTTTGTTCCAGAACGTAAAACTGATACATGTTTTCAGCATACAATTTGGAAAATACACACAAAAAAGAGAAGATAGAACAACCCATTATGCCAGCACTCAGATGCAAACGCCGTTCATATTTTGTAATATTAACTGCCATTCTTTTCTCTGTGTGTAGACACACGTTTCTACCTTTTATTTCCTTTGGTCCAAATGGGATCATAGTTCGTGAACAGCTTTGAAAACATTTCTTTTCCATTTAACAACATCTTAGAAACATGTTTTCATATCAAACCTTCGGAGGTAACATCATTTATGGCTGCCTGTAATTTCATCCTATGTATGGATCCCACATTTTTTCAGTGAGTCTCTTCAATGCTCATTTAGGTTGCTTCCAAATTGTCTCTACTGTGAGCAGTAGTGCAATGACTGGTTTTGCTGTGTACCTCTGCCTTTTGAACTGGACAGTTGTAATAGGAGATATCTTAGTGTAGGCAGAGTCAAATGCATGCTCAGGTCTCCCTGTCAGCTCAGACCCGCCCCGCCCATGCTTCACGCTGAGCACATGCTGGTCTTTGTCCTGGCATTTTCCGGGCTCTGTGTCTTTGCTTTGATTTTTCTGTGTCTCTTCTGTCTTAAATGTGAAAAAAGGTGCCCCTGCTTCTGAGAACAGAGAGAACCAAGTGACAGGCCACGAATTTCCTGGTGCACCAGTGAATGGCCACTCCGCTTGCTGTCCGTGAGCTGACAGTGAAGCCTGATGGTTTTTAACCTGGGCCAAGCCATGGGTTGTCCCTGCCATTGTCCTGTGATGCTTTCTTCTCCAGTGCCAGCACTGAGCTCGCCTTCCAGGGCTTGTCTCCCACTGTGGTTCTATCTATTCCCCAGCGCAGGTGTCCTCCTAGCCACTGATTTCCTGGTCACAGATGCAAAGACCCACCCCTGGAGGGTGGAGGCCCTCCCTGAAGATGGCCCCACCCCAGCAATGCCGTTTCCTGCCCAGCATTCAGGACTCCTTGAAGCAGAATTGTAGGGTGCACGCTGGTGCCTTCGAGGGGCAGTCTTGAGTCTTCCCCTGTGAGTGTCCCCACCAGGCAGAGGGAAGGAACAGGAACCACTGTCCACTTGATATCTGTTAGGACCTAGGTTCTGGCCTGAGCACTCACATGCTGACGAATAAGTGTTGGCCTCAGATTCGGGCTGCCTTGTCACACTGCGGTCAGAGATGTGCCAGGTGGACCATATGATGATGTGTCAGCAATTTCTAACCCACAGATCTAGACTCAGCAGCCCCCTCCAACAGGTTTGGGAGGCATGTCACCCAGCACACAACTCAGCTCAGACAGACTTGGTTTGGATGACAATGGTGGGAACCATCACACAGCCAGCTGCATGGGGCCAGCAGGCAAAATTCTCTAGTCCAGGGGCCAGGCTGGCTATGCAGGCTCAGCCAAATCCCAAATCCCACTCTCTGGAGCAGACTCCCATTAACCCTGTGCACAGTACTGATGTATATGCCAGATGTCAGCTTATTATTACTATTACTGTTCTACCATTTTATTGAGTCCTGACTGACAAATGAAGGCTGTCCATATTTAATGTATACAACTTGATGAGTTTGGAGCTAGGCATACCTCTGTCAAACCATAACCACAATCTACACTGTAAACATTTCCACTGTCTCCAAGAGTGTTCTCCTCCCTTCTTTAGTTATTGTATCATGTTAAATATTTTTGGTGAAAAGGCTGGGTATGGTGGCTCACGCCTGTAATCCTAGCACTTTGGGAGGCCGAGGCGGGCGGATCACGAGGTCAGGAGATTGAGACCATCCTGGCTAACACAGTGAAACCCCATCTCTACTAAAAGTATAAAAAATTAGCCGGGCGTGGTGGCAGGCACCCGTCGTCCCAGCTATTCGGGAGGCTGAGGCAGGAGAATGGCGTGAACCTAGGAGGCGGAGCTTGCAGTGAGCCGAGATCGCGCCACTGCACTCCAGCCTGGGCAACAGTGCAGGACTCCATCTCGAAAAAAAAAAAATTTTGTGACAAGAACACTAAACATATGTATATTTTTAGTGAACATTTAAGTAGACAGTACTGAACGATATTGATAATGCAATACTGGACAATATGCGATACTGAACGATATTGATAATGCGATACTGAACGATATTGATAATGCAATACTGGACAATATGCGATACTGAATGATATTGATAATGCAATACTGAACGATATTGATAATGCAATACTGGACAATATGCTATACTGAACGATATTGATAATGCAATACTGAACGATATTGATAATGCGATACTGAACGATATTGATAATGCGATACTGGACAATATGCGATACTGAACGATATTGATAATGCGATACTGAACGATATTGATAATGCGATACTGAACGATATTGATAATGACAGGCACTAGACTGTACAGTAGAACTCTAGGTCTTCTCTACCACACATAACTGAAACTTGGTGCCCTTTGACCAACCCCTCCCTGTTTCCCTGTCCCCCCAGTCCCTGGCAACCACCATGCTACTTTCTGCTTCTATGAGTTGGACTATTTCATTCATAGATTTTTTCCGCTTACTGAGGTATCATTGACAAATATTGTATAAATTTCAGGTGCACAACATGATGTTTGATACATGTATACATTGTGCAAGGGTTACCACAATCTAATTTACTTATCCATCACCTTATATAGTTAACTTTTGTGTGTATGTGGAGACAACTTAGGGTCTACTTACTATCTTAGCAAATCTCACGTATACAATACATTAACTCTAGTCACCATGCTGTACAACAGCTCTCTAGAACTTATTCATTCTGCATAACTGAAACTTTGCATGCTTTGGCCAACATCTCCCCATTTCCCTCTCCTTCCAGCCCCTGGTAACCACCATCCCACTCTCTGCTTCATTTCTGGCTTATTGCACTTAGCATAATATCCTTCAGGTTCATCCATGTTGTCCCAAATGATAGGATTTCCTTCCTTTTTAAGGATGAATAACATTCCCTGCTGTGCATGTGTGTGTCTATCACCTCTTCTTTATCTACTCATCCATCTATAGACACTGAGGTTGTTTCCATGTCTCTGCCATCGTGAATAATGCTATAGTGAACATGGGAGTACACATATCTCTTCAAGACCCTGATTTCAAATCCTTTGAATGTATATCCACAAGTGGGATAACTGGATTCTGTGGTATTTCTATTTTTAACTTTTTGAGGAACCGCCATACTGTTTTCCATAGAGGCTACACCAATTTGCCTTCCTGCCTACAGTAACAAGGGCTTTTTCTTTTCCATATCCTTGCCAATACAACCTTTTTTTTTTTTTTTCTGGTAATTGCCATCTTAACAGGTGTGAGGTGATATCTCACTGTAGCTTTGCATTTCCCTAATTATTGGTGATGGTGGGCACTCTCATATACCTGTTGGTCATTTGTATATTGTCTTTGGAGAAATGTCTACTCAGATAATTTGCCTATTTTTAAATTGGGTTATTTTTGCAATCTACTCATCTGACAAAGGGCTAATATCCAGAATCTACAATGAACTCAAACAAATTTACAAGAAAAAACAACCCCAACAAAAAATGGGCGAAGGATATGAACAGACACTTCTCAAAAGAAGACATTTATGCAGCCAAAAGACACATGAAAAAATGCTCATCATCACTGGCCATCAGAGAAATGCAAATCAAAACCACAATGAGATACCATCTCACACCAGTTAGAATGGCGATCATTAAAAGTCAGGAAACAACATGTGCTGGAGAGGATGTGGAGAAGTAGGAACACCTTTACACTGTTGGTGGGACTGTAAACTAGTTCAACCATTGTGGAAGTCAGTGTGGTGATTCCTCAGGGATCTAGAACTAGAAATACCATTTGACCCAGCAATCCCATTACTGGGTATGTACCCAAAGGATTATAAATCATGCTGCTATAAAGACACATGCACACGTATGTTTATTGCAGCACTATTCACAATAGCAAAGACTTGGAACCAAGCCAAATGTCCAACAGTGATAGACTGGATTAAGAAAATGTGGCACATATACACCATGGAACACTATGCAGCCATAGAAAATGATGAGTTCATGTCCTTTGTAGGGACATGGATGAAGCTGGAAACCATCATTCTCAGCAAACTATCGCAAGGTCAAAAAACCAAACACTGCATGTTCTCACTCATAGCTGGGAATTGAACAATGAGAACACATGGACACAGGAAGGGGAACATCACACACTGGGGCCTGTTGTGGGGTGAGGGTAGAGGGGAGGAATAGCATTAGGAGATATACCTAATGTTAAATGATGAGTTACTGGGTGCAGCACACCAACATGGCACATGTATACATATGTAACAAACCTGCACGTTGTGCACATGTACCCTAAAACTTAAAGTATAATAAAAAACTGGGTTATTTATTTATTTTGCTATTAAGCTGTAGGAGTTCCTTATATATTTTAGATATTAACCCCCATTATCAAATACATGGTTGGCAAATATTTTCTCCCGTTTTTTAGGTTGCTTTTTCATCTTGGTTATGGCTTCCTTTGTGGTGGAGAAGCCTTTCAGTTTGACACAATCCCACTTGTCTAATTAAGTCTTGCTCTATTTTTCTTGGTCTGTAGTGTTGTTTAAATCTGTTGTTTCCTCATTGATTTTCTGTCTGAATGACCCATCTATTATTGATAGTATTGAATTATGCTATTATTGTATTATTTTCTGTTTCTGTCTTAAGACCAGCCTGGCCAACATGGTGAAACCCTGTCTCTACTAAAAATACAAAAATTAGCTGGGTGTGGTGGCAGGCACCTTTAATCCCAGCTACTTGGGAGGCTGAGGCAGGATAATCACTTGAACCCGGGAGGTGGAGGTTGCAGTGAGCCGAGATCTCACCATTGCACTCCAGCCTGGAGGACAATAGTGAGACTTCGTCTCGAAAAAAAAAAAATTTGTACGTGTTTACTTTATAACTTTAGCTGTATATGTATATGTTAGGTACATATACATTTATAACTGCTGTATCTTCTTGTTGAATTGACACTTTTATCATTATGTAATGACCTTCTCTGTCCCTTAGGACAGTTTTTGACTTAATGTCCATTTTGTGTGATATAATTATAGCTACCCTGCTTTCTTTTGCTTACCATTTACATGGAATATCTTTTTTCCATCCCTTCACTTTCAGCTTCTGTATGTCCTTAAATCGAAAATGAATCTCCTATAGATAGCATATAGTTGGATCTTGTTTTTTATATATATATGCAGGCTATATCTTCTGGTTAGTGAATTTAATCCATTTATATTAAAGTAATTATTTATAGCTAAGTACTTACTATGACCATTTTAAAAATTGTTTTCTGTTTTGTAGTACTTTTGATTCTTTCTTCCTCTCTTGCATATCTTGGTGATTTGATGATTTTTTTGGTCATGATATACTCAATGATTATATTATCTTTATGGTATCTACCACAGGTTTTTTTCTTGTGGTTATCATGAGGTTCGCATAACATTTTTTATAGTTATAATAGTCTGTTTTAAGCTGATAACAACTTCAATTACATACAAACTCTGTACACTTTTACTGCTCCCCTCCTTCACTTTATGCTATTGATGTCAAAATTTAATTTATATTGTGCATTCATTAATAAATGTTTATGGTTATAGCTATTCTTTAGATTTTTGTCTGTTAACTTTTAGACTTGGATCAAAAATGATTAAGCAGGCCAGGCGTGGTGGCTCATGCCTGTAATCCCAGCACTTTGGGACGCCGAGGTGGGCGGATCATGAGGTCAGGAGTTAGAGACCAGCCTGGCCAATATGGTGAAACCCTGTCTCTACTAAAAATACAAAAATGAGCTGGGCGTGGTGGCACATGCCTATAGTCCCAGCTACTTGGGAGGCTAAGCCAGAAGAATCGCTTGAATCCCGGAGGCAGAGGTTGGAGTGAGCAGAGATTGTGCCACTGCACTCCAGCCTGAGTGACATAGCGAGACTCCGTCTCAAAAAAAAAAAAAAAAAAAAAAAAAGATTAAGCACCACAATTACAGTATTGTATTATTCTGTATTTCTGTATTTATTTACCTTTACCAGTGAGATTTATACTTCCATAAGCTTTTGTGTTGCTATTTAGTGTCCTTTCATTTCAATTTGAAGAACTGTCCGTAGGATTTACTGTAAGGCAGGTCCGGTGGTGACAAACCCTCTCTCAGTTTTGTTTGGGAAAGAAAGCCTTTATCTTGCCATCTTGCCTTCATTTTTAAAGGACAGTTTTTTTGTTTGTTTGTTTTTGTTTTACTTTCAGCACTTTGAAAATGTCATCCCACTTTCTCTCCTAGCCCACAGATTCTGCTGAAAGTCTGCCGACAGTCTTACAGAGATTGACCTGTATGTGAAGAGTTGGTTTTCTCTTACTGTTTTCAAAATTCTCTTTATCTTTGACTTTTGACAATTTACATACAGGTAGTCCCTGACTTATAATGGTTTTACTTATAAAATTTTAACTTTAGATGGTGCAAAAGCAATATGCTATGCATTTAGTAGAAACCATACTTCAAATTTTGAAATTTGATTTTTTCCTGGGCTAGTGATATGTGGTGGGATACACTCTCCTGATGCTGGGCAGTAGCAACAAGCTGCAGCTCCCAGCTAGGCACTCAATCATGAGGGCAAACAGCCAATACCCTGCAGTTTTGACTTACGATATTTTCAACTTACCACAGGGTTCCTGGGACATAAGCCCATCATAAGTTGAGGAGCATCTGTATAATGTGTCTCAGTACAGGCCTCTTTAGGTCAATGTATTTGGCACCCTTTGGGCTTTATAAATATGTATGTGAGAATTTCCTGCTTGAGGGTGTCCAGTAAGTCCCACAGGCTGGCTTTCTTCACTCTTTTGAATTCTCTGTTTGTTTTCTCCTCTGATTGGTTAACTTAAAATGATCTGTCTTTGAGTTTGCTGATTCTTTCTTTTCCTTAGTCTAGTCTGCCCTTGATGCTCTTCCAATCCTGCAGAGTTGAGCTGGCTGCTGAGATCCACTCCGGGTGCTGAGATCTGTGCTTTGCCTGCAGGGGGGTATAGGGTATCATCTGTAGGGGCTTGTGAGGTAGTGACTGCAGAGGTGCATGTGGGCTGACTTCTGGGGTCTGTGGGTAGGCCAGTTGGCTGGTGTGGTCTACAGATAGGCTGGCTGGTGTGTGGAGGGGTCCACAGCTGGGACAGCTGGCAGGCCAGCTTGTGGGGTCTTTGGGCTGGTTGTTGGTATATGCATGCCAGTTGCTGTGAGCACCAGCCCCTTTTCTTTATTCTTAGTTGGCCCCAGGCAATCGAGCCATGCCAATTTCCTCAGTGTTTTGGGCGAGGTGCCAGAGAAGAGAAGTGAGCCTCCTGGGATGTGCCCTAAAAGGCTGGGGAAGCTGGATGCTCACTTTGCTCTCTCTTTCCCTCATGGGAAAAACTGTAGGCCAAGAGCATCTCTCAGTGCTTAGCTGTGCCAGCTTGAGGAAGGGGTGATGTGGGTGAAGTGAAACTACTCTTCTTACCCTTTCCATTGGGACTGTTCTTGTATTTTGTGCCTCATCAGGGTGCTGGGACCTTTCAACTGGATTCTGGAACTCTGCTAAAAATATTTTTACCCGTGGATGCTTGTTAAATCCATATGTCTGTGAGGACACAAGGGCCGGGACCTCTTATTCTGGTATCTTGCTGTTGTCACTCTTCTTTATAAGGAGAAATCCATCTGTCAGAGGGTTTGGAGAGCTGAATCCTCTGGTTTCCCTATTCTGTTTGGGGAAGTGTACCTGGCAGACCTCTTCGGCTGCCTAGTGAGTGTGGAATCAGAGCCAGGGAGCAGGTGATTTGGTTTGAATGCTTACTAACTTCAGGCACTGGTGCACTTATCTCCTGTCTCCATAGTGAGGTGGGCCTGCCACTGAGACTGGAGAATTACAATTCATTCCTCAGACAGATCTGATTTTCTTCTAGATTCCTATGGGTTTCCATGGGTGTCCTTTTCCCATTCTAAACAAAAGAGTTTCTACTTATTTATGCTAATTTCAGAGGGGCTGCCTTTACTTTCTTCATATTTCACATTTATCTGTAGACAGTCTGGTCCCGGGTAAATGGTGTTTCCTGTACAATTGTTCCAGCTTCTCAGCACCCCGTGAAGGACTCTTTGGGGTTTCATTGAATTCATGTCTACTTATTGGTAGCTCTTCCTTTTCTGGGGATTGGTTTTTGGTTTCCCCGCCCCCACCCCCTTCTTTTTTCCCTAGCATCTCATATGCTGCTCAGTCTGTAGGAAGGCACTACAAAAAGCCTTAGCTGGAGATTTTGCTGTTCTGCTCTAGAAAGGGGCTGTGACACCAGCATGAGCGATTTTAGGATGCAAATTCGCAGGTCCTGGAACTGATGTACTTTTAGGCTCATTTTTTTTTAACATGAAAATATGAAATTTTAAATACAAAATTAGGTATAACATGAATATCTATTTAGAAAGGGCCTAGGTCAGTGAGGGGCCCGAAGCTTAGCTTCATGAAGTACAGAGAAACTTGGCTGCTGGCAAGATGGGGTGGGTTTGGGCTCCAGAGGACCCAGGATTATGGATCATGGACTCTCACAAAGAAGACTTAAAGTTTCCTGTGCCTAAACTTAAAAGTCTCTAATTGATAACACTTACACAGATAATTCATGAACATGCTCTCATACATATAAATGAAGAAACAATGCAGAAGAGCATAGAGCGAAAGAGGAAATGCTTTCTCTAATTATGATCGCCCGACCTGCTTTCTTCCATAAACAATCCCTATGAACAATTCAGGGTGTCTCTCCCAGGCATTTTTCTTAACCTCTAAATATATATGTTTACATTTGCCTCATTATTTTAAAATGATGCACAGTAATCTATAATATGTCTGCTCGAAGTTTATTTGGACAATCACTTATTGATAAGTATTCAGGTTTATTTCAGTCGGTTGCTTTTACCTGGCAGCAGTTACCATCAGTTTACCTACATTTTACTGCACATATGGGCATATGGGGATATTTCCATGACATAGACAACTGGAAATTTCTCACTAGGTAAAAAAGTGTGAAGATTAAAATTTTGATAGATTTAATGTTGTCCTTTGAAAAGACTACCACAATTTACACTCCTATCAATCATATAATAGTACATCTTTTATATGTTCTTATCAGTATAACTTTTCAGCAATATAATGGGTAAAATATATTTTTGGGTTTTTTGAATTTTTTTTTTGATATGGACGTGCTTCATTGCTAATAAAGTTTGATATCTTTTTTATATGATTACTGTTTTATTTATATATCTTCTCTGTGAATTATCTGCTCATATTCATTCCTTTATTTTCTTTTGAATTGTTGGTCCTTTAGAATGTGTCGGTGCTCTTCCATACTGTAGATGTTATCCATGCTGCGTATCCTTTCTGCCTTTCTGCAAGTTAGCTTTGAATTTTGTTTATGGTGTCTTTGGTCATAACATTTTTATATTTGTGTGACCAAACTTGTCAATCTGTTTCTTATTTCATCTGGGTTTTTTTTTTTTTTTTTTTGCTGGTGAAGGGGGAGTAACACTTATGAAGCACTTTTCCATCCCTGGATTTAAAAAATGCTTCTTATATATTTTTTCTATAATTTTATAATAAAATATTTATGAATCCATTTAAAATTTATTTTTAAATATTTTAAAATTATAATTTAAAATATTTACAATAATATTTTATACTTTATAATGTTTATATATTGTATAATATTTATTATAATTTAAATTATTTAAAAAATAATTTCTAAGTCTTTCTATCATTTTTTAAAAGGTTGGTATTTTTTCAGTGATTAGAAACATCTACTGTTCTGGTTATCTATTGCTGCAGAACATACACATCTAGACTTAGTGGCATAGAACAATCACAACTTGATTCTGTTCGTGAACTCTGAAGTCTGGGAATTTAGGCAGAATGGGGATTGTCTGGCTCTGCTCTACCATGTCTGGGGCCTCAGCTGGGAAAACTTGAGTGGCTGGGGTGGTGTGAACAGTGGGGGACTGGGACCATCTAAGGGCTTTTCACTGACATGTTTGGGTACCTGGGCTGGGATGACTCAAAAGTTGGGCTAAGCTGGGAACAGTCCTTGGAGTGCCTAACTTGGCATCTATATGGCTTGGGCTTCCTCACAGTATGGAGGCCTCAGGGTGGTCTGAATTGTTCATGAAAGCTCAGGACACCAAGAGCCAGTGTTGCAACAGAACAGGGAAGAACCTGCATGGCCTTTTGTGACCTCACCTTGGAAGTCAGACATGTCACTTCCATTGGTGGACATGTCACTTCCATTGGTGGACAGTCACATGTCCACCCAGATTCAAACAGAGGGGACATAAACCTCACTTCTCAATGGGAGAAATGTCAAATAATTTGTGGATATGTTTTAAAGCTGCTTCAGCCTCCCTTATCACATATTAAATTTCCATTTATAATGGATCTGTTTCTAGACTCTAACATATCCCTGTGGTCTGTTTGTTTAACCCTGCTCCAACATCACCTGCCATCCTACAGACTTTTCTTCTTAGTTATGACAATATTTTAAAATTTCTAAAATAAAACTTTGGTTAGGAAGTAATATTACCTGTAAGCAATGATTTTTTTTGTGTGTCCATTGGGAGTTCATGGAGTTTTTAGGGTGGATACACATGATATTATGCGCTGACATCTTGTAATTATATCTCTACTTCTTAGAGGAGAATTTCAGCACCTGTTGAGTTCATCTACCTCACCCCTGACCATTTTATAGGGCAAAGAAGCCCATGCAAAGACATTAAGTGGTTTGGCCATGGTCCTCAGCACGTTGGAGGCAGGGCTGGCCCTGGAATCCAGGTCTCCTGACCACAGCATGGTGCCCTGCCTGTCAGGCTGGCTGGATTCTTCACATCCCAGCCTTCGTTGGTTACATTTTGCTCACGAATGATGGTTGCCTGTGGCCATTGACAAAGGCTTTGGTTACCTGTGTGTATGATGCTGACAATAAACCGTGGAGCAAATGCGCCTCCTGCACGGTGAGACAGCCCCCAGGTAGAAACAGCATCTTGGCTGGTGCCCCACATTGCATGGTTACTTCAACCTTCATATATTGAGCACTGCACCAACTGCCAGAAGAATGTATTGGCCATTTTCATAATTTCTACACTAGATGCTGGGTTTGGGATTTAGAGGTCAGCTGTGGAGTAGGCTGACCTCTTACCAATGCCCTCGGAAAATGCGGTTCAAATTAACCGTCATTCCCTGGGCTGTTGGGAGTTGCTTGCAGGGAATATCTCCCTGGAGATCTCTTTTCTGCTTTGCCCTGAACTTTAAGACCCTCAGAACTTTCTGTAAGAGGCTGACCTTTTAGAGCTGAGAGGGACTTCTCTAACCTAAACTAAGTTAACCAGACTTGGGTATTTGGCAGACATTTTCTTGAAAATAAATGAAGTAAGCCTGTGACTTCAGGAAAAATCACTGATAGTATCTGTTGCCATACAATTAGAGCTTTTGTGTGAAAATTAGAATTTTAGAAAACTTGTATCCATTGCTGTGAGATTGATAGCTTCCTAACACCTCCGGACTTTTCTGATGGAATTCACGGTCATATTAATGCACTGGCTGTGTAATGAAATGTGTCGACGTTTGATAGATCTGCACACGTCAGTGAATCAATATTTGCCAAATGACCAATACATTTATTACAGAATCATGAGTGGGTAAACAAATGATCTATTCAAAGTGCAGGATAGCTAATAGATTTTAATGTAGTCATGTAAAAAAATAGGTGAGATGGGTTCTCATTCAACAGTGCAGCTAACCTATGAGAAACTATCATGATTTGAATTTTGGTATAGTATGGAAGAGGAATAGCCAGAATTGTCTGAAAAATCTATTACAAAAGTGTCCCTCTTTTCTAGCTACATATTTGTTTCAGGCTGAATTTTCTTCACATGCCTCAGCTAAAGTGATCTAATGGCCCAGGCTGAGGGCAGAAGCAGATCTGACAACCTGGCTGTTTTCTAAGTCAGACACCGAGGAGCTTTGAACAGGCATAAATTATTGCCATTCTTCTCACTGATATTTTTGTTTTGAAAAATACAGTGGCTGGGGCACGGTGGCTCATGCTTGTAATCTCAGCACTTTGGGAGGCCGAGGCAGACGGATCAGTTGAGGTCAGTAGTTCGAGACCAGCCTGGCCAACATGATGAAACCCTGTCTTTACTAAAAACACAAAAATTAGCTGGGCATGGTTGTGGGTGCCTGTAACCCCAGCTACTGGAGAGGCTGAGGCAGGAGAATCACTTGAAACCGCGAGGCAGATGTTGCAGTGAGCTGACATTTGGCCACTGCCACTCCAGCCTGGGCGACAGAGCAAGACTCTGTCTCAAAAAAAAAAGAAAGAAAGAAAATGTAATTATTTTTCTTAAAATATGAAATTTATGTTTACATGTCATGAATTTATTATTGTTATTTTTGATACAAGTTGATACGTATTTTAAAATTTTCTCAGTTTTAATTTGTAATACAGCAAATGCCATCAAATCTAAACTCACATGAACAAAAGCTCTTGAGGATGCTGAATAATTTTTAAGAGGGCAAAGTGGTCCTGAGGCCAAAAAATCTGAGAGAGGCTGCTTTTCAGAAAAACCTACCTCAGTTTAAACAGTTAAGAGACCTCTGCACAGGCACCTGGTTGGTAAGGCCTAAGCCAGGTGCAAGGGCGGCCCCCCGGCTATTACCTGTGAGCTTTCACCAGGTCTGACTTCTGCCTTTTAGGCAAATGACCTGGATCCTGTGGGGCATGACTCGGAGACCACTGGGCATGTCTCCTCCTTGGCATGCTATTTAAAAGCAAATGAAATGGCACCAGCGTGTATTTCTGAACAATGTGTGAAAAGAGAACGTCAGAATAGAAAGTTCAACGGTAACTGTGCAGTGAGTAATGTGGGTGTCCTCTAATGGGGACCAGGAAAAGGGAAGCTTGTCGGGAAGACAGAGTGTATGCTGATGTCAGGAGGTCTTGTGTGAGGCTGCTGAGGCCCCCCCAGATCTGCTTCACATCCGCTTCTCACATCTGCATCTGAGGCCCCGCTGTCTCACCCCCGAGTGTGGAAAAGGGGGACTCGGCTGCACCCTTCCTGTGCCCGCCCGCATTGTTCTCTACACCCTCTGTGCATGTGCTCCTGAGTTTATAGTCTGGGATTGTGGGTGGAAAGATAGCTTTGTATTTCTGAATGTTAAGAAAATAGAGTAAAGTCACTTCAGTGTATTTTTTTTTTTTTTTCTGGGAAGGTATATCCATGGACAATTTTCACCTTTGTCTTTCCTGGGATTATGTGAATATGGCCTCTGTCCTCACCCTGTTCTGGATTCAGAGATGAATCGGACTTGTCAAGAAAGTGCTCAAAGTCTCGTTGGGAACTAGATAGAAAGATCGAAAACTACACAGGGGTCTGAGGGGATGCTCTGAGAAAATCTTCCAGACAGTGAGTGCAGCGGGTGTCTAGAGAGGGCTGTACCCTGACGGTGGTGTGGCGGGGTAGTGAGAACGGATCTGGGGAGAAGGAGATTTGGGGAAGGGAGAAAGTGGTCACATGGGGCTGCATAGAAGCAGGTGTTCAGAGGGAAGGGAATTGAGAACTGCTCCCCAGGAGAGCTGGAAGGCTAAGTCCAGGATACCCAGACAGAGTCACCAGATAGTGAAGACAAGAGCAGGGTGCAGGCATGGGGAGGCAAACCCAGATGATTTTCTGAGCAGTTGGCTTGTGGTCCCGAGTGTTTCGATTTCACTGATCCCGCTGAGCACACACTGCCTCTTGCCAAGTCCAGCCTTGAAGAGTTGGAGTCGTCTGGAAAAATTCATAATGAAGGGAGGGCATGAACTTGACCTTGAAGGGCCACCAGGATTTGGGTTAGAAGAATGGGAAAAGCATTTGAGGGTTAGGAAAGGGGTAGATGAAGGCTTAGAAGTGGGAAGGTGCCAGGCATGTGGACCAGGGGACTGGAACCAGGGGTGGTGTGGGGAGTGGGCCGGGCCGCGAAGCCGAAGACCCTGCAGACCCGACTCAAGCGTGGGCCTTGCCTGTTGGCTGTGGGAGCCACGGATGGTCTTTGAACAGCAATTAGAACTGTATGACAGGGCCCTTATCGTGACACCTGGGAGTGACTGAAGGGGCAACGGAAACGCCAGAACCATTAGGGTTTCTCTTCATTGTGGGCA
This sequence comes from Pongo pygmaeus, assembly GCF_028885625.2. Lineage (NCBI taxonomy): Eukaryota > Metazoa > Chordata > Mammalia > Primates > Hominidae > Pongo > Pongo pygmaeus. The sequence goes on from NC_072385.2 coordinate 125,488,854, forward strand.
GTTGGAGAGAAAAGGAGAGATGAAAAAAATCACTGCTTTAGAGGAATTGGGGGCTGACTGGAATCGTATGGCGAGGGAGCGGAGGAGTGAGGGATGGTGCCAAGTTTTCGGCCTGACACCAGCGAAATACAAATACGCTTGTGTTTCTTTACATAGCCGAGTGCGCAGATGATCTTTAAGACGTGCTCGTCTGATTTGGCACTTGGATTCTGGGAGGAACAGGAGGAAGAACTCTCTCAGACTGGGAATCAAGTTTTAGCTCCCCTTGGGGCTATTATTATTACCTAAGGAACACAGTCAGGCTCCTGGGTGAAGAATCAAACTAAGGACAGTGGTGTGTGTGACCTGGGCTCCTCCGTGAGCCTGCGTGGCCGGCAGCCTCTAGGACTGCCTGTTGACCCCCACTGCTGTTGTCATAGCCTCTCATTGTGCCCACCCCTGGAGCGTGGGCTGGATCTTGGGACTCGCTTCTCATGGACAGACCACGGACTACAGCAAAGGTGATACTATGCTGCTTCCGTGATGAGGCCACATGTCTTGCTTACTGTCACTCATGCCTTTGCTTGGTCATTCACCCTGAAGGAAGTCACTGGCCTTGGGACAGGCCCCCAAGTAAGTAATCGAGGTCTCCAGCCAACAGCTATGTGAGTGAGCTTGGAACCAAATCCTACCCCAAGCAGGCCCTGAGATGACCACAGGCTGTCAGCTTGATTGCAGCTTGTGAGATGCCTGGAGCCAGGGGGACCAGCTGGCCACTCCCAGGTCCCCGGCCCACAGGTACTATGACATAATCTACATGTGCTGTGTTAGGCTGCTGAACTTGGAGAAATTTGTTGCACAGCTATAGATAGCCGACACATCCAAACTCTCCTGGTGGTGTTTAAGAGCACTGGCCCCGAAGCCAGATGCCTGTGTGCAAATCCTGGCTCTGCGATTTACAAGCTGCACAACCTTAAGTAAATCAGTTGGTTCTATGTGCCTCAGTCCCTTCACCTGTAAAACGGGAATAAGAATAACGCCTGTGTCATGGGGTGACTGTGAGGATTAAATGAGATAGCCCCTGCACGTTGCTTGGCATCGTGTTAGCACTCAGTATCAGCTCCCATCACCACGATTACTATTGTCTACCCTTGAAGGCCAGCCGAGGGCCCATCCTGCCTATAACTTCTTCTTACTTCCCCAGCACCTGCTGGCCTCTCCTTGGCACTGTACACTCTGGTTCTCCATTAAAAACTCTTGAATTTGTTCTCTGAGGGTCTCAGATGTGTAACCTCTTCTCTTCCCAACTGTGTTAGTCCATTTTGCATTGCTGTAAGGGAAGACCTGATGCTGATTAATTTACAAAGAAAAGAGGTGTATTTGGCTCACCGTTCTGCTGGCTGTGCACGCATGGAGCTGGCATATCTGCTTTAGGCAAGAACATCAGGAAGCTGCCACTCATGGCAGAAGGTGAAGGGGAGAAGGTGCGTCACATGGTGAGACAGGGAACAAGAGAGCGGGGAAGGCCCTAGACTCTAACCAGCAGATCTTGCGGTAACTCACTACCACCGGAAGGGTACCAAGCCATTCATGAGGGCACCCATTACAAAAACACCCCCCTCCAGGCCCCACCTCCAGCACTGGGGATCACATTTCAACATGAGATTTGGAGGGGACACACATCCAAACCGTATCACCAGCTCTGAAGGGTCTCCAGGAAGGCTTGGCAGAGTGCTTGATGCAGAATGAGAGGGTGGAGTTGAAGTGGGCAGATGATGAGGGAGACGTCATCAGCTGTGAGCCCACGGAGGCCAGGGCCAGATGGAGATACTGCTTGCTGCTTGTGAGGGCCTAGACTGTCCAGGCACAGAAGAAGTGCAAAGCCATCTTGTTCATCTGGATACAGTCAACAGAAATGACATACTCAGAGGCCTCGAGAAGATGCACAAATCCATGAAGGGGACGTGAAGACAGGTTCTAGGGTGGCTCCCTTAATGCAAAGTGAGTGCTTGGTAAATGTTTGGTGCATGAATGTTTGTTGAATGGAGCCAAATGTTCATTCTTGCCAGTTTGGTGAAGGTCCCCTGAAGAGGTTGGAATTTGGATGATGGGAAAAGAGGCTGATCACTGTGAAAGAAAGAGGAAAGCTGAAAGTCACAGGAAAGGGTTTTGAAGCAGGAACCTGAGCTCGGTGCTGGCACCTCGGGCCACACACACCCTCCCTGCAGCTGTGCCTGCTCTGTGCTGATGGCCTGGCGCATGCTTCCGAGTTTGTATTTTCTATGGCAGCCAGCTCCCTGGGTGGGCCTATGTAGAAGGTTGGCAGCAGGTATGGGGAGAGCTGAGATCCTGACCATCAGAGAGAGAAACCAGCAGCACCTGCCCCTGTCCATGTGGTCCAGGGAGAGTCTATTTGATCACCTGTGCCTGAACTGCTGAAATTCAGGTGAGATGAGGGAGGTGCTGGCTTTGGGTCCTGCCTGATTGAGCTCTGGGCAGATGCCATGCCATGATCTCACTCCAGGGGGCTGAGGACCACTGCTTACAGGCATGATGGCTTCCTGGACCCCCAAAGGCGAAATCCTTGTAGTACCCACAAAGGCAGTCAGAGCAGCTGTGCGGAAGCTTGCAGGTAGGAGCTGCCCTTCACACATTTAACACGTATTTTCTGAGTGTCCACTCTGTGCTGGGACCTTAAAGCACTGGGGTTGAGCAAACCCAGACACAGCTCCTGTCCCTGCAGCTCTTTGCACCTCGGGGGGCAGGGCTCCCTGGGACGGTCCAGCCTCCTGGGGCTGTGGGAAGGCCTGAGTGCCTTTGAGCCTTGTCACAATGCCTGAGAGAGCCACTGGAATCGGGCGGGTAGGGGCTGGGGACCCTCCTGCCGTTCACAGACAGCACCACACAGGGAAGAATTCCACTGCTGGAAATGCCAGTCGGTTACACCTTCGGGGATGAAGAGTCTCGTGGGAGAGGTAAGCATTAGTTAATTAGCCACACAAATAAGTGAGCAGTTACCAGCCCTGTGAACTGCTGTGAAGACAGGGCCCAGGGTGTTCGGGGGGGAACAGTGCAGCACCATCTGCGGGGGAGGGAGCATGGAGGAAGGAGGAGGGCTTCCTTGGGGAAGCCGTGAGTGGCTGAACTCAGAACCACTGGGTTGAAGGGGTGGGGTGGGGGTGAGGATAAGATGAAGATTGTTCCAGGCAGAGACAATGACATCCCCTAAACCCTGGGAGGGAGGATGTGGCCCATATGAGGACTGCAGATAGCCAGGGAGATGGAGAGAAATCCGGAGAGACAGGCCAAGGCCAGGCACACAGGCCCTGAGAAGCTGCTCCGGGGTCCTGGTGTGCACCCCAGGAGTTTTCGGCACACGGGTGACCTGACCATATCTCAGATTTGGGAAGATCGCCCTGGAAGGATGTGGAAGACAGGGGAGGGCAAGTGTGGGGGCGGAGGGCCCAGCCCAAGGGCCACGCCCCTGGCACCCAGAGAGATGGCTCTTGCTTGGATGGGTACGGGAGGGGGGCACCAGGATGAAGACAGAAGACAAAAAGGGAAGGCTGTGCAGGCCTTGAGGGGGAGGCAGGACTTGGGGTGGGGCAGACCTGGGGGCAACAGAGAGAAAGGTGGGAAGATGAGTGGCGGACAGTGGTGTTATTACCACAGGCCTGGGCACGGGTGATGAGCACATTTTCGGGCACGGGTGATGAGCACATTTTCGGGCACGGGTGATGAGCACATTTTCAGGCACGGTGAACCTGGGGACCTCTAAGCGATCATGTGTGTGAGGAGGCGGTGTGGAATAGACCTCTGGCCGTGCTGTCCAGGGGTCAGAGGTGAGGTCAGGGCTGGAGGTACCACTGGGAGAGGCTGGTGCAGATAGCAGTAGAGGCCGCTGGAGTCGGGGGCCAGCCTAGAGAGGGGGTTCAGCAGGAGAAGACGCAGCTCCCCCTATGACTTGCACCCCAGTTTTAACAGCCAGGTAGAAGACTCTGGCCCAGTCAAAGAGACAGAGAACGGACAGAGGGGAGGGAGAGGGAATGGACCCGTCACAGACACTGGGGACACGCTTGTTTCGAAAGTTGCTTGGGCAGCAGGGCTTAAGGCTGGTGGGACATAGAGTCCGAGGATGACAGAAGTGTCTCTTGGATTTAGAAAATGGGGTTGTTGGTGACATTGGCAAGAGTCGCCTTGGAGAAGCGGTGGGGCAGAGGCCGCTTGGCAGCCTGGGGTGAGTGGGTGGAGGAGAGGAAGTGGGGGCGGCCTGGAAACCCTTAGAAGACTCCTGTGAGGGAAGAGAGGTGAAGGAGTAGCTGGGGAGGCTGCGGGGTGGAGGGAAGACTTTTCGTCATTTGATTTCGGGAGAGAGAGGTTTCAGCATTCTCCTGACAGATGTGTTGTCCCTCAGTTCCATCCCTTAAAAAGAACAGCTGGTGACTGCAGATCATTACTGCACAATAGACATCCTTATGAAAGGATGGATGCTATTATCATCTTCGCTTTACATACGAGGCCCAAAGTGGTTATGCAACTTGCCCAAGGCCACACAGCTGGTAACTAGAGCCGGGGTGAATCAGACCCAGTTAACCTGAGCCTAACTCAAGGGTCCGGGTCTTAACTCTTTGACTCTTTTGCTCTGCTGCCTTTCAGTTGAGCCTGGGTCATTATCACGTGTCTGTGCCCCTGACGGACGCCAGCCTGTGTGGGAAGCGTGGTCGTGTTACCACGTATCCACCAGCCCTGTGCTGGGTGTTGGAGCTCATGGCAGCCCATTTGTGGTCTCTTCCCAACTCCACATGCGGGGATGAAACCGGCTTCAGCGGGAGTGTTTATACCACCGAAATTGGCAGCCGCTACAGATCCGAGTTATTTTTAATCCCCTCCCCAGGCCCCAGTGGAGCTGGTTGTTCGACATTTACTAGCACACCACACGCTTGTCCACACAGAACACCAAGGTGGGCTCAGTGCAAACCCTCCACTTCTGACAAACCTTCTGCCTTGGGCGAGCAACTGAGGACCCATGGCTCCCTTAGAGCTCCCTTGCCCTGCCCTGCAGTTGGGAGGGTCTCCACCCCTCAAAGGCCACGGTGACCTGGGCTCCGATTTGCTGACCCCTGGCAGGGCAGGCGGCAGGAGGGCGGGAAGGTGGCCTGCCATACCTGGGAGCCCTGGCTGCTGGGCTGGATGGAGCGAGCTTCCCCACCTGCTGTCCCTGCCCCGACTTCCCTCCTGTCACCCCCTTCCCTCCACATCAACACAGCAGCAGCAAGAGGCGATGCTCCAGACCCCGACTTTCAGAGCGATCACCTCTACATGTCAAAGTGCAGCATGGTTTAAAGAAAGATGAAGGGATGTATTAAAAAGGGAAGAAGGGGCCAAGGGCTCTCTCGGGCCTCAGGGAGAACCCAGGAAGGGCTGTGGGCTCCCTTCACAGAGCACCTCCAGGTGCTGGGCTTCACCCTAGAGAAGGTGGGGCTTTCCGTCCATTTTACAGATAAGGAAACTGAGGCACAGAAAGAGGAAGTGACCTGCCCCAGAACACACATCGGTGAGGGGCGGACTCCAGAGGCTCCAGGCCTCACTCTTGTGTTCCTGTAGGGCCCGGGGAGAGAGAGAGATTGACTTAGAACCAAAAGTTGTTTCCGCCACCTGTTAGGTAGCCACATCTTCCCGACTTCCAGGATGAAGAAAGGCTTTTCCTGGACTGACTGAGAGGCTGGCAGGGTGGTGGATGGCCGGTGTTCTGGCGTCTCGGTTTCCCAGCCGGCTCCCATGCGGCAACCGGGAGGGTTCTGCGGCTTCATTGTCATCTTCATCGTCATTGCAGGGCCTGCTTGGGCCTGTGTCTGCCACCTGCCTGGTCTAGGCCAGGCACGAAGTGGGTGCTGAGGCGTCTCCTCTCCGCCTCCTGGGCTTGGCCACTGTGGCTGGTGTCTGGGCCCCTTGTCCCAACCTCCAGCCTGCAGTGCCCACTCCCACGTGAAAGACTGGCTCGTACATTTCCCCATTCAGCTGATGGTGAGTGCTGCGCTATTTTAAGCCCACATGGAAGTACTTTTTTTTTTTTTTTTTTATAAGGACCATCTGCTACCGGCCCCAGCCCAGATGATACAGTTAGAGCCTACCCACAGCATCCTCCCCGCCTTCAGACAGTTCCAGGAACAGGGGTGAGTCACGCCCAGCTGAACTCCCGTCTTGCTCACCCGAGAGCTGGACCGGGCGCCAGCAGAGGGGGCCACGCACGCTCCGTGGAGCAGGTGCACTCTGCCACCTCCGAGAGATGGGAAGGGGACCCTCACCCTCTGTCCCAGATGTGCCCTGCTCCCTGTAAGGGACCAAGGCCTGGGTCACAAGTTCAATAGCAGATACTGCAGCTTCTTGTCACAGCAGCTTGTCCCAGAGCAGGCCACACAGAAGTCACCTTCTCTGGCTGCCCCTGGAAGCACCTTGGGTCTGCCTTGGTGCAGAGAGGGTGGATCCCCCTTGCTGGGCTGCTTGGGGTGGTGTCCTGGGTGGACATCCAGCTTGGGCCACTGGGAAGATGCGATTCAACACTGACCACCCCATTTTCTTCCTGGGTGAAGGATCAGGGCCCAGGCAAGGCTCCTCCACTGTGCTCACTCCCCCTCTCCCTCTGACCCCTTCTCTCCTCTTCCCATCTCAGCACCTAGTGGCCCGCTGTGAGCAGAGGTCATTGGGGCAGAGACCCCAGTCAGACTTTGAATCTGGGCTCTGCCCCTCATAGGTGGATAGGTGGTAGAACCCAGGGCCAGGCCTATTTAATCCTGAGCCTCCCTTTGCACATCTGTAAAATGGGGATAATCTGAGCTGCCTCCTAGGGTATGTGAACAGGAGTCGGATGGTGCATGGAAGGATCCGGCATGCCACCTGGCTGATACTTTCTCATCACTAGGGATTCTGAAGGGCCCGCCCTTGGCATTGGCTGAAACGCGGTGGGAGTACTGAAAACGCTAGACCTATAACTCCGCAGAGAAGCGCTTCCCCACCTCAACACCAGCACTGTTCTCAATGTGTGGTGGCCTCTCCCTGCCTGAGAGGTGGTCATTTTGGCTGCAGGGAGCCTGGTGAGGCAATGCACGGCCAGCAGGTCATTTGACCTCAACAGCGCAGGCTCTGCCGGCTGCGATTCCATCACCCCTGGATTAGCAGAACCACTGCCTTTGCAGGAGTCTCCAAGGCCTGGGTTTTTGGGGGTGCTTCTCCGCCACTCCTGACTGCTTCTTTCCCTTCGGGGGCCGTGGCTGGTGCCTGCTGTGGGGTCACTGCGTGACGCGAGCACCGCAGCAGCTCAGGTGCACGCGCCCTTCGATGGCCCTGAGGTGCCCGGGAACAGGCGAGGGCCGAGTCCTAACAGCTCCACTTCCTGTCCCCGCGTCTATCTGCCGCTGCTCTGTAGAGTCCTACAGTTTCTCTGTGGTCAGTTTTCTTACCCATTTCCTGCCAGCTGCTACTGGTTTTTTAGTCAGCTCTGACAGCTACAGTAATTGGGAAAGGACGCAGGCTGCTGGGGCCGGGTGATTCACCAGCTCTGGCCAACAGGGACAAGGAGCACAGACAGAGGTACCCCGTCGGTCCCCCTGGGCCTGGTCCCCCAGGCCTCAATGAGTGAGACACAGAAAAGACCCAGGGGCACACTCATTGTGAACCGAAAGCTGATCTCTGTGTGCACGCGCGCGTGCATGTGACATAAGGGAATTTTTTTTGTTTTGAACGCGCCAGAGCCAATATAAATGATTTCATGTTTTGAGAAGTCAGAACATAACTCCAGGCTGAGTGAGGCCCCTCTCCCGGGGAGCCCCGTGTTTTCTCTGAGGTGTAACTGCGGTGAGTTGTCTGTGCCTCAGATTAGGATATTGGAGTCACATTTAACATTTTATTTCATGGCATTTCCAAAAACGAAGGGAAAACCCCCATTGCAGCAAATGACTCCTCCAAATAGAAAACTTTGTGTCTGTTTTGTAAATGCTGTGGAAGGGAGTTTTGGAGCTGCCTCACTGTCAGTCATCGCCCAGCCGGGTGCCTTTAGTTGCTGAGTGTTGCACTCAGGGGTGGGCTGCTGGCTGCAGAGCGGTGCCCCTCAGAGGCGGGGGCAGGACCAGCCACACAGCCTCACCTGTCTGGGCCTCTGGAGCCAGCGCCTCCGAGTTTTACCTGACTCTCCGGGTGGCCCTGTTGCCTGCTCTAGTGTGAGAAGCACCTCTGTAGACTTTACTGGAAGCTAATATTAATTTTATTGATAGCCGTGGGTTATGGAGCATGAAAATGATCCTCCAATGCAGAATGAAATGACCCGCTCCACACAGATTTACTGCCTTCCTCCCAGGCACCAGGCTCTGTGCTGGGCACAGCAAGGGACCACCTGGCCTCGGGAGCTAAGGGCTCTGTCTCCAGGGGTCCCAGTCTGGAGAAGGTGGATAAAGCAAACAAGGAAGCCTCCTAATAAGAAGTTCCCTAATCAGACATGGACTTTGCTGCCAGGAGCACCCAGGGGGGCCAGCCTGGGGCCCAGGGAGGTAAGCAGGAGGGGCTCACTGGAGTAGTAGGTGAGACACAAACAGTTTCATCCATGGGTAGGAATTAGATGAGGAGGAGGGAGAGAGTTAGGAGATGGTCATGGAGATTGGGGGTGCTAAGAATGGCCTTGGTGGGTTTGGGGTCATCCCCGCTCTGACACCGTACAGCATAGTCAGCTTGAACCAGTCCCTGACCTCTCTAAGGATCAGTTTTCTCATCCATGCAATGAGTTTAATGATAGTTCCTTTTGTGATTGTTGTGATACTTCAGTGAGATACTTCAATGAGAGAATAATGCAAAGTGCTTCGTGCAGCCCTCACTAAGCTCAGTAAGGAGAGTGACTGCATCTGAGGGCAGTGGGAGCCACTGAGGGGGTTTCAGCTGGTGAGTGACGGGAGCAGATTTTTTTTTCTTGAATAATTCCTGGAAATGCTTTGATCATTTAGGCCAGCAGAGGCTCTTGGTTGAGCATGAGATGCATGAACCATTAAGATTGCAGGATATAATCATGTGCAAATTTTAGACAATACCTGAAATCCTAAAATGCATTTCCCTTTTCCCATCGCCATAGTTTTGGATCCTAAAATCAACCAAAGGCAGAATCTGATCACTTTCCAAAGCAATTGTCCTTTAGATTGAGAACAAAATCTTGGAACAGCGCTTCATTTTTCCCTGTCTCAAGAAGTCACAAGGTCCAGAATGCAAGAAAATCATGGCTGTCGATGACCAGGCCTTGTCGGAATGGTTGAGAAGCTCCTCACCCCCGACCTGGTGCAGTGGCTGCATTCGGCTCTCACGGAGCAGGTCTGAGTGGAGCCAGGATTTGCTCTGTTCAAAGACAAAAACCACTGGAGAGGGAAGCAGCAGATCACAGGGAGCGATCTCAATCCTATAGGGGCCTGCTCTGGGGTGTTTTGCAGGAGGCTCCATGTTAAATAAGCCTCCATTCGAGCGCAGCCTCAGGACGGACATCCTTCATTCCTCTGTCACACACCTTCCGCTTCAGGATGGCCATCCTTCATTCCTCCCAGTCATGCACCTTCCACTGCCTGGTTCTCTGAGCGCTTCTGTCTAGTGGGAGAGACGCCTTCAACCAATAATTGCACATAGGTCTGGATGATGCCTAGCCACAATCACTCCTCTAAAAGCAAGGAACTTGCTTCTGCAGAGTCAAACGGAGCTCACATGAGGTTCCTGGAGGCACTGAGGTTTCTTTCTAATCTCTTGTTTCGCGCAGACCTTTTTCTTACTGAGCAATTCACTATCTCCTGGCTTCGGAAGAGGTGGATTGGGTTTCAGGTGGGGGCACCGAGAAGCAGCCAGATGTCCAAATTTGGAGGCAACACAGGCCACCCAAGTGCCTGCACAGGGAAATGTATGCAGCTGCCGCGCCACATCAAAGGCAGGTGGTCCAGGGTGATCCGGGTGCTATTCATGGCACAGGTGCCAAAGTACTGTCATCTGAAGCATCCTCTATCTCGGTTTCCTCATCTCTAAAATGGGGCTCCATCTAACTTTTCTGGTTCTGCAAAAACTCCTGAGCAAACCGCTTCACTAGCCAGGAACGTGGTATGCCTGCCATGCCTGGGGCAGGCAGGGCTTTCCAGTTTCCTCCCCAAGGTTTTCTGAGAATTCATCTGACAGTGTCTGTAAATGTCCCTCCATTCTCTTTCATAGAGGAAGTGCTCACATTAGAAGAAAGTCTCTTATGACCAGCGCTCCCCACTTTCAAGGTAGAATTTTGCTTGGCTCCCACAGCCCTGGGCTGGCTTCTGCACAGCCTCCCAGGGTCTTTTCCTAACCCACAAGTTGGATTCTGCCACTGGTCTTGCCTAATTCCCGCTAAGAGCCCCTGCGGGAAGACACCAGGGCTCCTTCCATCACCTGCCCCCTATTTCCCCTTCTGAAGGGCATGTGGCAGCAGCACAGAGGAGCTTGAGGCCCCCCAGTGGGGCTGGGCTCTTCCCAAGTCTCAGAGCCTCCCTCTGCATGCCCTTTCCTCTGATTGGCTCTGCAAACTCCTCTTCATCCTTCAGAACCCAGCTCTGTGATCAGCCCCTCTGGGAGGCCTTCCTCGACCCCCTTGTTCCCCTGATGAGAGATTCCCTTCATCCACAGGCTCAGAGTCAGGGACGTGGGGAACCCTGAGGCCTGTTCCTGGTCATCCTGCAGGCCAGCAGGAGTGCCTCTCTCACTTTTGGGGAGCAGAGGCACATCCTCCTTGGTCCTACTTCATGGCCAGACTCCTGTCCATTGACCTCCCCAGCAAAGAAGTCTGGAATTCCTGTTTCAGAAAACCCTGCATGAGGCAGGCTGACTGCAAGGAGGTCTGCCATAGAGCCTGGCGATCGTAGAGACACCATTTCAGGCTGAAAGTGGAGTGGAGCTGATGAGAAGGGTCTCTGGGGAGGAGGGCTCAGCACAGCCCAACTGAAGGCAATTACGAGGGTCCCTGCTTGTGTGTACAGCAGCCAGGGTTGTTCCGCAGTGGGTAGGAGGGTATAGGGAGGGGACGGTGGTCTTGGAGGCCCCAGGGAAGGATGGGAAGCCAGTTGTCTCAAGCATCCTTCTGCCCTTGCTGCCACCTTCAGGAGGGAGCAGTGGCCGTGAGAAAGGAAATGGAGACAGGGAGGGAGAACCTGGCAGCCCGTCCTATTCCTGCCCCAGGCGACTGGCTTGTGACATTCAGATAGCTCCCTGGGTCTGGTTTTTCCTGTTACTGAAATTGCTGCTGCATGAAATTCTCTGGGCTAGGTCAGAAGTGGCAGCTGGGGAGTGTGCCCATGTGTGTAAAATGTCTCAGCTTAAAGAAACAGGAAATTCAGGACCAACTCGAACTCTGCGACCCACGCCTTGTTTCCTAGAAAGGAAGGGGTCGATAACACGGGAGGCTGGGGCCCTGGGGTGAGGACAGGGATGACACAGGAGGCTGGGGTCCCCCAATGGGGCCAGGGATGACATGGGGGACTGGGGCCCTGCAGCGAAGGCGGGAATGACACGGGAGGCTGGGGTGTCCCATTGGGGCCGGGGATGATCTGGGAGGCTGGGGCACTGCAGCGAGGACAGGGATGACACGGGAGGCTGGGGTGTCCCACTGGGGTTGGGGATGAGACAGGAGGCTGGGTCCCTAGTGGGGCTGGGGATGACACAGGAGGCTGGGATCCTGCAATGTGGTTGGGGATGACACAGGAGGCTGGGATCCCCCAGTGGGTTCGGGGCTTTGGCCCAGAGAGGAATAGGTTTCTGGCCTCTGTCCTTGCCTGGGCCCAGGGCAGTCTCCTGACCCACTGGGTCTCTTTTCCTCTCTGCTCTAATAGAATGCCGCCAAGAGCTCGTGCTTGCTGGCCTGGGAGGGTCTGGGTAGAGGAGGATGAAGCTCTGCTTGGAGAAGCTCTGGATGCTGGGTGCTGCCTGGTCTGGACTTTGTCCTGAGCAATCCTGGGGAAATGGTCCGAGTGAAGTGCAGGGCGACTCCGGGAGGGAAGACAGGTGACAGCGAGATAAGAAGGGGCAGCGGTAGCCTGGTAGCCTCGGGGTCTGGATCTGGGAGGTTCCTGGGACTGGGCAGTGGGGCAGCCATTTTCTTCATAGTCAAGTAAACTGAAGCCTTGAGAAGCCAAGTGCGTGGCCCACGGTCCCAGGCTTTTAGCTGCTTGACACCTGCACCAGAATATAGGTCCCTGCACGTGGCCACCTTTCCAGTAGGTGGTCCGAGATGTCTCCACTCTGAATTCTAGGGCTGGGCACTTGGCCAGCTCCCACATCCTCCTCTCCCTTAGGGAGAAGTGAAGCGGTCTTGGGGCCACTCCACACTGGGGTGTCTGGGCTGGAAGTCACCCCAGGAAGCACCTGTGAGCCTGGCTAATCAGGGCCCGATGAAGGACACAGACTTCTAACCCCCAAGGCCCTCAGAATAACTGGGTCTGGCTCCCTGGGTCCAGCTGAACAGGTCTTGAGCTGGGGCTGTTTGGGAGATCTCTGTTTCTGTCTGCGTCTCCTAGTCTGTTCTTGGGAGATCTCTGTTTCTGTCTGCATCTCCTAGTCTGTTCAAAGGAGCAGTGGTTTGGGTGTCCCACCAAGAAACCGCTTTCCCACATGGGAAAGGAAGAGGTCTGGGGCAGCCAGGTGGGCCTGGGTTGCCCCACTTGGCATAGGCCCATCCCTGGAGCTCTTGGGCCCAGAGAGACCTGCCTCCACCCCATCTCATCCAGGATGTCCTGCAGAGCTCAGACCCTTGGGAGGCTCCCGTGACCTCTGATGGGAGGGAGCACCCAGGCAGATCGTGGGGAGCCCGGAACAGCTCACATGGCACAAGCTCTCCCTGCACTGATTCCCCTCAGCTTGTTCCACTTTCAAAAATAGCTAATGAGGAAATTAATTTTGTCACCCAGATGTATTCAGTAAAAACATGTCAGGCAAAGACAATTAACCTCTGTACTGATAAATCCTTCCCAAATTAATGAAGTTAACATTTGTAGATATTGAGAGATTCATTTGGGGAAAGAGGCCCTAAATTACAGCTTCCTCCAGGCTACGAAGGGGAGGTTGAGGGTGGAAAGAAAGGAGAGAGATAGAAAGACATGGGGCAGGAGAGCAAAGACAGAAATGCACACACCTAGAGGGAGCATAGTGGGGCCAGGACAGGGAGAGAGGAGAGAGGGCGGGGGCTGGCAAAGAGACACAGAGAGAAGGGGACTGAGGGAGAAGGAGCTGGGCTCAGTGGGAGCCTGGCTGGGGCCCTCCTGAGCATTTTCCATTGGTCAGGGCATTCACTTACTTGCAGAAGACTTGACAACTTCAACCAGAGAATGAAAAGAGCTGAGGTATTTTTCAGATGTAAAATTTTCGGTCCCCCCTTGGCCTGATGTCTCTCTGCCTAAGGTCTCTGGATTTCTTTCTCCCTGGGAGCTGACTTGCCAGCAGAAGGGGCTGGCTGGCTGGATTGGATCTTTCCGAAAATGTTCAGCCTGGGGTCCTGTGTTTCCCTGAGAGCAACTGAGTCCTGGCGTCAGCAAGTTTAGCCTGTCACCCATGCAGGAGCCCCCTTCACTTTCTCCCCTTTCACCAAGAGCAGTCACGCCCCAGATGCAGCATCTTACAAGAGGTGAGTCTCTGCCTGAGTTGGACCCTTTGATCCTAGGTTAAGACTGGCTTGAAAAGACAGGAAAGCTTAGGCCACGTGGACAGACAGGTCAGGGAGTGTTGGCAAGCTGACAGTGATGTGGCAGGGCCCAGAGTGGGAGGAAGGGACAGCCCAGCCCAGACTTGTGCTCTCCCAACCCTCTGCAGCCTCAGCCCCATCTGAGGAGCCCCAGCTTAGAAGGAAAGTCTGACTCTGCTCCTGGAACGGAGATGAAAAAGACAGCTTCCCAGGAGACCTCCAGTTTTGGCGATGTCAGGTCGAATGGCTGAGGGGCCTTGTGACCTCCTGAGTTCTCATCACGTCCAAGACCGGCAGGAGTCGCCTGCAGAACTTCACTGCCATACTTCTTTCCAGAGGGTGGATGTAGCCATCAGACCCTAGCCAAAGGGGCTGCTTTGCTCCTGTCTGTTTAAAAATTATGCTTTTAATAATCTCTCCCAAGAGTGTGACATGCAAACAGGCCTGGAAGCAGTGATGATTTCAAATCCCGCCAAATGACCGATTCTGGGAAGTAGGGGTCAGGATGTGTGGGGGCTGGTGTTGCTGTGTGGAGCCCACCAACCAGGAGGCCAAGAGGCCAAGAGGAGATGGGAGAACGACCTGAGACACACGGACTGTGCTTCTTTCAGGAAAACCCAGGGTTGATGACAATGATCAGCAAACGGGAGGGGAAGGAGGAGAAGCAGGGGGAAGCCTGGTGCCCAGGGCCCCAAGACATAGCTGGAGTCTGGCCTGGGCCCCATTTTGGAAAACTCAGAGGGTTGGAGGAGCTGTCTGGGGAAGAGTCAAGGGTGGGAGATGACCGAAGTTGGGGGAGGCCCTGCCTGGAAAGGAGAAAGCTGCCTGCTTTTTTTCTACACTTGAAAAAATGCCAGCCAAGTTAGCCTCACAAACACTGTGGGCACAGATGGAAGAAAACAAGATATTAGGTATCTGGAGCTGGATTTTTCCGATGACCGGGCGCTTACTAATCTAATCTTCCTAGGCAGAGTGACGAGCTTGCAGATTGCAGAGAGTGATACATGTTACCTATCTTGAGTTCAGTTGGGCCGTTGCTCTTCGCTGCGTGACAAACCTCCCCCACCCCCAAACCAGGAGCTAAAGGGAACATTAGTCCCGTTCTCTGGATGACAAGCTGGAGGACCAGGGCCTCCACGGGCCGTCACATAGAGCAGGGGCTCAGAGTGATGTCTTGGGGGCCCAGGCCTGTGTGATGGTGTCATGATCTCCAGGAATGGAGAACAGAAGATGCGTGATGTTTTGCAGAGGACATCCAATGTGGGTGGGAAGGGGTCCGCCCAGGGAGGGAGGATCTGGACTCATGGGGCTGAGGTGAGGGGGGTCAAGTGCCCTGCAGGGCCAGAGGCACTGGCCGGAAGGGCTTGCCCAGGTCCTGGCTGGTTTGGGCCTGTTCGTCTCGTGCCTTCCCCAGGCCTGGCACTGGGCTAGGATGTGGATCTTATTCCGTCTCTCCGAGGCAGCAGTGGGGCTGGTACTGCTGGGTGAGCCCAAGCCCGGGGCTGCCGCCGACTTCAACACTGAGCTCTCGGCCTCCCACGTGCCTCCCGCCCCCTGGGCCGCTTCCCCCAGAGATGAGTAAAGGACTGAAAAATTAGAACCGGGAGGGAAGTTTGGGGGAAGGTGAGGCTGCAGGCTGCAAGCACAGGAGGATTACGGCTTTTTACACGAAGGGTGTTGGGTGGGTGGTTCTCTCCTCTGCTCTGGACAGAACACAGGAAGCTGGCTTGGATGGCAGCACTGAGGCTTCGAGCTGGGGTAGGGAAGAGATCTTGCCAGCAAGGGGCAGATATGCAAATGAGTTACTAGTAAACCTCCGTGTGTGGAAGTCTCAGAGATGGGCTGGTGATGCCTGGTAGCTGCGTCCACCTGCAGCAGAGTTCCAGGATGTCTGGAGGGACCACCGTGGGAGCCCCCCAGGCTGCGTGAGAATCCCCGCCAGTCACTGAGTCAGTCCACACCTTGGTGTCCCTAACTGTGTATTGACACAAACGTTTCTTCTCATGAGACTGCCGTGAGGATTGGAGAGATACTCTGTGTTTTCAGATCGAAAGTACCACACACGTGCTACCCTCAGTGCACACACGTGCACACGCATGGACACTGGCAGATGTGCTGGGTCCAGATGAATCATGGAGTGTGCTGGGGTGTGCTCTGCTCCCCTCCTCAGCCCCCTTCCTCTCCCTGGACTTTCTCGAGTCAGAGCAGAGATCCCCTGGGGCTGAGTTCTGTTGCATGGAGCCAGGGGAGCCACGAGGGCCTGGCGCTCTACACCTCCCTCCTGGGCTTTCTCCCCCAGGCCTGGGAGCGGAGGAGACATAGAAGCAGCTGGGTGGATCCAGGCAGAGGTGAGGGTATAACCAGCAAAGCAGCATTCGCAGGCCGAGATCTCCTCCCCCAGCTGCAACTTACTGGGAGCAGGGCCTGTTGCACAACCAGGCCTGCCTGGACGTTCACCAGGAGCTTACCCAGAGGGTGGCTGGGGGCCCAGGACCTTTCTGGCTGCAGTGGCTCCAGGCCTGGGCTGCCCCTCACCCGCTCAGCCTGGACCTAGGCCCTGTTGGCTTGGCCCCATCTCGGGACCGGCCTGGGCTGGGGTGGGGCTGTCCTCTGGCTCCTGTCTTTGCTGACCCTGCAGGCCAGCCCTTGCAGCTGTAAGGGGTTAATTAACAGTCACGCCGGGCAGAAGGGTGGTAACCAAAGGGGAAAAAGTGGGGAAGTGACAAAAGTTGAAGAAATCTCACAGGGCCCTCACAGCTGGGGGCTCTAGTTCCTGATTCTCTTGCTGAGACGGTGCCTGACGGCAGCCCTTGGCCTCTGCCTCCCCTTCCACCCCCGCCAGTGAGGGTGCAGGTTCCCCTCCCGACACATCCCCCCAAGCACCCCTGACTCAGCTCCTTCCACAGCCTGCAGATCCTGCAGAGGGTGGCCGTGGGGCTGGGAGTCTGGTCAGGGGTCAATTGCATTTCCTCGCTGGTCTGCCCTGGATGCTTCCTACTTAGAGGCCAAAAATCTGAGTCTCAGGGAGGTCAAGTGACCAGCGATGTGCCTGAGCTCATGGCCAGTGGTGTGGCTGGGATCCAACCCCCGCCTGCAGTGGGGCTATGCCACCAAGTTCCTTACTCCTGAGCTCTGCAGAGGGGTCTGGGGAATGGGCGAGAGGGTTCCAGCCAGGAAGGCTGTCACGCACGCAGTGAAGCTTCAGTGCACCCTGTCCTGTCCGGGGTGGGAACCGGTGAAGGACTTAACCTGACAAGGGACAGAAGGGCCTCCCCACGAGGACTCATCCCTTTGAGCAGTTACTTATGGACCCAACAGGATGGAAAGCACCTGCAGCCCTCTCTCCAGGGAAGAAGCCCTGACCCTGGGGGAGAAGGCCTCCCTTGGGTCTTCTCTTGGGTCCTCTTGCTGAGATTTGGACCCAGGGCTCATGCCCATTGGCCTGGGAGTGTCTCTCCTGGTCCTCCTGCCTGTCCTGTCCTGACGGAGCAGACATGCATTTCTCCAGCGTGACCACATCGGGGCTGAGTTTAAAAATCCAAGTCCCATTTCTAGCTGGTAGTGTTGAGAAGGAAGCCACACAGGGTGGTGAGGAGGTGGGTGGAAGAGGGGGGCCTGGCTCCTGTGGGAGGGCTGCTCTCCCGCTGTCCACCTCTCCTCCAGGTCAGCCCTGGGTCTCCCTCCTCATCCTCCTGAGTATTCTGTCCATGAATAAGGGAGGTGATTCCAAGAGGCCTGTAGCTGGTCCTGGGGCAGAGGCTTCGAGTTTAATTTTATCACGAATACATTTGGTATCGTAATGAGAAAGCACAGTAATAACGATGATGGTAACAAAGTCACTCATTCAACATCGACTGCATGCCACAGCACACCCTAAGCTTGGACGCTCTGATGTAATCCTTCCCACAACTTTAACATCCCTGGTACTGATGAAGACGTTGGGATACAGAGAAACGTGCTGAGTTTCCATGGCTGGAAAAAGGCAGAGCTGGATTTAAACCTGGGGCCTGGAGCCCCACACCGGCCCTTTCTCTATGTGGCTCCTTAAACCTGTAGGTGATCGGCTCCATCCTTCAAGACCACACTTGGGGTTTGTCAAGGGTAAAGTAGGTTTATCATCTTAAAGCTCTGCTTCGTGGTAAGGCTAGAAAAAAACCCGATTGCTCACCTCAGAGCTTACAGGTGAATAAATCACCATTTGCCAATTCACGCGGGGCCAGGGAGACGGTGGAGGCACCCACAGTTGAGGGGCTGTGAAAAGAAAGGCTAACTCTAGCTCAGTAAGTTTTTAGCCAAATGACCTTGGGCAAAGTCCCTAATCTCCCAGAGCTCCAGTTTCTTCACCTATAAAATAGGTGTGATAATAGCTTCTGGCAGGATTTATGAGTTTACACGGCTGCCACGGCACGGTACCCTGAACTGAGTGACCTCAACGACAGAAATGTATTCTGCAGACCCAGAGTCCAAGATCAAGGTGCGGGCAGGGTTGATTCCTTTTGGGCCTGCGAGGGAGACTGTTCCAGGTCTGCCCCCAGCTCCTGGTCTGCCCCCAGCTCCTGGTGTTTTGCTAGCTATCTCTGGTGTTTCTTGGATTGAAGAACATCACCCTGATTTCTGCCCATGTGGCTGTGCTCCTGGGGGATAAGACAGAGTGTCACAAAGTGGCCTGTGCTAGGCCAAGATGTTGGCTCTGTTGAGACAGAACCATGTCCTGTGTGCTCAAGCACAATCTATATTCCAGACCTCTGTGGAAAGGTGGGGAAAGAGATGGGTGAACGCTCTGATTTCTCTCTTTAGTTGACCCTAGGGTAAGGGCCATACCCTCCGTTTGGGCCAGATTGGGCTGCTGGGCTGGGAGTCAGCTCTAAGAGCCACAGTGTGGGCCTTTCCCAGATCCCTCGTGGAATGGGGTGAGCAAGCTGCTAAGCTGCTGAGGACAGTGCTGCCAGCTCTGCGCTCCACCAGGCTCATTTTTATCCATTTCATTTTTATTTGGCAAATAATAATTGTCTATATTTATGGGGCACAATGTGATGTTTTGATACATGTTTACATTGTGAAATAATTAAATCAAGCTAATTAACAAATCCATCACTTCACAAATTTATTTTTTATACAGAATGGGGACTATAATAAATAAAAGATGCATTGCATATTTCACAATTACTAAAGTGTAGTAGATTTTAAATGACAGCTTCACTCTCTGTAGTCCGGTATAGACATGGCCCCCCCATGTCCTTTCAGTAACAAAAACATACACACACATGCACGGATATGGAGCTATTTAGACACATGACCCGATACTTGAAGGGGTGCCACTCTTCGGGACAATATTGGCTGTTTACTGAGTTGTGAGTGAAGATGCTTAGAAGATGATCAATGTGCTGATGAAATTCCACTTTGCACTGGGCTGTAGCAGTCCAGCCCAGCCAAGTGCAAAGAGCTGATATCGTATTGGAAACATGCTATGGTAATTGTGTGTGTGGTGGTGGGGGGGCCTACTAAAGTTAGATGGGTAGAGCCATGTTGATACTTCATTTACCACCTCTGTAATCTAAGAACAGAAGCTATCACATGTCTATTACATGTCAGACACTGCTAGCATGTTCTTGCAAGGGAGGTTATTATTCTCATTTCCAGAGAAGCTTCCAGTCTTCAGAAGGACTAAGTGCTCTTAATGTCTGTTGGTTTATCTGTTCTTTGAATAGATCTTTTGCCCATGCATGATTTTACATTGTCATGTTAAATACTGGTTTACTGAGTTATGAAGATCTCCCAAATGTTGACACATTTCATTGTTCAATATCCAGAAGCGGCCATAATTAATATCAGCATCAATCTCCGCGGAAAAGTCTTGGAATGCTCTCTGTCAAGTACAAGCTTCCCAAAATTCTAATTTTCACTTGAAATCTTAGATTTTGTTGTTGACAATAAATGCTGTCAGTTGTTTGCCTTGAATGAACAGGCCTACTTTGTTGATTTTCAAGAGGATGTCTGCCAAATACCTAGGTCTGAAGAAATATAGTTTGTCAGTTGTCAAATAAAAATGATGTTGCATGAAAAAAGTGGCTAGTTTAGCTTGTAACTCACATAAGTGCTTTTCCTGTAGTCAACTTCTCACTTTAGAGCATAGTAGAAGGGTGTATGTGTCCTTCCCATCTCCTCACACAGAATCTTAAAAATATGTCATCAAGTATAGAGACGTAATGAAATTAATGCTTTTTCCTGCTTCATCAAGGGCATTCTTCAGTGAAACTGATGTGTGTGGCAGGGGAGATTGCAGTGACTGTTAATATGGTTTGGTGCCACTGCCCATTTCCTTGATTTGTGCAGTTTCCTGCACTGTTGCTTTTGTACCATGTGTGCAAATGTTGACACAGGGAAAAAGCAATATGCTCCCATTGCCCTCTCTCTCTTTCTCTCTCTCTCCTTTCCTCTGTCTGTCTGTCTGTGCCTCTGTCTTTTTATTTTTAGCCCATTCTTTCTCATTCTTTCAGCCTACACCGCTCTCTGTCTCTCCATTCCTTTGTGTCTCTCACCCTCTTGAACTGTCTCCCTCTGTGTTTCTCTTTTCCTGATCATTGCCCCGCGTCTCCTCTACCTCCTCCTCCTGCCCTCTCTCCCGGTGCCTGGATGTGTGTGGGACCCTGTGTGGGTGTGCAGATGGCACGCACCATGGCGGGTGGGGGGGCACTGGTGTAAAAGATCTCTCCTACAAATGCAGAGCAGTACACAGACCTCTGTCCAGAGAAATCCTTTCCCTTTAGAAACTCACCAGCCCAGGATCCCCTAGCATTGGGGAGCCACCTGGCGGGTACTGTGAGTGCCAAGGGCCCTTCCTTGCCTCTTCCCAGCCATAATATTCTGCTGTGTGTCTTTGAGACATGGAAGAGGGAGAAATACCATCTCGCTCCTTCTCATTTTGAAGCAGCTTGGATTTGGTGTTTGTGTTGAGCAAATTAGTCTAAAGAGATTCTAATGTTTTTTGTCTCAGATGTGCTTGTTGTATAAATATTTTCATCCAAATCATCAGAATTATTACAGTTTGGTTTGGATGCAGTGGCTCATGCCTGTAATTCCAGCACTTTGGGAGGCCGAGGCAGGCAGATCACCTGAGGTCAGGAGTTCGAGACCAGCCTGGCCAACATGGCGAAACCCTGTCTCTACTAAAAATACAAAAATTAGCCAAGCGTGATGGTGGGTGCTTGTAATCCTAGCTACTCAGGAGGCTGAGGCAGGAGACTCGCTTGAGCCTGGGAGGCAGAAGTTGCAGTGAGCCGAGATTGTGCCATTGCACTTCAGCCTGGGCGACAAGAGTGAAACTCTATCTCAAAAAAAAAAAAAAAAAAAGAATTATTACAGTTTGTCTCAGAGACGTTTTGCAGGACAACCCATGTAGATGGACACCTGCACCCTCCTGGCACCCTCTGAAAGAGCCCTGCCCCTCCCTCTGCCCTGTGCAATCTTCCTTCCCTTTTCCCACTTGCCCAACCCCAGTTGATGTCTGTTAAGATGCAGCCCTGGCTATTTTTGGAGGAAAGGCAAAGAACATTTATCAAACTCTTTACACGTGCCAGACATGGTCCCAGAGCTTTAGATACATTTTTTCATTGAGAAGTTATAGCACCCCTCCACACCAAGAGGTGGATATTATTTTATCATTCCCATTTTACAGATGAGCAAACTGAGACTTGAGGAGTGGATAGTGACTTGTTGACCAGTGGCCTGGCTGCATGATCCAGGCACAGTTGGATCTAGGCCTGGCTGCATGACCGCAGGCACAGTTGTTGGAGGTTGAAGCAACTGGCAGCAGACAGAAAGGCCAGAGGGTATTTGTGTGTGTGTGTGCACAGGTGCACACATATGTGGATGTGCACTCCTGTGTATACACGCACGGGGCAGGGCTGGGGTTGGAGGTGCTGCAGGAACAGGTGTTGGGGCTGAGTGTGGAGCTCTCGGGAGGTGGCACTGAGGAGTCTGGCAGTTGTCCTGCACGTGGCAATTTTCTGTAGGAAAGTGTGTGGTCAGGAGTGTATTCTGGAAGGCTTACCTGGAGAAGAGTTTGGAGGATGGATTTGGGGATGGAGGAGTAGAGGGGAGGACCGGAGGAAGGATCCCAGGTAGGAGGCCATTGCAAAAAGCAGGAGGAAGCTGATGAAGACTGGTGGTGGCAGGTGGTCTTCCTGGGGCCCAGATACCTGAGATGAAGGGGGCAGGCTCTCCAGGGCCAGGCAATGGACTGGATGTGGGGGTTGAGGGTGAGGGGGAGGTGGCATGGTACCCAGGCTTCTGGTGAGGATGCTGTGTGTGCATTGAGATGCCTCCCCAGGAAAGAAGGCACAGAATGGGGGAGAAGGGGCGGGTCTAGGAGCAAATGGGCTTTGAATCCAGGTCTTTAAGATACCAAAGCCCCAATTCTCTTTTCTACTGTCCGAAAGCTACTGGACTGGAAGTGAACACCCCATCCCTGGGGGTATCCAAGCCTAGTCAGATGGCCTGAAGTTGATCACAGGTCCCTAGAACCCAGGATGTGGGTGGGAAATGGAAGACCACCTGTGTGCGGGCTCACGTCTGCCTGCACTCTTGGAGTCTGTTTGTCCTGTGGAAGTCACTTTGGAGCCGAGGAGCTGCTTTTTAGCTCCTTGTCACCTCTACCTGATGCATCTCATTAGTCCTGCCCTCCAGCTGACAAGCATCAGCCCCTCTGACTACAAGATGGCTTCACCTAAGTGCTTCCCTCTGGCAAAGCTAAATATTAATTATCTCTCTTTATTTCATGATTATTTACGGGTGCTAATGTCACCCATCACGGAGTGGGAAGTTGGCGCCAGGAGACGTGAAGCAGTGCTGAGTCGGAGGGAGCTGCAGAATGTCCCTGATGTTGGAGAGGTGGCTGCTGCCTGGGTAGCTCAGCCCGCTTGTTATTGGGGGTGCTTCTGAGTGATGGCCCAGGTGGCTGTCAACCCAGGTGAAATTGCAGGATCAGAGGGAACAGAAATAGTTTGCTCAACCTGGGTGCTCAGGTGAGAGCTAGTCCCGTGGAACCAGAGCTGATCATTTGTGCAAGGCTCAGCTGAGAATGTGTCTGTACATTTCAGGTTTTGGCAGGTGAATACACATTGAGTGGACCCAGGATGTGCCGGAAACATGCTGGCCCTGGAGCCAGAAGGGCTCAGAAGACAGGGCCCTGTGTGCGGGTGGGTGGAGGTTTAAAACTGGACACAAGTCTGTATCATAGAACTGCCCCTGTGGGTGTGTTGTATTTGTGCGTGTTTGTGTGTACCTGTGTGTGTGTGTGTGTGTGTGTGTGTATGGGCATGGGTGTGGGGGACATTTTGCCCATTAGAGGGGATCCCTGGACTGATGGAAAGTAAGAGGAATAATGTCCTTTGATGAAAGGTCCATCTCCTTGTGTGACCCACGTCCTTGGCACACAGGTGCTCACCGAATGTCCACTCTTGGATGGAGATGTGTGCTGAGGAGGCCTCCGCTTGCTGCCGTGTGAACTCTGGTAGATGCTGTCCCTTCAAAGGGCAATCTCTGATGGAAGGCAGAGGAGCGGGAGGTCAGTGTGAAGCCTGGAGCTTCCAAAAGGGTAGGCAGAGAGGATAGCCTGTCATGCTGATTACTTCCAAGTAATGTAGCAGATCTGTAATTATAATATGAGGTCATCTTAATTTGAACGATATAAAATAATGTCTAATTAGACACCATCTCATCTTTTAGAGACTTGCCGTAGTTCAAATGGAAAACCTTTCAACTTCTCGGTGGTGAGCTTTGAAAATCTCATCCTCTCTCAGGTCTCTGTCTCCCCTTGCCAGCCCTGTAGTCACTGGCCTCCAGCAGCGTGCAGCCTGTGTACTGGCCCTCCTTGGCTCATCTGCCAGGCAGAGGGAGAGGCAGGGCTGGAGGTGGCCTCTGGAGGAGCCAGCAGGGATTTGGAGGGGGCCAGACTCCCCCCTTCTCTCAGAGAAACTCCTTTTCCTGGGAAAAAGTGTTATAGAGGATGGAAGACTCACGTTAGGAACCAAGACACCTGGGCTTCAACCTGGGACAGCCTCCAAACCGCAGACCCTCCTGTGAATACCCCGCCTCTCTGACCGTCGGACTCTTCATCTGTGACTTGGAACACAGGTGGTGCTAGTCTGTGAGAGGAGATGAAGGAGGGAGGCTGGAATGGAGCAATGTTTCTTAACATTTTTGGAAGCCTCATTGCTCCTCAAGCTGGGCTGAAGGGTTTCGCTGCCAAAATCAAGTCATGACATTTCCCCCTGGCTTGTAGGAACAAGGACATCAAAAGCTACCAATGGCAAATGTCCCCATGTTCTCCACTTGCCATCTCGGGGGCCTGCAGCACACTCGGACCTTGCCAGGCTTCTCTGAGCACCCTGGGAGTCAGTCCACCCAGCTTGCCCCTTGTCACCTCCTGCCCAGATTGAACTGTTGGGCTTTTCCACAAGTGGCCTCTGGCTGATAGCATCTCAGCATCTCTGCTGGCCCTGCTCTTTCTGTCTGGCCTCTCCGCAAGTGTGACTGAGTCCCTCCCTGTGTCCCCAGGCAGCCATCTTCAACAGCTTTACTGAGGAGGATGACATCTGCTCCTGGAGCCTGCCTGCTGTGCCAGCCTTTTAGAGGGCGCTGGTGGGGGCATTTCCTCACTGCCTTGGGGGTGGGGGGCAGGGCCTGCTCTTCTGTTCCCTCCCCACCTTGTCTTCACTCCTGTCCCCTGTCTCGCCTTTTACATGTGAAGCAGAGCACCTAAAACCTCACACTGAGAAATCTGCATTTAGGGCAGTTCACCTTTTAGGGCTTCCCCCATATAACGGGAAATACTCAAATACTCCGGCCCACCTCTGCATGAATTAAAAGGCTCATCTAAGAGAAAGTCTTTCCAGAGGACAGAGTTCTCTCTCAGAATGCAAAAAATGGGTACATTTACCAAAAACAGGCTAATTGGTGATGAAAGTTGGCTAGGTCTCCCTCTAGAATAGAATGTTCTCCATTTTAAGTTTCTCTTTCATAAGTGTTTTAATTAAAAATTTAAAATCGTGTTAAAACACACGTAACATAAAAATGACCATCTTAACCGTTTGTAAGTGTGCTGTTCAGAGGCATTAAGTTTCTCTTCTATAATTTTTAATACCTTGGGACTTGTTACCACCTGACGGACTGCTTTATTCTATGAGATCCTATTTAAAGTTGAATGTCTGTGCTTCTGGGTGTCCCACAGAGAGCACTGCTGCTCCTGGTGTGGGCGGTGGTGGTGGTGGTGGTGGGGTCACCTTGGAGACACTTCTGGAGCCCTTTGCAGCTGCCTCTTTGGGTTCTTCCCCGGTTTGACGTCGGCACAACATCCTCCACTTATTAGCCCTGTGACTTTAGACAAGTGTGTCAGTTTCCTTATCTGTAAAATACAAACACTGAGCCTCTCCTGGGGGAGAGGAGACAAGGACCAGATAGATAATTATGTCCCGAGAGTAGCCAGCGTCCCCTGACCCCAGGAAATGGGCTCTTGCTGTGACTGCCTGGGGTGGTCACAGCAGCTGCCTTAGCCAAGCAGGAAGTGGAGCGCAGGCCGGATCCTGTTAGAGCAGGTTGAAAACATGGAAGTGAGTCCAGCAAGGGAAACTGTGAAAACCAGCCAGGCCTGAAGCTGATCGCTGACCTCCTGCGTGGTAAAATCGATACGGACTATCCACTTCCCCTTTGTGCCTTGGCTTTGTAGGAAAGTCCCTGCAGGTGTGAGCTGAGAAGCACAAAGAAGGCTGGGAGATAGCAGCCCTGGAAAAATAATTCCACCTGTAAACACCTGTGTTAACAAGTGCTGTATTTGTGCAGCTATTTTCTTTTTCAAATACTGTTGACACACACCTATTCTCTTACCCTGCTCAGGTGTGTGTTGCATGGCATCTGGAGACCTGCTGGCCAGGGGCCAGCCTGCCTGTCTGAAATGCTTCCCTCCTCTGCCCAGCAATGTGGGGCGTGGGAGGCCACGGCTCTCTGCGGCTTGGCTGTAGCTTTAGCGCTGTTGGGCTGACGGCCTGGAGTTCAGCCAAGTCCCAATGAGCATGAGGTCTGAGACCTCAGTGAGACAGGAAGGACCAGCCTGGGGCCCCTTAGGGGACAGTGACCCCAGCTGGATGAAAGAGGACACCTGCTCTTTTCCTGGCTGGTTAGGGTCACTTTGCATTTTCACACCCAGAGGAAATTTGAACCCTTCCACCACCTGATTCCACCAGCAGCAGCTGACCCAGGATGGGAGAGTGAGAGATGTCCAGGATCCAACAAGGAGCCCTTCAGAAGTAATGCGGGGAGGGGCGGCGGTCCGTTCCATGCAGCTCTCCTGCAGCCTCAAGAGTTCCAGCATCCTTTCCCAGCTCCATCTCACTCCATGGAAGCCGTGTGCAGTTAACTCCTGTCCTACCCTGGCCACTGGCTTCAACCCTAACGCATGGTAGAATCACCAGGGGATCTTTTCAGGGTCCTGATGCTCAGGCCCCAGGCCTAGGGATTCTTGTTCACTTCATCCCAGGCAGGGCCTTTGAAAAGTTTTGAAAATCTCCCCAACCAGTCTAATGGGTGCTCAGTTGGGAACGATTCCCCTAGCAAGACAGTGGGACATCTCGGTGTATTTATAAACTAGCAACCTTTGGTTTCGAACGGCTGTGCATTTACAGAAGCATTGCAAAGATAACGCAGAGGATTCCTGGACACACCTCACCGGTTTCCCCATTGTGACAGCTTGCATTTCCCTAGCACATTCCTCACCACTAAGGAACTGACATTGGTTGGTTCTGTCAGCTAAGCTCCACGGTTTATGTGGATTGCACTAGTTTTTCCCTAAAGCCGTTTTCTGTCCCAAGATTCCCCTCTAGGATCCCACATTGCATTTGGTTGTCACATCTTGGTGGCCTCCTCTGGTCTATGACAGTTTCTCAGACTTTCCTTGTTTTGGATGACCTTGGCAGCTGTCGTGAGGATTGGCCAGGTATTTTTGTAGAATGCCCTTCAGTTTGGGCTATCTGATATTTTTCTTATGGTTAGACTGGGGTTACGGGTTTTCGGGGGAAGCCCACAGAGGTGAAGTGCCATTTTTATTGTATGAGATCAAGGATGTGTGCCTATCAACAGGACTGATTGCCACCAATGACCTTGAGCTTCTGGCTGAGTTGTGTTTGTTAGGTTTCTCCCAGTAAAGTTCTGTCCTCCCCCACTCCTTTCTCAGACCTGCCCTTTCACCAAACACAGCCCACACCTGAGGGCAGGGAAAGTCATGCTCCACCTCTTGGAGAGGTGGGTAACTACATAAATTATTTGGAATTCTTCTTTAAGGGTGGATTGTTTCTTCTTCCTGTTATTTGTTGAATCATTTATTTATATCGATGTTGGCTCATAGGTACTTATTGTATTCTCTGGGTTATAATCCAATAGTAGTTACTTTGTTGCTCACACTGTTCCAGCTTTGACCATTGGGAGCTTTTTCGGGATCTGTGTGCCCCCCCTCCTTTTTTTTTTTTTGAGACAGAGTCTTACTCTTGTGGCCCAGGTTGGAGTATAATGGTGAGATCATAGCTCACTGCAGCCTCCTCAAATTCCCAGGCTCAAGTGGTCCTCCCACCTCAGCCTCCCTAGTAGGTGGGACTATAGGCATGTGCTACCATGCTTGCCTGATTTTTTTGATTTTATGTAGAGGAGAAGTCTAACTATGTTGACCAGGCTGGTCTTGAACTCCTGAGCTCAAGTGATTTTCCTGCCTCAGCCTCCCAAAGTGCTGGGATTCCACGGGGTGTGAGCCCCATGCCTGGCCCCATTGTCCCTTTGATGTGCTCCCATCCATTGTTTTGTGAGCACTTCCTTGCTTAAGGAGATGGATGAACACCTTCAAGATTCTGTTTTAGACACTATTTTCGCATTTTCATTGCTTAATAATAACCCTCCCTTTGGTGAACGCATACACTCTCTTCCTCTCTTACCCACAGTTTTCATTCTCATCCTAGGAGTGGTGTCATGGGGATGTAAGCCTCCTTAGTAAAGCTGGGGCACATGGAGTCCTGGATGGAGGGTTGTCTGTCTGGTTTGTACCCAAGCTCTGCTCCTCACCAGCTGTGTGATCTGGAGCTAGTTCCTTGACCTCCGTCAACCTCCAATTTCTGATCAATGAAAAGGAAGCGATACTACATATCTCAAAGGAGAGTTGGGAGCATAGGAGGGAGGTGCTCAGTGAAGGTGGCTTTAGTGTTTCTGTCCCTGGCCTTGACACAAAGCAACTGGGTGACTTTTTTGACCTCTTTGGACCTCAGTTTCCTTATCTGTAAAATCAGAGGACTGGACCAGGTGGTCTCAGAGGACGCCGCCTTCTGGATGTTCCCTAAGCCCTGGGTGTAGCTGGCTGGTGGGGATGAGTGAAAAGGAGTGAGCTGGAGGGGGAAATGCAGGCTATGGCCTGGGTGCAAGCAGCTTTGCGAATCTGCCAGTCAGAGAAGATGCCTTTTTGCCCTAGAAGACAGGATTTTACCCTGAAAATGTCACCTGCACATCTGTGCTGAGAGCATTCCCCTGCGTGTTTCAGCTCTTAGCATGCCCTAGCTGGCTGGGCACAGGCTGGTGAACATAAACCAGTCAGATCTGATGGAATGTTCCATGCATCTGCTTTCGCTGGTACATAAATCTGCATGCCTGTTTTGTGTGTTCTTAGATATCTGACCTCCATCTTGGTGTGTCCCTCTCTACCCAGCAATGGCGTTTGTCAGCTTCTGGTGACAAATGGGATTTTGGTTGGGGTGTGAGGTTGGGTTTCTGGTGTGAATTTCTGGGGTAGGTTACAGGTGCTGAAACCAGGGCCAGAGCCTGGTTATAGGTGGGGTGTGGCTGCTTGTTCTGTTTCCTGTGGGAGCTTGCCTGGCAGTCGGCCTGATGTGGGCCTGTTCACCTGAGCAGGAAGGGGCAGGTTCTGGAAAGGGGTGGATGGTGCAGGGCTGGGGAGCAGACCCAGGTGCTGGGGTGAGGTTGGGTGAGAGCAGTGGGCTGCAGAGAGAGCCAGATGAGAGCAAGCCTCAGTTTCAGTCCCCGAGGAAGAAGCTCAAGGCCACTTACCCAAACTGAGATGTAGGTTAGGGGAACCCAAGGCTCTGGCCAAGGTAGTGGATGTTCTGGTGTTCAGGACGGGCAGCAGAGTGAGTGGAGAAAAAGGGGAATCAAGATGTGAGCCCTTGGCAATGGTGGGCCCGGGAGACCCAAGGAGGGTTCAGTGTGCCCAGTCCGTGGAGTGAGCAGGGGACAAGGACAGGGGCCAGGGGCGAGGTCTCTGGCCTGCCTCTTCCACAAATTACTGTACAGAGAGAAACAAGTGCACTAAGTTGTAGATACAGAGATGTTTCTTGTGGCCTTCGTTTTAGTAGGATAAAATTGGAAGCAACCAATAAAAATGTGCATTGGTAGGATGTCAGCTTTATTTATAATGTGTTCTGTGCAGCAGAAAACTGAAGCAGCTGAGAGTGAGCTAGGCCTATGTGAATGGGTATGGGAAACATTGCAAAGGTGCATGCTGAGTGAAGAAAGCGAAGTGCAGGGCACTGTCTAGTCTGCATCCATTTGAAGAAAAGTAAATTCACTAATGATGCTTCTATATTGTATCATTTAGGATGGGTTCTTCTATAAGTAACTGAAAACCTGACTAGCACTGGTTAAAACATTGAGGTTTATTTTTCTCATGGAACAACACCATGTCTGGAGGTTAGCAGCCGGGGGTGTGTGTTCATCTGCTTAACAACGTCTTTAGAGATCTGGGTTCTTTCTCTTCTGCTGCGTCTTCATAAAATGTGTTGGCTTTTTATCCCAACACTCTTTACCCCATCGTCCCAAGATGGCTGCTGCAGCTCCAAATATCACACCCAACA